>NW_005371287.1:2951908-2964072 GCF_000412655.1 Myotis brandtii
CTGGAGCAGGTCCCTGATTCCTCTAGGGAGCATTGAAAAGCAGCAGCCGGCCTGGGCCAAGCTCAAGGATGGGAATAAGTCACTTTTGGTGCTTAGATAGGAACTGCAATCTGTGTGTGTCCAGTGTGCTGTGGTGGGGATTTTCATATTTTTAATTTCACATTATCCTCCTAACAGCCCCAGGCCATGGGCATTATCAGTCCCATTCTGAGGATGAGGAAACGAAGGTCTAGGACAGCGAAGCAGTGCAAAGCCACACGATCAGGAATGGCAGGTGGGGGAAGAGTTGGCTAGTGAGTTAGGCTCTCACTCCAAAGCTCAGGCCCCTCCCATGGACTCCTGCTGCCTTCTCTTCCAGGGGCTCCCAGGGCGCCAGCCCCTGCGCTGGGCAGCAGGAGAGCAAATCCTTACTCCCCATCTCCACCTTTTCTCTGCGCCTCCATCTCTGGGGCCCTCGCTCCTTTCACCCCCTGAGGCAGTTCAGAAGGGGCTCTTCATCTTGTCACTTAAATTATTTCCCTTTGAACTTCCACCTCCACCCCAAACATTTCCAGAAATTCCCTTCCCTTCCTTCCTGGCGCCCAGAGTCCTTCCTAATCCACAGAGGAAACCTGACGTCTGTTCATTTGTGTTCAATAAAGTTTCCCCAATTCACACCAGGCTGAGGTTTCTTTGTTCTTGCAGCTCCTGCCACATTAGCTGAATGGGAGAGAGGCCCGAGCAGGGGTGGGGAGATGCTTTGCAAACTAACAAGCCAACAGAATCACCCTTAATGTTGTTCCTTAAGATCATTTTTTAAAAACAACAGCAGAAGAAGATGCCTATGTAGGTGAGTTTTGGTGTTGCTGCCTGTGAGGTCCTATTACAATGGTTCCGTAGGTTCTGTGCCTGCACCGATTCCCGTATGTGCTCCAGGCTGCGGGGAGGAGCTGGGCCTGGCCCTGACCCCTGTGGGCTCGGCCCACGCAGGCTCCACTACGACCAGCTGGCACACGTCTCTTGTCCTCCTGTGTTGCCAGTGAGGTATTGAAGCTAACGCAGTGCCGCTTAGAACACTCAGATCTTGCTCCTCGGGTTCCAGAAAGGCCCTTGAACTCTGAGGAGGAAGAAAGCAAAAAGCATTTGAGGAGGCTGGGGAAAGGACAATTCTTCGTCCCTCTCCTGGGTTGGAAAACGATTGTCTTCCCTCCCTCAGCACTCTTCCCTGAAGTTATGAATGAACTCTGACTTCTGTTTGTCTTCATTAAGTTAAGTGGGGAGGCTAGGCCAATTCTTTGTCCGTCTCCTGGGTTGGAAAACGATTGACTTCTCTCTCTCAGCAGTCTCCCCTGAAGTTATGAATGAACTCTGTGACTTCTGTTTGTCTTCATTAAGTTAAGTGGGGAGGCAGGCAGGGCTGGAGGTCGGGGCCCTGTAGGAGGGAGGAGAGTTTGGGAAGCAAGCGGTGCCCTGGGCTATTCCCAGCCCAGTCAGCAACAGATGTGGATGGATTCATCATCCCAAGTGTCAGGCTCAGGGCCAAGGGCTCGCTACACTTTTTCTCCTCTAATCTTGACCGCTAACAATAGGAGACGGCTATTATTAGCCCATTTTGTAAATAAACAGGCCAAGGTCACCTAACTGGGGTAGGCCCAGGAGTCTACCCAGGTCTGCTTGACTCATCTTCCCACAAGACTGAGGTCTCTGAGTCAGAAGGCAGCCGTGACTAAGCCAAGGACAGAGAGGTCTCTGCATTCCAGCCTCGCCCACTAGTGTGTGCTCTTGCTCTGCCTTTGCATTGTCCAAACAACGTATTAGCATTGCTGTAGATCAGGGCAGGTGTTAACTGGTGACACCCTTCCTACTCCTGTCGCGTGAGGATTGGAACATGACCCCTTTCTCTCTCTCTCTCTCTCTCTCTCTCTCAGATGTTAACTGGCGACACCCTTCCTACTCCTGTCGCGTGAGGATTGGAACGTGACCCCTTTCTCTCTCTCTTTCTCAAAATAGAATTTTTAAAAAAACAGTGTGGAAGTTTTGTAACAACTTTGGGGCATTTGTATGGCTCCAAAGACATACAAATCTGACTTCAGAAGCACCTGTTCTCGGGGACTACAGCTACATACCTTTTTCTTCAGTTTCTTTTAGGTACAAAGTGACAAAATTAAAATGGCAATCATTGTAATAATAGCAACTAATATTTATTGTGTGCTTGCTCTGGGTGAGATACTGTTCTAAGTAAATTACATAAAATATTTTAACCTGTATGAAGTAATAAATAACTAACAACCCTCTGAAGGATTAGAAGGTCTAAAGTTTTCCCCATTTTACAGATGGGGAAACTGAGGCCCGGAGAGGTGAAAACTTGATTTAAACTCCAGCCTGGTGTGGCGCACCAGGTGTGTCTCTATGTTGTGTTACTGATTACAAAGCATTTTACATAGATTATCTTGTTTAATTCTTACTTGTACCTCAGTGTATGTGAGGAATTATGTCTACTTACAGAGGAGGACATTAAGGCTCATAATGGCACAATATTATACCTGTTCATAAATGACAGAGCTGGCACAAGAATCCAGAATTTTAAATTCCTAATCTGGTTCCTTCTGGGTAAACTATGCTGTCTCCTAGGAACTCCAGCCCTGCCCTAAACCCCGCCCCCAAAGGCATCCCCACAAAGACAGAACAACAACAATGAGCTCCGGGGCACATTTCCGCAAGGTGGGTTTTGCACGCAGCCTCTCTGAATTTTAAACCTAATCCACGCGCCCACACAAAACAGTCAGCGTCCGCATGCTGCGGAGGGTGGTGAAAACCTAAACCCTTGAACACTTCCATTCCCCTTCATAATTCGGGAATTAGCGCCCCCAAGAGACCTGTCACTGTTTTTACTGCCTGTCTACTGACTTCCTAGCAGAGAGAGGCACGGCATTTAAGTCATTTCAGTTCCTGGATGCTAAGGATCATCACCAAGCCTGATGGACCCGGGCGCAGCTGAGAGCAGAAGGTGCCACGATGGCACCCAGAACAGCACAGCGGGCAGCTGTGGATGAGAGTCCCTGTCAGCCTGGCCTGTCCACTGGATGAAGGGGATGCAGCAAGGAGATGCCCACAGCCCAGCGAGTGAGAAAGGCGAGTGAAGAGATGAAGGGAACCACTGCTCTTTGCGGGACTCGGGGAGGGTGCCACATCGGAGGTGGCCCTTGAAGTTGTCCTCTGGGAATTGGAGGGAGTCACATCCTAGACAGAGGAATGGCATCTGCAAAAGCAGGCAGGTCTGGGACTTGGGCACCCGAAGTGGCTGGTTTGGCTGAAGCACAGGCTGAGTGTGGAGGAGCAGGGAAGGGACAAGGGACAGGCAAGAGGGAGCAGGAGGCAGGGGGCCTGAATGTCCTCCGTCCTTCGCGCTGTGCTGCGTGGGAAGCTGACAACCTGAGAAGCAGTCTGTAGAGCAGGGGTGGGGAATCTTTTTCTGCCAAGGGCCGCGGCTAACTCAGGTGGTTCCCTGTCTGGGTTTCAATCACAGCCCCAGCCCAGAGCAGGGCACATGGATAAAGAGCAACTGACATTGTGGTCCAGGTGGCTCAATCACTAACTACGCAAGTTTTTCTCACTTCACTTTTATGATACTTCTTTACATACCAATGAAGGGGAAATCCAATGAAGGGGAAATCCAGTCTTTAACAAACTTAAACACAAGTTCTTTTTTAAAAAAAAAAAGTGATTAATTTTAGAGAGAGAGGAAAGGGGGTGGGGGAGGGAGAGAGATGTCAATTTGTTGTTTCACTTATTTATGCATTCATTGGTTGACTCTTGTATGTGCCCTGAACCCACAACCTTGGAGTATTGGGACAACACTCTAAGCAACTGAGCTACCCGGCCAGGGCAACACTGTGCCCTTTATAAACCGATGTCATCTTGTTTAATAACCATCTGAGGGCAAATGCAGCCTCTGTGCTCAAGAAGTTTGAATGGAGCTGAGGGAGATAGGCCTGTACCTAAATCAGCGTAACACAGGCAAAAAAGAAAGAGGTAAAACATTCTGAAAGGTGTCCAAAATCAGTGGGAAAAAGGGAGGGAGAGAGGAGTTCTGCTTGGTGGGGCACCTGGATTTTTAGGTGAGCTGGCCCTACACTTGAACCCAGATGGATAAGTGGGATCTTGGTACAGAGGCAGGAATCAGTGAGAGGCACGAGGGTGGAAGAGTAAGTTTGGTACATCTAGATCGTAAAGGGCTCGAATGCCAAGCCAAGGGGTTGGACTTAGCAAACACCTTTATTTTCCGTTTGACCCATCCCGTAAGGCTATGTGAGATGCAGAATTTATTCACTGAACAACACTGTATGAGCTGAGGACATGTTTCTTAGCCTGTGCTTGATTCTCAGGAGAGAAACAGGGTCCCTGTCCATTGGAAGTTCATGCTCTAGTGGTGGAGGTTTAAGGTTCCATGATTGATTAGAAGGACTGTAGCTCAGACAGCGAGTCTGGGCGGGACTTTGGGGGATGGAGGGACATTGTCTAGGGGTTGGAAATGCAGAAGGGAGGGGTTACAAAATGTGAGAGCCCAGGCTGGAGGCGTGGGAAGGGAGAACAGCATTCCTAGCGGAACTGGAGACTAGGATGAATGAGGGGCCAGGACCGGTGATGAGAAGAGAAAGGTGGTCCCAGCTTTGGAAAGCTCTGGAAAAGCCGGTGCAAAAGACATCTCTTCTAAATCTTGCCCAGTCCCTGAGCATTCTTGTTCTTGAACATTCATTTACTTCAATGCATAACTGCCTCTACAGCAGAGGTGGGGGACGTTCGGCCCGCGGGCCATAGAAGGACCGAGAAATCATTTGGTCTGGCCCTACCAAGGCAACTGCAGGCGGGACTCAAAATTCAATAAACCTGGGAGCTTTTTTTCATAGTAACATAAATTTATATTAAGTAAATGATGTTATAAATATCCAAATGGCCCTTGGCAGAATAAAGGTTCCCCACCCCTGCTCTACAGACTGCTTACCCACTGCCTTCACCTCCCAACATCTCCAGGAAGGCTGTGAAGTAGCTGTCATTCTCCCCATTTGACGGATGAGAAAACGAGGCTCCAGAGAGGTGAAGCAAGTCGCCTGGGGCCCAGGGCTCATAAAGGGCTGTGAGGTCATAGAGCTTCCCAGCACCCTCAGCTGCAACACCCTCATTCAGACAGTTTCTTGGGAATCCTCAGCATTTGCCAGCTTATTTTTAAAAAAGTGGAAAAAAAGAGACATTATAAGCTCAGTGTGCAAGAGGGCATCAGTTAAGATTTGTAACTAAAGTCTAGATTTCAATCCAAAGAGCACAGCCTTCAATGTTTCTCACTGTCCGAAGTGCTCACAAAACAAACCTCACCATGTTACAGAATTTACCAGGCGACTGAAAAATACGCAGGAGTACCTGGAGATACAGGAAAAACCCATTTATTTTCAGATGTTTCACATGTACTAGTACAGTGACTCGGGAGTTCACTTCTCCAAATCCTGAGTAAACCAACATGGAGGAAGCTTTCTCTTTATACCCTTTGGTTTCTTTGTCCCCCATATATGGATCAGACTTCTGGACCTTTCGGGGGCTTTGCAAAAAGCCCTGTGTGTTGGGATGGGGGCCGTGAGACCACACCTAAGGGCCTGGCCTGGCACCAGCACTGATAACCCCTTCCGGGGGTTGTGCATTATTCATGGTTTATAGCCTCTGTAAAATGGGAGTTTTTAGGTAAACAGGTCTTGCAAGACCAGATAATTAAGGAAGGGGCAGTGACTAGACTATAGGCTAATAGGAATGTGCATTAGGGATACATAGTCAGGCTGCTAGCACCTCCCCACCCTCCAAATGTCTTATTTTCATCATCAACCACCCAGATATTGGATCTGTGGATGCTTCAGGAATAGGATGCTATCAACATCTTAGTTCTTCTGTGGAAGTGAACTTGGAGGGTCAACTTTATGCACTGTCTTTATGCTGAATTTAAAATTTTGCCTATGCCAAATATTGACAAGACAAGCTAAATAAAAAGGCTGTTGAAGTCATAAAAGAAATGTGAAAGGTATTGAGGGGGCGGGGGTGTCAGGGGAATAGTTTAAGTCCCAGTAAGTAAAATGTTCACTTCTGAGCCTGCCTAACAGCCTGGGCAGGAAGAGAAACAGCATCATGGAATCACCGTCTGAAGACAAAAAGGTTCATGGCATTAAGTGCTAAAAAGAACAGGCCTTACAAGGGCCGGTCCCTTTTACTGCTCCATCTTCAAAAATACTTTCCTAGAAGATGAAAAGATGTGATGATTTTACATTGATTCTCAAAATGAGCCAAAAACATGATGTAATTTGCTCTCGGGGAGAACTATTGCTCTAGGGAATGAGGTCAGTTGGCCAAATTTCTGATTTCTAGGCGGAAACATCTTCATCGATTAATCCCCTGGGTGTGTGAAATGGTCAGCCCCGATTCTTTGTGATTAGCCTCATTGTCAGGTCTCTGCCCAAATGTCACCTCCTCAGAGAGTGTAACTATCCCATCCAACAAAGGATGCCCCAGTTCCTGCAACCCTTTCCTCTGCTTCATGCTCTTCAGAGCATTAGATGACCACTGTGCTTGTCTTCCTCTAATGAATATAGGCTCTGGGGGTGGGAACTTTGTTTTGTTCAAAGCCCTATTCCTGGTGTCTACCTGGAGCACCAAAACCCTCACCAGCCTCACAGACAATCTGCCCGCCGGAGGCCATCCCAGAAGTTGCCCGACTCAAGATCATACGTGTGAGGACACTTGGAACGTCTTCCTCGTGAGACTCCCAAACCCCATCGGACCATGCTCTTTTGTGGCGCCCCAGTCTCCCATCCCAGCTGGGGGTGAGATCCAGAAACTCTGTGGAAGGATCTCACGAGTTTTCCCACGACACACTGACGCCAGGGAGGGCTGGGCCCCATTCTCTGGCTCATCCTGGGGCAGGCCCATTGGGATTCAGGTTGAGAAGAAGGTTGTTAATGTGTGCACACTTTAGGCCCCCTCATCATGGTAGATAAGATCTCCTCTTGTCCTCAGGTCAATACGACGATTATCCCATTAATCTACCTCCTCAAGCATTCAGAAGCTGCCATCCAGTTCTAACAGGTAATGGAGCTTCGTATTATAAACATCAGAATGCCTACGACGGAGGCCCAGGGTAATTCCAGAGTATGTTGTGTGTGTGCAAGAGGAGAGACTGTGGAAGATAAGCTGCAGAGAGCTGCCCCACAGTATTGACCGATGTCAATAGCCATGTTAATACAGCAGAAGCCTGAGTTAAGCCAAGTCAGAGTAGAAATTACTGACTCAGCCAGAAACAATTGCCACATTGCGCAGTCTACGTAGGTTTCAGTGCTTATATTTACCCAGAAATAGCTTCTGCTTGGTAACCAGTTTAACAGAATTTTGCTAGTTTTGTGCAGAATTGAGCAAAAACATGAAACCACAGTGCTTTTACCTCAACTTTGTGGATTGTGACCTGACTTTTTGCTTCCAGAAATTTTTTTTTCTGGTAAAATATAAGAGTAATTCTCACTTGTGAGAATTGGAAGTAGCCATGTCACATGTCCATGCCTCTCTCTGGCTCTTGCAGATGAGTAGGCTTAAGGGGAAGGACCTAGTAGCTTTGGAACTCTTGCTTTAAACTCTGGTTGGTTCTACTGCTTTCTTTATAAGATTTATTTTCTTGGCTTTTAAGCTCCGTTTCCTCATTTGTACAGTGGGGATGGGGATAACAGCTCACAGGGCTGCTGAGAGGTTCAGTGAGCTGATGCATATGATGTTCTTAAAGTACAGGACATGTGTTACAGGCTCAATAAATGGCAGCTCTAACTGATCACGCTAGTTGTTGGGATTGAGTCATGCGGCAGCCACATGAGAGACAACACTATAGAATTCCAACAGGGAATGAAGAGCTCAAGGGGACAGACAGGCCATTTGCCTCATTGTATCTAGAAAAACTGCCAAAAACCACAAGAAGTTCCAGGTGAATACAAACGTGAACTTCTCCCACTAGACCAAGATCCTTGAAGGCACTTGGAATTGACCTTCACAGCCTCCCAGAGCACTTCATCCTGGGTCTAATACATCTTATATTTGTTGGAACATTTAAAAGTCCTCTTTCACTGAAGTAGATGAGGGGGAGAGTAGCTACAAAGTTGATAAGGACATTGATGTGGCAATGCAACTAGTTTATGAATGTGTGAAACTGATTGACTACTTTGCATAGTGAAGCAAGTGGGTGGGAATAGCTCTAGCAGAGAAAGCCCGAATCTCAGTGCCCACAACAGTGCCCGATGCCTAATAGGCACAAAGCAAACACTTTGATGCCTGACAGGCACAAAGAAACCTAACCATGTGGCCTCAACCCACTTACATATAAGCACAAGACACCATCTTCCCAGGTACCCCTCACAAATCCACACTCGGGTGCACTCCAAGAATAACTTATCTTCTATGACTAAAACTCTGATGGGGCCTTCGGGATGGCTGGAGGGGCCTGAACGTCTCAGAAAAATCAGTGCAACGGATCTTGACCTCCTTGGGTAGATGCCAAATTTTAGTTTCACTGCAGCCAAACTAATTCCGTTCAACCAACCAAAGCTAAGCCACCGTCATCTCCCACACGGCCACTTCTCCATGAACTCCACATCCTGTGCAGTGGGTGTGCTCATGGCTGAGATGCAATGTCAGAGGCCTCGGGGACACTGCAGCTGAGGCCTGGATCCGACTTGTTGAAGGTGCCTCTGTCGGACTCAGCCGATGTCTATTCCACAAGAAGGGGTTCGAGAAGTTAAGGGTGAGAGTCTCAATATATTAATAGCCCAGGGCAGATCCCAAACTCCATGCTCCGAGTCACTTCTGAGGCTGATGCACCCTCTGAACCAGCCATCCCAGAGGCCTGGGGCACGCACCTGCATACAGGTGTGGCAGCCGAAAAAAGAGGCCTACAGTTCCACATCGCCCCCGTGGTTCAAGAGGGTGGTGTAGCCACCCGCACAGTCAAGGCCTCATCTACCTTTCTTCCTGAGCCCAACTGGTCTGTGCAGAGCCCCAGACAGCGTCTTACCAAATGCCCTCCTTCCCACTCAGCTCCAGGTGCCAGTCCACCGGCCCCCACTTTACAGATAAAAAAGTTTTGCTGAAGGTCACGTAGCTGAGAAGAGCTGGAGCCATGATTCGAATCCAGGCAATTGGCCCAAGGCCTGCATTCGTGGGCTTTAAAATGTTTTATTATATTTTAAAAACAAAAGTAGAAATGTTGGTAGTTTGTCTGAGTGACTCCACGTCCCTCAGCCTCCAAGAAGTGCCTGGTACACTGTAGGTGCTAAATGATGACTGTTAAAGAGTAAGTTTCTACATGTGGCAGGGGCCACGCTGGGCACTTGATAAATATCCTTTCATTCATTCATTCATTCATTCATCCATCCCACCGCCTCTACAAAAACGCGTGGCATTGTTCCCAACTTATGTGGAAACTGATGGTCAAAAGGGTAAGCACCCTTCAAGGTCACACTGCTAGTGAAGAGCAGAAGTAAACTTCAGTTCAAGTCCAAGCTCTCCCATAATCCTCCGTGGTTTCTATAAGATGCATGGCTACGTTCTGAAGCAGCCACCCGCAAGTAGCTGTTTCTTATGGGGAATAGTCAGCTATGTACCTACATGCATTTACCTGTCTGTGAAATCTACCAGTTATGCCATGGTCAGAAGTCTAGGTCCCAGTGAAGTAATACCGACAGATGGCAAATGGGTGTGTTAATGCTAAGAAAACCAGAAGGTACCAGGAATTTATGGGGAACATGTGGCCTTCATGAGCTCTAGTTGCAAAATATGCAATCCTTTGACATGGTTTAAGCCAAGGAGAGATAAATGACCCTCCACACCCCATGAGAATGGAGAGCAGTCAAAGCTGTGCTCCCAAATTAGGTGGCTCTCACCGACTGTCGAGATACCTGTCCTCATGTGGGTGGCCGCCAGGGTCATTTGCATGGGGCTTCCCACACTCCAGGGTCATGATGTCCATCTGAAGATGTGTGTGTGTGTGTGTGTGTGTGTGTGTGTGTGTGTGTGTGTGTAAGCAGAGAGAAGGGGGGTAATGAGCCACTGAATGCCACTGCAGCCCCTCCAGGCCCAGGTGGGCAAGAAATCCTTGTCACCTACTGCAGGAGGGGCTCCGTGTCTGAAAACCAAAGCTCCTAGAAGAATGAGCCTTCAGCAAGAGAAAGAACCAACTCCACCATTGAGTCTGCACAGAAATGCCTTTCCCTGCCCCGCTTTGAGAGGTATTGAGAGAAGTTTACCCAACAGCCTGAGGAGAGGGGTGGGGTAGCAGGGAGAGACAGACAGACACACGGAGACACACACACACGAGTGGGCAAAAGTAGGGTCACAGTTGCAATACAAATAAATAATACAATAATCGATAAATAATACAAGAATAAACTCTGGGCTTTGTGTACTCACGACTGTAAACCTACTTTTGTCCACCTTTGTACAGATACACATAGAGACAGACAGACACACAGGCACAAAAACAGACACACACAGATACAGAAAAAGACACCCCCCCTCCCCTGAACCCTGAGGCCCTGTGGCCTCGTTTAGACCTATGGTAAGAGCCGGGCAGTATCCCTCATCTCACAGCAGGATGCAGAGCCATGACCAGCTGGAAGCCCAGCAGCCCTCTGGCCTTTTACTTCTGCAGATGGGCTCTGCTCTCGGCTTGGCCTGTCAGCATGGACCAGTCCTCCTCAGAGGGGCTGGCAATCACCGGGAGAAGCCCTACCAGCTGCCCTTCCTCCCTCAGGCAAGGAGGCAGATCCAAGACAGCTGCCCTCCCCCCAACATCCGCTGCTTCCTTCCTACAGCTTCCCTTTCCAGCGCACTCAGGAATGTTCTACAAACACTCCAAGAGAGGCCCCGAAGCAGGGCAGCCGATGAAATATAGGACCCCTTGTAAAATTCTAATTTTAGCTCATACTTGGAATATTGCCATGTTGGACATAGCTGCAATATTTGAGACATACTTATAGTGAAAAAATATTCATTGTTTATCTGAAATCCCAATTTAACAGACATCCTGAATTTTCATTTGCTAGATTTGGCAACCCCTACTCCAAAGTTTTGTTGAGAAGAAAAGGGAATCTTTAGGATGAGCAAGAGAGAGACTTTCTTGGGATCCACAATTAGCTAAGAGCTTGCTCTGGCCCTAACCTGATGAAGGTCTCCCTCTCCTCTCTGGGCTTCCATGTTCTTTTAAGTCAAATCAGAGAGTTGGGCAAGGTGATCTCTGAGGGCAGTGCCAGCTGGGGTGCTCCCTGATTTCTTATTAGAGGAATTTTGCTCCTATGAGGCCATGGTCACTGAACTGTGGCTTTGGAGCTGGGCTGGGCTGCGATTCGGGGTTGGGGGGTGGAGGGGTGCGGAGAGTGATCTGGCTGCCAGCAGAACAGGGGTCTCTCTGGGTGGGTGACTGCTGTGAGCATTTCCTCATTCAGTTTAGGACCTGCTGCTGGTCACATCTGCTGGGACAGAAGCTAAAGTATGACTGTGGGGGGAATCTGCAGGGTCCGGAACATCCCTACATCAGCAAAGGAGCCTGGGAGCAGGAGAAAGCAGACCCAGGAATGATGCCTGGAGGGCAATGTGAATGCCATCTGGGGAGGGAGTGGGGACTGTGGGGGAGCTGGGGCCATTCTGGTTGAATGTGTAAAATTAACTTAAAAAAACCCCAACAACTTTAGAAGCTGTCCTAACAGATGTCAATGGACGCACCACTGCCCGGGTTGGAGGAAGCTCTAGTTTGGCAGCTTTAGTATCTCAGAAGATAATAGGGCTTTTGGGGGTTAACAAAGTGTACTTGGTTCCTGGCCTTGATACTCACCAGCTGTGTGACGTTGGGAAAGTTACTTACCTCTTCTGAACTGAGGGTCTTTATCTGTGAAGTAGGGATTTGCTGTGTCTCAAGGTTCTCATCTAAAAAGCCCTGGTGAATTATGGACACACACTCAGGAAGCGGGTAAGCAACTCCCTTCTCCTTCCACCTGGACCCCAACTCCTACCTGGAAGAATAAAGAACCCCTAAAAATGTGTGTGTGTGTGTGTGTGTGTGTGTGTGTGTGTGTGTGTAAGAGAGAGGGGGAAGTGAGGGGGAGGGGGAGGGAAAGGGGAGG
>NW_005371287.1:2964112-2974620 GCF_000412655.1 Myotis brandtii
AGGGGAGGAAGGGAAAGAAAGAAGAAAGGGAGGGGGTGGGGAGGGAGGGAACTACTGAGTGTAACCTACATTATTCTCAGTTTTGTGCCATTCATCGTTTTGTGCAATATTTTTTTATATTAAAAATCCCCAAGAGTAGCAACATTAAATTGTCTAGGGTTGTTAAGTGAAAAAAAGAAGGATAAAGATCTGCATTCTTTCTGTGCTCATGGAAGGCCTACTGGAAGCCAAAGTAACACCTGTGAGTTATTTAAATGTTCGGTTGCTGCAATCTTGCGCCGGTGCAACGGCAGGAGCCCGCCACACGGGGGAGCCTGTGCCCGTCTAATGGATTTAGGAGGCGCAGCTGCTGAACAACCTGAGTCCTGGAAGCCAGGGAGCCTTGGACAGTCCTAGCCCCTGAGAGGCACCCTCCCGAGTGAAGCCTGCGCCAGCCCTCCTTCCTAACACAGCTCGCCCCGGCTAGGGAGGCGGAGTGCCCACGGGAGGCTGGCGTTGAGAAAGCCATCCTGGTCTGCAGGCCCGGACACAGGCCTCCCCACGCTTTCTCAGGCGTGTGCGGCCTTTCCCTGGGCTGCTCTGGGTCACTAGGTACCCAGGTGAAAGGGCCAAGTCCCACAGCAGACAGCGCCCAGGACAAGCTCAGAAGCCGGAGGCCCCAGGACATTCAGGTAGGAGATTATGCGGAGGTGAGACGGGGCACCTGCCCCAGCAGGGGGACCTGCCCCTGAGCCCACCTGAGCGGCTCAGAGAGCAGGGGCGAGGGGGGCTGGCGGCGAGGGGAGCAGTCTGTGTTCCCACTTTGGCTGGGGAGAGCGATGTGTTCCTTGGGCCTACAGGACCCCACTGGGGGCCCTGAAGCATACAGCTCCCCCTCTGAGAGCGTTCAGCAGGGACCCCAATCGTAAAGGGAGTGGGAGGTGGGGAGGGCAGAGGCAGCACCTGCACTAGAACCTTCCACATCAGTCTTCGGAGTTGTGCACACTCGTCATCCCCACCAACAAGGACCCCGCATGGGACGCCTGTCACGCAGAGCAATGATGGCCGTCGGTGGGGGCCGGCCATGACAGGGCACCCCAGCAGTAGCCAATTCAGTGAAAACGAAGAAAAAGACCCATGTAACACACATGCGCGCGCACACACACACACACACACACCACAAAATGCTTGTTTTTGCCCTTTTTCTCCTTCATGCCCGATACACTGGATATCTTGATCCTAGAGAGGGAAAGGGGGCTGTTGGAAAAGAACAAGTCACCCCTTTCCATCTCAAAGTGTGTCTCACTCCAGGTCCCTTCAGCCGCAGACCGACAGCTAGTGGGGGTGGGGGTGCGGGGAGTGATTGGCTGCAGCTGGCTGTAGGAAACTTTCTCTCAACCCATCCTGGGCTTTTAAAAAAAGTGTCTTTATTGATTTCAGAGAGGGAGAGAGAGAGGGAGAGAGAAACATCAATGGTGAGAGAGAATCATTTGTCGACTGCCTCCTGCACACCCCCACACTGGGGATCAAGCCCAGGCATGTGCCCCAACCAGGAATTTAACCTGGATCTCCGGGTTCATAGGCCGATGCTCAACCACTGATCCACACAGGCCGGGCTCTCCTGGACTTTTAAGAAACAAAACGACCTGGCCGGTTGTGGCGTCTGCCCAGGCGTCACTGAGTGCAAAATAGAGCCTTGTGGCAGGACGTGGAGATCAGTGATGGGAAAAGGAATCCTTTTCAGGCTTATTTTCGAGTTAAGGCTGCTCAACAAGCCTCTGGGCCTTAACTTTCTCTAGCGCGTGAGCAGTGCCGGCCAGTACTCTTCCCACCGTGGCCTGGGCCGTGGAGGGAGGAGACGAGGGCCCAGGTCCAGAGCAGTCACCTGTGAGGCACAATCCGCTTCTCTTCTGCTCCTGCTCTTCCTCGCCCCTCCCCGAGCCCAAGCACCTTTATCCAAAACACCTGGGTAGTGCCTCGAGTGGCTCTGTAGGGTCTGCAGACGCAGTTCTGCAGAACCTTCCAGAAGAAAAGGGATTGAAATCACAATCGGGGAAGAGAAAGGCTCTCAGAGCAGGAGTCGGGAAACTTCTGTCAAAGCCAGCCGGGAAATGCTTAGGCTCTGCTGGGTCACACAGCAGATGTTCAGTTTTCACTTGTGGTTTGAAAGAAGACATAGATAACACACAAATGAAAGGGTGTGGCTGGGCTCCAGTGAGAGCTTTGCTTAGGGCAATAGCACTGGGATTTCCTATCATTCTCATGTGCTCTGAGATGCCGTTCTTTTGATATTTGTAAACCATTTGTAAACCATGTTTCACTTGTGGCTGAGGTTTACAGAGCCCTGCCCTTGCTGGTCCCTTTAGGATTATGTGGGTCAATACATACAGAGAGCCCGAGGCGTTCCCTGCAGGTTTCTCGTGGGAGAGCAGAAGGTGAGAATGTTACAGTTCCCCACAGACGCAGACGCTTATTCCAAACCTCCCAGGCTCCCAGCTTCAGTCCTTCTCTCTTCTCCTGGTTGTGAAATTCCTGGAGGATAGTGGCTGTCAGCCTGAGGGCTGACTAACTCAGTGTCCTGCAGAGAGAGAGAGAGAGAGAGAGAGAGAGAGAGCAAGAAGTTCACAGGGGTATCTCACCATCCCATGTCAGGGGGGAGAGAGCAGCTCCTCCAATCACCTCCTTACACAGGAGCCCCGAGAGGGAAGTGTCTAACCCAGGACTACACAGCAGCCCAGTGGCCAGGCGAGGCCTAGGAAGCAATTACGGAATGTGCGTGCTTGTGGGAGCCGACTGTGGCTCAGCGCCCCCCTGGGTGTGCTGGGAAGACAGCCAGGGTTTCTGAGGGCCCTCTATTGGTGCTTTTCCTTACTGTCTCTGTCCCCAGTTGGAATACAGTCACCTTACCTACCTGTCCCGCTTCCTGGCAGATCTCAAAGACTCCAATTACTTTCTCTTATTCAAACGAGTCCTGTCCAGTTTCTGATGATAACTAACCGCATATGTGATTTGAAGTTGTGCGCCTTGTCCATTTTAGGCCATTGTCATGCTCCGAGGGCGTGGTGTGGAGAGTGGGGCAAGGCCTCCTTTTCTTCCTCCTCCTTCCCTTCCCTCTGCTCCTCCTGCCTCCTCTAGTCTGTAATCCCGTGGAGTGTTGGCAGGGAGGTGGACAGGGGGCAGTGCTGTGCTGGGAAATGCCCACCAACCCGCTCGCTGGGAAAGATGCCCGAATTGGCGGTGTTTGCAGATTTCCGTGGTGTGAATGTCCCACCATGGCTGATCCCACTACGATGGGGTGTCACTGGACGTGGAGTTGGGAGGAGATATGCAGGAGCTGAAGTAAGCAGGAGTGAGTGGACCCCTGGATGCAAGGTGGGGGCCAGTTTCCACCCGAGTGGGCACAGGTACAGTCCTCTTGCTGGCTGCCACTGCCGCTCTGGCTTATTCTGATGGGCTGTGGTGCCCGCTGTGAGTCCCCGGGCCCCCACTGCTCAGTCCCTGGGAGACCTAACTGCTCCACTCCTGCTCAGCTCCCACGCATGCCCAGTCCGGGCCTCTGGCCCAGGTGGGCAGCCCTCCCATGTGGGGTACCTGAAAGAGGGCCCATGCTGAGCTCCGTTCCATCATGTCTGCTTGACCGACCGGGAAACCACACATCCCTGACACAACAAACCACAGGACTAAGAAACCCAGTCCCTGCCCCCCCACCCCAACTCTCCATGAATCATTTTTCACTCTCACAACCCTTCTGATACCAATTCAATTATGTAAAGTACATGCTACTTGATAATGATAATAGACAACTATATGGCAGGGGTATGTATTTGCTGTACTATACCTTCCATCATTATATTAGCGTGTGCTCTTTTTGCCTAGGATGGTGTGGGAAGAGCATCAAACAGTGGGCAGCCCATCTCAATGGAGGCCACTGAGGAGATGTTACCCCATTGACCCCCAGCTGTGGTGGCACCCAGCCCTCCCCAGACCATAGACACCTCAGAGGGCAAGGGAAGGAAGGGGACAGGGGAGGAGCCTGAATTGACACCAGACTCACCTAGAATGACCAGGATTACTATTTTCTGCTGCCATGCAGAAGTGGGTCAAGAACAAAGACAGGGATAGAGAAATAGAAAGTGAAAAATTTGCACCTCCGAGCCCTCGAAATTCACGTTCAAGAACCTAGTTCGTTTGACTAAGCCTGGTATAATGTTAATGTTCAGAAACCCTCTGATGACGAAGGGAATGAAGGATGAGGGAATGAATGAATGAAGTGTAGCTCTTCCGATGGTCAGAGAGCCTGTGTGGAAGCCAGGCTGCCAGCCCCCCTGCCTAAGGCCTGCCTGTCGCCCTTAGGACCGAAGACTCTGCCTTGGGATGCTTTCCGGGTAATGAGAATGCGGTTCAACCAGCTCCTGTGAGAACCAAAGGGCGTGCTTTAAAGTGGGATTTACAGGGATGCTCCTCATCCAACCAGGATTTATTTTGTTTACGAGACATTCCTCTTTGTGTACAGGAAAGGGGCCTGGGTGCTGAGGGCCAGAAAGAAAAGTGGAAGATAATTCCCACTTATTCCCACTTTGTGCTAGAAGCACCAAAGTTTCAAGACTAATTTTTCCGTTACTATTATTATTACCCTCATTTTATAATGGTTAAGTTGTAGCTGTGGTTAGTACACTTGGCACTCCATAAAACTTCAATTGTGGTTGAATGAATGAATGAATGAAAATTGAGTCACACGCTTGAGGCTATACAGGTGCTAAGTGGTGAAGGGAAGCAGCTCTGGAACCCAGATGTTTCTCTCTGTGTGGCATGCATTCTGGGGTTGTAACTTGTTAAAACCCTCTTTTCCTGCACTCACAACCCTGGGAGGAGGACACCATCTGTCAGGCAGGGCCACGGGGGCTGCACTCGGGAGCAGAGGGAACCAGCAGGGGCTGCGGGAGGCAGGCTTTGTAGTGATGAGAAGGAGAGGTGACTCTTGGGTCCCACAGAACTATGTGATCCTGTCAGGCAGGGCCACGGGGGCTGCACTTGGGAGCGGAGGGAACCAGCAGGGGCTGCGGGAGGCACGCTTTGTAGTGATGAGAGGAGAGGTGACTCTTGGGTCCCACAGAACTATGTGATTGGCTGGTGTGAACAGGTCTGGCAGGGAAGTGAGACCCATTAGGTTGGGAACCGCGTGGGGTCCAGCTGGTCCAGCTGGTAGGCAAACTAGCCAGGTAGGGGCACTCCTGGCTGAGCCTCTGGGGCCCAGTGAGGCTCAAAGATGTCAAGACAACACATGGAATCTCATAATAATTGGGGGAGACAATCCAGTATAATTCTCCCCATTTTACATGGGAGGGACTGGGACAGGGGATGGAGGAGCGGGGGCAACATGACACAGTCAGTTTGATGCTGAGTTGAACACAAAGGCCTTTGCTTTCCTCTCCATTACTCTGTATGTCATCATTATCTTATCTGAACACCACTCCAACCCTGTTGTGGAGCATCTTGCCGAGGAGACCGAGGTGCAGAGAGAGAGAGAGATGAAGTGGTCCAGGTCACACAGCCCAAAGACAGTGTGTTGTGTCCAAGACTGTTGACCTGCTGGCTCAGCTGCCCGCGGCATTGGCCCTGCTGTCAGGAGAGTGGTCACAGCCAGCTGGCTCCTGCATCTCCGTGGAGGATGAGTTAGACACGCCCTTGGTGATCAGATGGGAGCATCAGCAGTGTTTCTGTGGCTCTGAGAATTCCTTAAAGACAAGAGACTGGGCCCAACTCTTGGGTTTCTCTGTTTGCTTGTTTTGTTGTTGTTGTTGCTCTGTGGAGAAAGGACTAGGAAAATCAAATTAAGTATATGCATATCCAGGGGTGATACTCAAAATATTGAATAAATATTGTTGGAAAGACAGTCAGTTCTAGCTGCTAACTATTAACCCTTCAGTGTCTGGATGGTGGGAAGTCCCGGCGGTCCTGGTGCTTGGATGCAGCTCAAGACTAAATCTAGCGAATTAGCTAGAATGATTTATTTCAGATTGTTGATACAATGATCACTCTTCTCTTTTTAAAAAAATATATTTTTATTGATTTCAGAGAGGAAGGGATAGGGAGATAGAAACATCAATGATGAGAGAGAATCATTGATCAGTTGCCTCCTGCACGCCCCCTACTGGAGATCGAGCCCACAACCCAGGCATGTGCCCTTGATGGGAATCGAACCCAGGACTCTTCAGTCCGCAGGCCGATGCTCTATCCATTGAGCCAAACAGCTAGGGCATGATCACTCTTCTTTACAAAATTATTCATAGCCTTACTTTAAATGGCCTGTTATATTATTTTTATATGGAAAGTACCTTAAATATTTATGGTCTTCACATCCAAAGATTTGAATTCTAATCCACCTCTGCCTCTGATCAGTTCAGTGATATCTCCTCTCTGGCTCTCTGGCTGGGCTTGGACTAGATATCTCCAAAGTCCCTGCCAGCTCTACACTTTACAGTTCTACAGACAGAAGGACACAGCTTAGCAATCATTAAAGCAAGAAATGTGGCAGAATTCGGCCTGTCCCCAGGCACAAAAGGATGCTCTTGGTGGAGAGGTACTTGGGCGTGTCCTCTGAGGACCCGTGAGCATTTCCCAAGGGTAGTTCCCTGTGCCATGAGGACCCTTGGGCCATGGTCAAAAGGCTTTGGGCAAGTGCATACATCCCACTTGTCTGCACTCACATTGCACTTCAGCAGAGTAAAGCTCTGTCTGAGAAACCAGGTCACAAAAACGCTCCAAGGAATGGGCGTCCAGAGCGCTCCAATCTGGCGTCTTTCCTTCCCAGCCAAGCTCTTCACACCTTTCTCTCTGCCTTACTCGTTCCCACACATCTTACTCCAACCCTGACACTCATTCTCTCTTCACTCTTACATTCCAGCCTGAAACATCCTCTCCACCTTTCCGCTGTGCTCGTGGTGAGCTCCCTGAGCCTGTACCCTGTTTCCATAAGGCCCCCTTCTCTACCTGGCCAATGTCAACGTAACCTCTAAAATCATTACCATCCATTTGTCTGAATCTTTGGACCCAAGTTGCTCCTTCTACTGGGTCCCAACCTCTAATACAGTTATACTCCTATACGCCTGTCACCTGCTGGGATTGAGTCTTCTGCAATAAACCTGGAGCTCCTTGAGGGCAGGCACTATGTGGTGTTATTCATCTCAGTATCTTCAGGGACTGGCCCATGACAGATGCTCAGTGACTGATCCTATATAATAAAAGCCTAATATGCAGATTGTCCCCTCGGGTGGTCGTTTGGCTGGGACACCGGGACACCGGAAGTTCGACCACTTGCTATGATGTGTGCTGACACCAGGGGGTGGCATGGAACATGGTGGGGTGTCGGCGACGCGGGGCTGGCAGCGGGCGGCAGTGGAGGCGCTGCCAGTCCCGATGGGCCCTGATGAGAGCAGGACTGCGGTGGGGTAGTGGAGCAGGTGAGCGGGGGGCACCAGGCCAAGGTGGATGCGAGCAGGGGCCAAATCACCCTGTGATTGCCCCGCAGACAGCGACCAGTGGTGGCAGTGAGGGGTGTGGCCACTGCTTGGGTCCCAGGTGCTGAGGGAGCCGGGAGGGGGGACCGGCACCGATCAATCACCCCACAGACGGGATGGTGGAGCAGGTGAGGGGGTGGCGCCAGGCCAAGGCGGGGTGCCAGGCAGGGCTGTTGGGCTGTGAGGCTGGGGGTGGGAGCTGGGGCCTGATCTATGCAGGCCGCCCCGAGGGACCCCACCCGTGCACTGGGCCGCTAGTTTACTAATGAAAAGGTGGATGAATGGACAAACGATGGATGGATGGATAGGTGGATGGATGGACAAGTGGGTAATAGGTGGATAAACTAAGGCCTTCAGACTGCAGGGAAGGTGCAGAAAGGCAAACTCAGAGGCACCAAAGACCAGCTGTGTGTGGTCAGGGCATTCTGTGTCTATTTGAATAATCCTTCATTTGTGTGGTGAAACTGGGGGTCCAGCCTTTATTTCCACTGAGAAGAATGAAAGGTATCCCCATGGCAGAGACCACGAGGCACAATACCATAATCATTTTCCTCCTGCTTCCTCAGCATTGTTAGAGGATAACCAACTCTTCCTGGTTTTCCTGGTATTGTCTCAGTTTCAAAACTGAAGGTCAGTGTCCCAGGAACCTCCTCAGTCCAGAGGAAACCAGGACAGTTGGCCACCCCACTAGGGACACTGCTGTCAGGATAGAGTCTACACGTCCAAGCCCGTGCTGCTAGGAGAGAGCATATGACTGAGTTATTTCCGATGGATTGTCGGTGGAAGTGGCCTGTTCAATCTCTGGAACAGAAGAAACTTTCTATTAAAATTTATTTTGGAAAAAAATCACAACTTCTTTCTGTAATGACAAGGAGGAGATTCTATCATACAAAGATAGGGTGGTGAGAAGCAGCCAGAGCTTTCCAGAGGAGCAAGGTGGAAAGGGTCCTGCTCTCCCCCCGCAGCAATGGCAGGTCCCTCCCTCGAGTGCACTCCAGGGAGTAATGCATTCACCACTTTGCTTGCATCAACTTTGGTAAGTTTTTAGGGGTGAACTTTTGGGGAACAGATATGCTTTTTAGGGTCCATACAATGCTTTCCTGTTTGTCACTGCTTTTGCTTCGCATGATCACCCTGTGAGGGGGGAACTTTCCTTATAGATGAAGAAACCAGGACGGAAAGGTGAAGTGACTTCACAGGGCTCCCTGCAGGGTCCATTGATCGGCTGCCTTCTGCACCCCCCTCCCCCCCACACTGGGGATCAAGCCCAAAACCTGGGCATGTGCCCTGACCAGGAATCAAACTGTGACCTCCTGGGCATGCGGGAGGAATGAGGGCGACAGATCGGAGCAGGCCCTGTGGTGATGGAGACTGAAGTTGGAGGAAAAGACTGGAGACACAGAGGGTGAGAGCGTGGTGTGTGTGTGTGTGTGTGTGTGTGTGTGTGTGTGTGGAAAGGGTCCTGCTCTCCCCCCGCAGCAATGGCAGGTCCCTCCCTCGAGTGCACTCCAGGGAGTAATGCATTCACCACTTTGCTTGCATCAACTTTGGTAAGTTTTTAGGGGTGAACTTTTGGGGAACAGATATGCTTTTTAGGGTCCATACAATGCTTTCCTGTTTGTCACTGCTTTTGCTTCGCATGATCACCCTGTGAGGGGGGAACTTTCCTTATAGATGAAGAAACCAGGACGGAAAGGTGAAGTGACTTCACAGGGCTCCCTGCAGGGTCCAGCAGGATGAGGACCCCAGCCTGACGCTCAAATCTGTGCCCTTTCTACACGCCCGGCCCCCACATGCCCGCAGTGGAGACAGGCCCTTTCTGTCCCCAGCTTTCACAGGTGCCACGTGAGGGCCCTTCTCGGCCCCCAGTGTGTGTGCCTGCCCTCCAGGTCCCATGTGCCGCCCAGACTCCGGGAGCAGGACCTCAGCCTTGGGCGGCTCTGCACTGCAGATACCTCTCTGCAGTGCTCAGCAACTCCCAACATATTTCATCCTCACGCAAACAATGCTGGACCTCAGCGATTGTAAATGATTAAATAGCTAACTTCTGGGAGAGAGAGGAGCGCATTCGTCTCAGGTGCTGATAAAACATAAACGTATTTTTAGAATAAGCTTGTGCTAAAAATGATGAATTGGGGATGAAAATTACCTTCTTCAGCTGCTTGCAAACAGCAGGGTAGACAAGTGCTTTGGATCCTCTTCCACAAGAGAGAGGGTCGGGCTTGGGGGAGCCACAGAACCCTGGGCGTAGTGACAGAGGGCCCCCACGCGCCTGCTCCTCAGCCACCTGCATGGGGACCTTGACTTCCATGAGGCAAATGAAAACGCTGGAGTCTGAGGGACCACGTCTGATGCTTTCGCTTCTCCCGGCCCATTCCTGCTTGCCACCACCCTCTCTCCTCCGGCCAAACCTCCGTGCAGGGGAGCAGGCTTTACCTCCTTTTAGAAACCCCCCAGGTTCTGTAAACATCTCTCTCTGACTCCCACTTTTGAACAAACGAAAACAGTGAGAAAACACAGACCCCACCGGGTACTTCCAGGAGGTCAGAGAAAGTGACTTGCATCTTCTTCATCCATCCTTTTGCCCCACCCCCTCCCGTGAGCCTGGCTGCGGGCCTGGAACTGAACTGCCTGCGGTCTGGCCAGGTGCTGGCCTGAGGCTCGCGGTCATCGGCTGCTGGCTCGGGGCAGCTGGTCCATTTCGTGATGCGGGGCGGGAGCCCAGGGGACGCTGGGCGCCTCCAGCGCGGAGCAGCTGGCTCCGAGGAGTTATTGCAAGTCTGCACAACTTAAAAAGCTGCAGTTTGGCAGTTTGGGGGCGGGAGGGGGCCTCGCGGTCAGCTGCTGGCTCGGGGCAGCTGGTCCATTTCGTGATGCGGGGCGGGAGCCCAGGGGACGCTGGGCGCCTCCAGCGCGGAGCAGCTGGTGGCGAGGAGTTATTGCAAGTCTGCACAACTTAAAAAGCTGCAGTTTGGCAGTTTGGGGGCGGGAGGGGGGAGCGAGGGGGTGGGT
>NW_005371287.1:2975908-2977083 GCF_000412655.1 Myotis brandtii
GTGGAGTGGCCCACAGGCTTGGCGCTGGGCTGAGTGGCTGTGATGGGAGTGGGTGCTCGGGGTGGGTCGGGACTCCTTTTTCCCATGCTGCTCGGGTGGTTGCCCGGCCTCTAGAGGTGAATGGGCAGGCGAGTGAGCCAGACCTTCTGGTGAGCTCGGCTGGCGCCTTTCGCATTGCAGGGCTCTTCAGTGACCCCCACCCCCCCGACCCTCCACCTCCGTTGTCCTTTCTGGTCTCTGTTGGGAAAGGAGCCCCTTTTGCACCCTTGGTTTCTCCCTCACCTTGGCTGGGGAGACTGGGCCGGTATTCTAACTCAGGCAGTCCAGGACCTCAAGGACACCACCCCCCGCCCCCCCAACCTGCTCAGGCCCTCCCACACATTTGCTTAAGTGGTTTGCATAACCATGGGCTTAGAACTGTTAAGCTACCTCTAGTGGCCCCCCTTTCATACCACTTGCAAATACCTGCCCAGGTAAACAGGAAGCAAGCATTTTCCTGAGCACCTGCCCCTTGCTACAGGCAGATGCCTGCTGCCTCTCCTCCCCCGTTTGTTTCAGGCTGGAGGGTGGCATTGGTTCGGTGGTTGAACTTGGAGTTTTGTGTAGGTCTCATTCCTTACCT
Organism: Myotis brandtii; assembly: GCF_000412655.1. Taxonomy (NCBI): domain Eukaryota; kingdom Metazoa; phylum Chordata; class Mammalia; order Chiroptera; family Vespertilionidae; genus Myotis; species Myotis brandtii. The sequence continues at coordinate 2,976,531 of NW_005371287.1, forward strand.
GGGTGGTAAACTTCTTGAGGACGTCGATTCATTGAATGCGGCACACCCCGGGCCAGGCTCTGGGCTCTGCTCTGGGGATGCGCCCTTGTCAGATGAAGTTTCTGCTCTCAGTCCAGTTGTGTGTGTGTGTGTGTGTGTGTGTGTGTGTGTGTGTGTGTGTGTGTGTTTGCTTATTTTTAGTTTTCACCAGACGTTTTCCTTCTCCTGTTCTAATATTTTGTCTTTTTAGAAGTAGGAATGATCAATATTGGGGTAGGGGGTAGAGAGTCATAGCAAAGTGCTTAAGAACTCTGAATCCACAGCATGCCTTGAATATTAAGGGGATGGTGGTAGGATCTGTTTTAATCCAGTCCTATGTCTGAGCCATGATTTTCTGGAAAATAGGCCTGAATAAACCCATTCACGAGGGCAGCAACGCTCAACTTTTGCTAGTCAAGTGTATGAGAGCAAACTGCGAAGTTGGAAGCAATCTTCGTTCTGTTCAGAAATACTAAAATATTAAAAACCCAGTGCTCTGAAGCTTGGGTGTGCCAGCAAAGCACCAGCTAAGTAT
>NW_005371287.1:2977210-2984422 GCF_000412655.1 Myotis brandtii
ATATTACTTTTCTAAGGCAGGAGGGGAAGAGTGGGGCCTCCAGATCAGACACCTCCCCGTCTCCAGTGGTTTTCTCCCTCCCTGTCATCCTCCTCAGACTCGGCTTCCTCCTGTCCTACCAGAGCCCTCGGTGTGCTCTGGGGTTGGCATTTACTAGTAGGCTTGGAACGTGTGTCGGCTTTGAGAGAGCAGGAACCACAGGGCTTTCCTCCTTTTTAAAATTTATTTTTATTTTTTAAAAATATATTTTATTGATTTTTTACAGTGAGGAAGGGAAGAGGGATAGAGAGTTAGAAACATTGATGAGAGAGAAACATCGATCAGCCGCCTCCTACACACCTCCTACTGGGGAGGTGCTCACAACCAAGGTACATGCCCTTGACCGGAATCGAACCTGGGACCCTTCAGTCCACAGGCCGACGCTCCTTCCACTGAGCCAAATTGGTCAGGGATCCTCCTCCTGTTTTTAGTGGGTACCATTTACTGACTGGGTAACATATGGCAGCTACTCTGCTCAGCACTTTTCCAGGCATTATCTCATTTAACCCTCAGAACAACCCCATGAGGAAGTGTCTCACATTTATTGTTGCCCTGTTCTAGGCACTAAACTCAAAACTCTCATTTCATCTGGATGACAACCTAGGAGGTGGGCTCTATTATGACCCCATTCAAGATGAGCAAAAAGAGACACACGGAGTAGCTTGTGCAAAGCCACACACCTAGGACAGTGTGAAGCCAGGATTCCAACCCCTGGCCACCTGGCTGCAGAACCAATGTGAGATTCCTTCTTCCTTGCATATCCCTACAGCCTTAACACTGTGCCCTGTAGGATGGGGATAGGTAGAGGTGGCATATGGTTAACAATTGACCTTTATTGGCCTCTGAATGTGCAATAAAATATAGAAGCTGATTTTTTAAAAAAAAATATGCAACGCTTCACGAATTTGTGTGCCATCCTTGTGCAGGGGCTATGCTAATCTTCTCTGTATCGTTTCAATTTTAGTTTATGTGCGGCTGAAGCAAGCACTAGGAGCTGATTTAGAAGAATTTTCATCCTTTATCCTTTCTCTAGGTCACCTTTTGCAACTTTGCAGCACACCCACACCTGCCCTTTCCCTATAAAAAGGAAGTCTTGTTGTTGAGCTATAGTTACTGGACTAGGTTGTAGTATTTTTCTTTGTGGGCAACGGGTCTCTCACTCTCTTTGGAATCCTGCAGAGCCGTGCACCATGGTTTGCTTGGAGTAGATACTATATAAAACTGTCTTTAATTGCACACATGTTGAGTGATAAAAGCCCAAGATCTGCTTTTGGCCAATCATGTTACAGAGAAGCAGTTAATGTTGACAGCAGTGGCTTTAGTGTGCTTGCTGAAATCCCCAATGAACGAAGCCTCCTGCAGCTCATCCTCAACTGAGCACCCAGCAAATTCTTACCAACTTTGACTTCATGATTGACTTGTGTAGCCATATATATATATACACACACACACACTTTGCATATGCAAATATGTACGCTCATTCATTCAACTCGTATTTGAGTACTTACCCAGTGTTATGTATTATGCCAGGGGCTGGGTATGTATGCAGTGTTAAAGGAAACAGACATGGGGGATGGTTGCGAGATGGGTAAGGAGTGAGATAGTAAACAAATCAGTGCAGACATTTTAGTAGTGGCAAGCTTTCTAAAGAACTTCCTGGGGGAGGATAGCAAGGGTAGGGAGGGCTAGTTCAGATGGGAAGCTGGGAAGACCTTTCTGAGGAAGAGATTTTCAGGCTGAGCAGGAGTATGAGGACTCTAAGGGAAGAATGAGCACTAAGCATTGCTGGGTGGCTGGGTGGCTGGGAGGAGGTCAGAGAGGAGGGTGGGCCAGATCCTCCTGGGCTCTTTAGGCCAAGTTCAGGATCTTAAGAGTTTATTCTGAGGGCTCCGGGAGGGAATTAATGGAGATTCAGGAGCCAATTTGTATTTTTAGATCGTCAGTGAAAGCTGTGAGGAATAGATGAGAGAGATTCAAGAATGGCAATCGGCTCTCTTATTAAGAGGTGTGGTGGAGAGATGGGACCTACAGCCAGGTGGGACTGAGTGAAAAAGCATGGGAGGTTGGTTATGAAAGGGAACAGAGAGACAGAGTTTGTGTATATGCCTGTGTCTCTGTGGCGCCCGCCTCTCCAACCACTCAGCCTGGTGATTTTATGATAAAAAAAATAGTTACCTTTCTACAAATATTCTTCTTCAATGGAGTCATTCATTTATTTGTGGTAATTTGGATCCTTTTCGTAAATTGAATTAGGAGAACTTTGAGTGGATGTGTGGGAACATTTGTGGTGAGATTCTAATCATTTGCTCTTTGATGATCACCAATAAGCTGCTTTCAAACTGACTTAAATAGAGAGACACCAGTGAAAAGGCTGGTGGTGAGGAGATGCTAAGCCTCTCCAAGATAATGTGGGGTGAGGCCAGGTGGAGAGCCTTGGCCTTGGCTAGAAGCCAACTTCCGTCTCTCAGGGGAACACTTCCTTACCTGGTCTTCTTCATTACATGAGACCCTTCCATTGTACCCGTGGATATCTTATACTAGTAAAAAGATACAAAAGAAGTGCATTTGTTATGTCCTCTGGGAACTCATGTTTAGAAGAATCTGCTGGCCTAAAGATCAATCGTGAACATAACAGATAGTCTGATGGGGCTTTGAAGAAGCAATAGGATACCCAATGATCAATTTATGCTTAGGGAATGAGAGTTTACATAGGAGCACAGAATGGAAAGTTACTCCAAAGATCAGCTAAGACATTTGCTGCTTCTGGAAGACTTCTTCCAGGAATGCTGACTCGTATCCTGGCAAATAATTTGTGTGTTGAGGTAAAGGAATGCCAGAAGACTGAAATTTTGGACTTGAACATGCTTACATTTTTTACTCTCATTCTTCCACCGACTGGGATGGCTTTCTTACGCCCTGATTGGCATGCGTAGGGAAACCTGAAAGCATTTCCTGTGATTTACTTAAGGTAAAGAATTTAGTTGATCAAAGAGATGGGAGAACTCCGTGGTTCAAGACTGTGGTTTATAGGTGTGGATTGAGGTGTGGGTTCTGGCAGAGTTATTTCAGCATTTTTGTCTTTGAGCTCAATAAATCATACCTTCAGAGTAGTGTTTGTCTTGTGTATTTTTTTTTAAGTTTTAAAATTTTTTTTTAAGATCCCAGCTTTCTAACTGTTGTGCCCTCATGAAGCCACTGTCATAAGACTGCCACCTGCCTTCCTCCCCTTGGTGATAAGGCATTGCCTGGCCAAGATTTAGCCACAAGGTGTTTCACGGTTGAGCCTTCTTGGGAAGCTTGCCTCCTCTCTGCTGAAAGTATAAATTAAAATGCCATTATGTGGCAGTGCCCTATCTGTATCTATCTGTCTATCTGTCTATCTATCTATCTATCTATCTATCAATCATCTATCATCTATCTATCTTTGCCAAAGTGAAAAAAGATATCACTATCCCCATACCTTCTCATCATTTCCTTAAATCACAAATCCTACAATGTAGGCTCTCTGAATATGCCAGAAAAGGATCTCATGAAAGTTTATAAGATGCCTTGAAAACTTTACCTTTTAAGCAGTTTCCCCAAACTTCTTGATCTAATTAGAAATGGAATGTCGGCATGGTGCACCTCTCTGGTGATAAGGACTGAGCTTTTGTCTCTCAGCTGCTCCAGGCTTAACATGTGGAAGCTGCACATCTACTCTCTTTGACAAGGGCTTTGAAGTAGAGTACAGGGGCCACAGCTACGTGACGTGGCCCTAAACTCTAATGGGTTTGCTTTAAGTTTCTTTTTACCGGTCACTTCCATCACCCACATCAACAGTTAGGAGCACCCTAGCAAGCCCTGTTTTACACCCTTCACTTGTAAGTGAGTCTCAGCAACTTGGAAATACTCCCACGTAAGCATGGTTAGGTATGGAGGTTCGGTTTCTGACTACCCCACAAATGTAGTTAAGTCCTAAGGAGTGGGAGGTGAGATGGTTTGGAATAAGTGGAACTCCAGGATTGTGCAGGGTATGGAGTTCTCTCTCCCAGGATCAGGGCTCCACACCACATGCGCATCTGCACAGATACACACTCTGGGGCAGGCAGAGTGCTCATTAGTGTGGGCTGCTTAGCTGATCGGACAGAAGTAGACAAACCACACAGAAGTACCATATTGAGTGTAGTGTTCAGTTTTACAAAATGAAAAGCGTTCTGGAGGTGGATGGCAGCGATGGTTGCACAGCATTATAAATGCTTTTAATACCACTGACTGGACTCTAAAAAACCATTAAGATGGCCCCACCAATGTGGCTCAGTGGTTGAGCATTGATCTATGAACTAGGAGGTCCCAGTTCGATTCCCGGTCAGGGCACATGCCTGGGTTGCTAGCTCGATCCCCAGTGGGGGAGCGTGTAGGAGGCAGCCGATCAATGATTCTCTCTCATCATTAATGTTTCTATCTCTCTCTCCATCTCCCTTCCTCTCTGAAATCAATAAAAATATTTAAAAAATGGTTAAATGGTCCATTTTATGTCATGTGTATTTCACCACAATTTAAAAAATTGAAAAAAATTTATATTCCAATGCTATGAAATAACATTCTCAAATGTTTTGGTCTCAGGACCTTTATATGCTTAAAAATTATTGAGAATGTCCTAAAAGCTTTTGTTAATGTGGTTTCTATCTGTCAATATTTATAGTAGAAATTAAAATAGATACATGTTAAGAAAAGGTCAATGGGGAAAGAAGAGGGACATATGTAATACTTTCAACAATAAAGATTAAAAACAAGAAAATAGATACATTTTAAAATGATTATTCATTTAATAAATAATATCATTAAATGTTAATATAACTAGCACATTTTTATAAAAATAATTATATTTTCTCAAAGCAAAAGTAATGTAAGAGTGGCATGTTTTACATTTTTATAAGTGTATTTATTGTCTGTTTTAATATAAGACAGTGAGATTCTTAAATTTGCTGCTCCATTTAGTCTACATTCTCACACATCATATACCCTCTGGAAAACTCCTTTGGATACTTGTGAGAGAATGAGAATGAAACAAGAAAATAAAATCTTAGTTTATTATAAAAAATTTTGATTAAAATAGTCATGGATCATTTAAAGAGTCCTGGGAACCCCAGGGGTCCCCTCGACCACATTTTGAGAACCACTGGTCTAGAATAAATCCACAGCCAAGTTAATTTTTTGTTATGTTGTATGTTTTAGCCTCTGTTCATCTAATATCATCCGAGTTTGAACTTTAGCAATTCGATGTATAACTTCTATGATTTCACATTAAAGAACAAGATGACCCCTTCAGAAAAAAGTACCATATTTTTTCCTAAGTTTATATAACAGACAAACAACAGCCATCTCCCCCAAACTCTGCACTGTTCTATTGGGAACATCTTCAGAAGCTACCGAAATAGTCAGGTGTGGAACTATTTTGAATTTTCCTACTCAACTCACTTGAGTGGGACACTCACAGACATGGAAACTTTGTGAAAATCAGGGAAAGAAAACCATGTTTCCCCCCAGGCTACGCAAAGTTCACCCACCCCCCGCCCCCCCCAGCATGCACTCCTATGTCCTGTGGAGTGAGGACTTCCAGTGTCTGGGGCGGGAAGGCTGACCTGTCCAGGGACCGTGCCTAGAGCTGTCTCCTGGGCTCGGTCCTGAGCTGTCATCTGTCCCTGCTGTGCTCGCTGCTGGACGTGCCTGCTCTTCCGAAGGAAGGTGTCCTCGCTTCCTTCCAGCTCTGCCCCACTCCATCTTCCCTGCATGGAGAACTTGGGGAGTTAGGGAAAGGTGGGTGCACTTAGAAAATGGACTGGAGAAAGCAGAGGTGTGAGAATTAATTCTCAAAGTCAAACTGAAATCGTTTTCACTTGCATTGCCTGGGGATCTCATTCTTTTATAATTGTTTCATGTTGATGACGTGTGGAATTAGTCATAGTGGGTAGTTCTGGGCAGAGCATTAAAATTCCTTCTAGCGTGACGTCCTTGAGCAGGAGGGGATGTTTGTGAAGCCTAACAACATTATTTTCTACTTTCCAAATAATGGATCAGAAGCCATATAAACCATCATATTTATTTTTTTATAGCTTTTTAAAAGTTTAGTAGAACTCCCCCCCTTTTTTTTCACCCCAAGAAATAGTCACTGTGGCAACTTACTAGAGCAAAAGGCACTTGGCTCTCTGAGAGTTTTGTTGGAAATATGCTGAGGATTTATGATTTGACAACAGCACTCTGTCTTCCAGCAGCAAGAAACGCTTTTCTCCAATTCTTTGGAGGTGCATAACGTGTCAGGTGCTCAGCCTGGGAGCAGAGACCAATAGTGTGGTCCCGCAATCGCACCCCAGTGTCCTGGAGCCCCCAGGAAAGGCTGGATGACCAGAAGACACCCCCAAGCAGCCTTCGCCCCTCTATTTTGAGCAGGAAAACCCTAGTCTTTCACAGGTAAGCAGAACGTTCATTTAGTCCTATTTCCACCACACATCTCCCTCCTGTCTGCTGGGGACCAGACACTGAGATCACTGTGGAGCAGTGACATTGCTGAGCATCCGGGTTCTGCAGCACAAAGCAGAGGTGCCTGTGAGCATTAGATGTGTGTGCAGGAGCCTGTGGCACATCAAAGGACGAGGTGAACTGGAGCTGATTTGTTGGAGGACAAAACTGGAATTAATAGAAACGAAGGGAACAGAGGGAACAGCTCCGATGAGGTTTGGAAATGAGAGGGCACCATAGGGTTGGAGGTGAGAAACAGTTTGATGGGGCTGAGGCAGAGGGGTCTGAAGTTGGCTGGTGGGCACTGAGGCCGAGAGGCAGGCAGGGAAGTTCTCGCTTGAAATCTGAGGAGTTCAGACACGAGGGAGCCACTGAAGGGTTATGCAGAGTATTGACACATTCTGACTTGTGTCAATACCCTCTGGCCGCCCGTGGAGAGGGAAGGATGTTAGTGAAAAGTGGGGCAAAATGACATCACTGGCTTGCTCACTAATGTGGCTTGGAGGTCCTGGAGAGAGAGGTATCTGTTACTCAGGTAGTTATTTTGGTCTGTTCCTTGATTCCTGAAATTCCTTCATCTTTTTTTAAAAAAAATATATTTTATTGATTTTTTACAGAGAGGAAGGGAGAGGGATAGAGAGTTAGAAACATCAATGAGAGAGAAACATCGATCAGCTG
>NW_005371287.1:2984435-2988597 GCF_000412655.1 Myotis brandtii
CCTGTGACCCAGTCTGCAGGCCGACGCTCTATCCACTGAGCCAAACCGGTTAGGGCAATTCCTTCATCTTCCACAGTCTCTAAATCAGCGGTTCTCAACCTGTGGGTTGCGACCCCTTTGGGGGTCGAATGACCCTTTCACAGGGGTCGCCTAAGACCATCGGAAAACACATATATAATTACATATTGTTTTTGTGATTAATCACTATGCTTTCATTATGTTCAATTTGTAACAATGAAAATCCATCCTGCATATCAGATATTTACATTACGATTCATAACAGTAGCAACATTACAGTTATGAAGTAGCAACGAAAATAATTTTATGGTTGGGGGTCACCACAACATGAGGAACTGTATTAAAGGGTCGCGGCATTAGGAAGGTTGAGAACCACTGCTCTAGGTTGTATTTTAAGGTCAACAATGAACGCTCTGGGAAAGTTGCATGGACGTTTTGGCCACACATCTGTTTGGCTGGGGAGAGCACACACATTTGTGGCCAGCAGATTGTATTCAGGCTGCAGATGGGTTTGATTCGGCTTACAGTGTCAAAACATTAAAAGCAATGGTTGACAACATGTAAAAACATAGGGCAAGTTCCCATAAAACGAAGAAGTGTGAACGTTTTTACAAATTGGGAGATCCGACCACTGGAGCCCACAGGAAGGGCCAGCAGCCCCCCTGAGCCGGGCTGGTGCACTCCACTTGCCTCAGTGGCCTGTCCTCCTTTTCATTTTGGGCCCCTCCTGGCCCCTGCGAGTATTTTATTTTATGGCCAGATTTGAGGTTTGGGAAGAGGAAGCCGACTTTCACAGGAAACCGAAGGATGGGTCATGAGACAAGAGACCTCAGTGAAGTGCAGGGGCCGGAAGGTGGGCAGTGAGAGTGTGTGGGGCAGGGGGACAGGGGAGTCCCATGCACATGAGGAGTGTCCTGCAGATTGGGTCACCTGGAGGTGAACAAGTGGAGAGCACACCACCTTAGCTAAACAACTTAGTGGGGTATTAGGGCAAGAATTGTAGGAGGAGAAGGAAGAATGAGTGTAAAAAGTGATTTCAAGAAGCTGTGTTGCAAAGAGGAATTTGGAGATCTTTGATTTTTTTAAAAATCTTCACTTGATATTTTTCCCTTTGATTTCTAGAGAGAGTGGAAGGGAGGGTGAGAGGAGAGAGAGAGAGAGAGAGAGAGAGAGAGAGAGAGAGACAGACATCGACATGAGGGAGACACATTGATTGGTTGCCTCTTGCACGCTCCCCTACCGGGACTAGGGAACCTGCCACCGAGGTACATGCCCTTGACCTGGAATCGAACCTGTGACCCTTTGGTCTGTGGGCGACCCTCTAACCCCTGAGCAGTCTGGCCAGGACTGATTTTGCTAATTTTAAATCTGTGATTGACTTGAGCATATCTCTATAAGGATGCATGTGATAGAAAGTAGCACTTTCTCTCGTTGTCCTTGACTGACAGTTTATAACTACAAGGAGTCCAGTCTTAGCCTTGGTTGTTCTTATTAAAACAGAACACTGCCAGGGTATAGAACAGAGTGAGGGGCCTTCTACATCTGGGAAGACAGCCCTGCCAACTACAGATCTTACCTGTGTTCAATGCGTGTTTGCTATTTTAATATGCAAGCAGCAGTGCCTTCGAGTGGATAATTCTACCTTTTTTACAGAAGCAGGAGAGTTGAGCAGAGCCCATGTGGGGATTTGTTATCTGCATTTCCTCATGCATTTGGATACTGTCCATTGCCTTTTATCACTGGCCAGGTTGGATCTGTGGGGTGAGCTTATCAACCAGCATCGGCTCTATTGCAGTCTGGGTTAGTGCTTTTATTAGTTTTATGCCACATGCCAATTTTTCCATTTAGTTTTTTTGTATTTGTTTTATGATATAGCTTGATCCAATAACTTATTATGTGTGAATGTGCGTGTGTGTGTGTGTGTCTGTGTGTGTGTGCGCGCATGTGTGCGTGCGTTAGAACATATCTATCTTGTCTTTGATGCAGACTGTTTTTAGGAAGGGAAATCTGTATCTCCCTTCTGCAGTGGCTGATAAAGAAGCTACTGTTCTTCTGTGGTGACTGCAATTTCACAAGCACATTTGCTATGATTTTTTTCTCTCCCAGTAAAACAGTGGACAAGAGAGAGATTAAAATTCAACATGAACGGGAAGCAGCCAGTAGCTGTCCCTAACCCTAATCCTAACTATTGTCAGCCAACTAATCAATTCATTAATGAAGTCACCAAATAATTTTCAGAACATACTATGTGTCAGATAAGGTGCCAGGCACCGAGGATAGGGTGTTGCGTCAGATGAACAAACATTCCTGCCTACATGGAGCTCATAGCTGAGTGGGGAAACACGCCTTGCCCAAGAGAAAGAAATCAAGTATATGTCGCTAAGTGTATTTTAGGAATTGATAAACTCGAAGGGGAGAAAATAAAGTGAGGAAGGGGGATAGGAGTTTCAGCAGATTCACACGTACTCTGTTCTCCTTTCCTTGGGACCTTGGTCACCTCGGTTATTGCTGGTTGACAAGGCGTGGATGGGACGGACAGAGTTCTTCACATTCTAAGAAGAAATGATCTGTATAAATATCTCAGGGCTCCACCCTGGCCATCCCCCAAGCTTTTAGTCCCCGCGTCTCTGCACATGATCATTTAAAGAAGTCTTTATTGTTGAAAGTATTACAGATCCCCCTTTACTCCCCCCATTGACCCTCCCACCCTCCATCTGCACATGATCCTTCCACTCCTTGGAGAAGGGCCTCTGACTCTTACTGTCTCCTTTACTTGTTCCTATCTGACCGGACCCTCAGGGCTCAGCTCAAATGTCACCTGTTCATGTGGTTGTCCCTACGTCCCTGTCCTGGAGGGACCCTTTGCCTCCTCTGGACTTCTGCAGCACCTCTGGGTACCTTTCTTCATGGTACCCGATGTATTCAGCCTTATGAGTGCTATCATTTATTTACCTGCTTACCGTCCTATGAGCTCTTCTAAGTTCCTGCAGACTCTGGCCCACACTGCCTCTTGTTCTCCTTCGTCTCAGATCAGTGCCTGCCATTAAGCAGGTGTGAATGATCGGCAACGCCTGTGATTCCTGCAAACGACACAGGAGCACACGGGCTGAAAAGTCACCCACAGCTGTAAGTTCCCTCCATGTCTAGACCATGCCCCCTCCCCAAATCCTGACCAAGGCTGCTTAGCTCCTTTTCTTTTCCCAAGTAGAAATAACTGTTTTCTTTCTTTTTAAAAGAATATATTTTTATTGATTTTGGAGAGGAAGGGAGAGAGAAAGAGAGACAGAAACATCAATGATGAGAGAGAATCATTGACCGGTTGCCTCCTGCATGCCCCCTTCTGGGGCTTAAGCCCACAACCCGGGCATGTGCCCTGGCCGGGAATCGAATGGTGACCTCCTGGTTCATTGGTCGACGTTCAACCGCTGAGCCACGATGGCCGGACAATAACTGTTTTCTTAAGTGGTTTGCAATACTTGTAAACATTTTCACACAATGCTGGGAGGTACAGAGAAAGCCACAGTCACCCCCAATTCCATCACTAGACAGAATGCATTTACCATTTTGGTGTATATTCTCATCGATTTTTTTTCGTTGTATAAAAATCAGACCTATTTTATAAGGATCACATCCTGCCATACATTGTATTAATTCCTCTCTTTGTTTACTTAGCATGTCGTGACTATCTTTTCATGCACGTGCAAGCAGGGAGCTCAGTGGTTGAGAGAATGGCTTTAGAGCGTTGTTCTTTGAATTCAAACCATGAAGCTGTCACTGACTGCGTGACTATCTTTTCATGCACAGGGAGCTCAGTGGTTGAGAGAATGGCTTTAGAGCATTGTTCTTTGAATTCAAACCATGAAGCTGTCACTGACTAGCTGTTGACCCCGGAGAGCTAGTTAACATCTCTATTTACCAGTCTCCCCATCTGTAAAAGGAATGCAATAAAACACTACTTGTAGGAGGATTCTGAGGATTAAGTGGGCTCAGACATGCAGACACTTGGACAGGGCTGGCTCCATATACAGGAGCTCCTGTATTATTATTTCACCGTTTTCAGGGCCACAGTCTTCTATTGCGTGGCCACCTCCTAGTCCGTGTAATCATTCCCGTACCGATGGACATTTCGGCAGCCTTTGGCTTT
>NW_005371287.1:2989522-3022162 GCF_000412655.1 Myotis brandtii
CTAGGAACACAGACCGGAGGAGAGGAAAGGGCTGTGGTGATGCCCAGGCCTCCAGCCTGAGGGAGTTCTGGAATTCACTCGTTCTGGGTGGCCGAGAGCAATAGAATGGATATTAACCTTTTGCATGTGACTTAGAGGCTTTACGTGGGAAAGCATTCTCTGGGTTTTCTCTCTGAAGACCGGAACTTTTAGAAATTCATCTTTAATCCTTGAATATATTAGACCCAAGGAGTTTTTATTTTCTTCTTATGACAGATCAAAAATTAAAAAAATTATTACAAATTCAAGGATTTCTCATATTTTAATGTGCTTCTTAAAATTTGATAGTTTGGAAATAGTAAGCAGTGCGGGGATATTCTGAGTAATCTGTCTGAATCATCCTTAAGGTGTCCTACTATTCTGATTGCCTTGCGTTATAGGATTTCAATGTAAGTACAATTTGCCCTGGCCGGTTGCTCAGTGGTTAGAGTGTCAGCCCTTGGACTGAAGGGTCTCGAGTTCAATTCCCGATCAAGGGCATGTACCTCAGTTGCGGGTTCACTCCCTGACCCCAGTCGGAGCATGTGTGGGAGGCAACCAGTGGATGTTTTTCTCTCTTTCTTCCCCTCCATCCCTTCCACTCTCTCTGAAAGCAATGGAAAAAATATCCTCAGGTAGGATTAACAAAATAAACAAATAAATATAAGTGTAATTTTTCTGGCACACTAACTCCAATTATGGTGGTCTGCACGTGATATTTTACTTTTATTTACGCAAAACCCTGATCACAATTCCCACAATTCTCATTAGTTAAGCAAGATACAGGTAGGGTTGAAATTCCCCTTCATTCTTATGGCTATTACTTCATTTCCGATTTATTAGGAATTGGTCTGTGGTGGACGAATAGTGGCAAGACTACAAAACAGACACGTGTTTGCATTTTTCCTGGGACCTCAGTGAGTGTCCCCAAGCTCGGAGCTTTGGGGAGCAGTGGGCTCAGCCAGAGCCGACCCTCTGCAGGCAGCCGGGGCCGGCGACGCCTTTGAAACTGTCTTACTGTGAGTGTGTCTTCCTGGTGAAGACACTGTTAGCAAATACAAGACAGACCCTGAGAGAAAACCACTAACCTTTACTCTAGACCAGTGATGGCAAACCTTTTGAGTGTCAGCATTTTGTAAAACCCTAACTTAACTCTGGTGCCATGTCACATATAGAAATTTTTTGATATTTGCAACGATAGTATAAAAAAGATTTATATTTTTGATATTTATTTTATATATTTAAATGCCATTTAACAAAGAAAAATCAACCAAAAAATGAGTTCGCATGTCACCTCTGACACGCGTGTCATAGGTTCGCCATCACTGCTCTAGACTCAGATCGCATGGAGCATGCTTTGAGTTGCAACAAAAGGTTAACCTTGCCTTTATCTTTCCTCGTTTGCCAACTTTTGCTTGTCTGACACCAGACATGCCACAACTGAACTCTGAAAGGACAAGCATGTCAGGGGTGGGGGTAGGGGGATCCCCAGCTCCTGTCAGCAGCCAAAGTATTAGGACAATCTGTGGTTCGGAGCTTTCTGAACTTACAGCTTCCAAACACGGGTCTGCGGTCTTCTTACTCTAGAGCAGCGGTTCTCAACCTGTGGGTCGTGACCATCGGAAAACACATATAGCATATCATATATTTATATTACGATTCAAAACAGTAGCAAAATTATAGTTATGAAGTAGCAACGAAAATAATTTTATGGTTAGGGGTCACCACAACATGAGGAACTGTATTAAAGGGTCGCGGCATTAGGAAGGTTGAGAACCACTGCTCTAGAGCATTGGTTCGAAATGGGGGATGATTTTGCCCTTCAGGGGGACCTTGGACAATGTCACAACCCTTGGGGATGGGGAGGAGATGTGGTACCCTGTGTAGTTGCCAGGGATGCTGCTAACCATCCTATAGGGCATAGCACAGCCCCTCCAAGAAAGAATCACCTGGCTTCAAAATGCCCACAGTGCCGAGGTGGAGAAACCTCACTGTGGACGTGTGCCAGACCAGGACGTCTCCAGGGAAGCCGGCTGGCTGCCAGGAGGGGGCTCCAAGGTGCCATTTACTTGGAAACTTGGCACAGGTCAGGGTTGGGCTCTCTCTCAGCCTTGCAACTCTGGAAACTCACTCACCAGTGTCCCAGAGCCGATCAGACTCTCAGAAATGGACCTGCATAGAAACCCACAGGAAACAGCACTAAAACTTTCCCCACCTCACGAGGTTCCACTAGTCAACAGAACTGGTGGACAGAGTGAACACTTGTGTTGGCTGCATAGCTCACATACTCCCGGGTGGCAAGTGCCAGGGAACTGAAATTGTCAGGAGGTGTCTCCGGGATCCTGGAATCAGACGAGGGAGATTTGGGGCAAGGTAATCATACCTGAAACCCCGAGGTCTGGAAACTTAAAACTCCACTCAGGATGAACTCATTGCGATAACACTCTTCTTTAGAAAGTGCCGGAATGGGTCTTGGCAATCAGCTTTGCTTCCATTCTAACCAGCTGCCTTTCCTGACCCATATTGATTCTTTTTTTTTTAAATATATTTTTATTGATTTCAGAGAGGAAGGGAGAGGGAGAGAGAGAGAAACAGCAATGATGACAGAGAATCATTGATCAACTGCCTCCTGCATGCCGCCTTCTGGGGAATGAGCCTGCAACCGGGGCATGTGCCCTTGACTGGAATCGAACCAGGGACCCTTCAGTCCGCAGGCGGACACTCTATCCACTGAGCCAAACTGGCCCAGGTCCATATTGATTCTTTTAATTAATCTACTCTAGTCTGGCCAGCTTGGGGGAGAGGAATCGGTTCAATAAAAACGTGTCAGGCACCATGGTGTACTAGGGATCATTCATATGAAGATTGATATTAGGACACGGTCCCTAACTGGAGGCTTTCTCAGCCTATTGGGTGGCACCGAGGTGGCAACATTTTAGAAGGATGTGAGCAGGGCAGTGACAGGGCCACTCAGGATTCTGTGCAGGTTCAGAGGACACATGTCACGTCACTTGCAGTGTCTGCCTTCATCTCTCAGGCACTGGTGTTAGTTGAAGCTTTGACGGGCAACCTTATTGCTGTGATTCTGAGACCTCTCGGGGGTCATTACCCTCCTGTGTCCTGTCTGCTTGTCCGCTTGATGTTCCTCGTTCTGTTCCAAGATCGGATGTCAGGTCTCTGGGTGATGAAAGAGCGCAGCAGGCCGCCTTCTCTTCACCTCTCCCCTCTCAATAACCAAGGCGGTCGTTTGGTCCATTTTGAATGCTGCCGTCAGCCCACCAGGAAGTAGAGCCACGCTGGAGGGCTGTGCACAGATGAGGCAGAGTTCCCCCTCACAGTGTGCAGAGGGGGGTTCTGGGGAGACTAGCAGCACTGCGTGAAGCTGATGAGTTTTGCTAGGATCCTGCTGAATCGCTCAGCAAAGTCAACACCTGCTTATGTGCTCGGTCACAAGAGATACTCTCTTCTTTTGATCAGCTGCACACGGAGAGGCAGAGAGGCATGGGCGGGACACAGAGGGACAGGAACCCGTGGCGGCTTGTTAAGCAGAAGGGGAGAATGGATTGGATGTGTGCATTTTTCTGCCCCAGAGCCTGCTGTTTGGGGGCTTGTTCTGCCCACTCCTCTCAGTCCTGCCTGAACCCCAATCCTTCCTGAACCCGCCCCAACAGCTAAATGTGGGTCTGGATTTTCTACACTAATTGAAACCAGGCAGACCTGCCTGCCTGCATCCTGGCTCTGGCCCTCACTAGGTGTGGGCTCTGGGCGAACAGCTTCTCTGAGCCTTCATGTCCCACCTATAACATTGGGAATAACAGCATTTACCAATTGCAGTGGTTGAGGACAGAAGTGACCTGTGTGAAACCCCTGGGAAGGTTCCTGGCATGCTGTGGGGACTCAGAAAATACTGGTTATCATTTTCTGTGAGGAGGCTGCACTTAGAATGTGAATGCCCTAAGAGGGGTGTGAATGACATACATTCACACTTAAAGGTACACTTCCCCCCCCAAATCCAGGTGTTTTTTGTTGTTATTTTTTTTTTACAGGAATCATAGGGATGGAAAAGGAGGCAAAGCATAAGAATTTTGAGTTTTGCCCTGGTTCACTGGTTGGAGCATCGGCTTATGCACCGAAGGGCCGTGGGTTCAATTCCTGGTCAAGGGCAGTTACCTCAGTTGTGGGTTCACTCCCTGCACCGCGTTGGGGCGCATGCAATCAATCGATGTGTCTCTCTCACGTTGATGTTTCTCTCTCTCTATCTCTTTCTCTCCCTCTCTCTCTCTCTTCCTCCTTCCCTCCCTTCCACCATCTCTCTGAAAAGCAGTGGGAAAAATATCCTCAGGTGAAGATTAACAACAAGAAAGGGTTCTGGGTTTTGGGGGGAGGGGGAGAGAAAGGGACAGCCTGGGATGCCACTTATTCACCAGGCATTGACAGAGGGCCCACTAGGTACCCATTTCTGTAGAAAAGATAAACTTGGCTAACCTCACAGTCTGTCCGTCCCTGGGCCAGCCCTGTCCCTCTGTGATGAGCTGGTGCCCAGCAGTGCTTGGGGTTTCTTAGAAGCGCTCAACAGCCTAAGCACTTTGTTAATTCTTTATTTCAGTTAATTTCACTTTCTCTTAACATGTGCTGCATTTGGAAAGAAGTCTGAAAGGAACAGGATGACTGTCTGTCTTAGAAGGCACAGCAGCATTTCTTCATTTTATGTGAATGCAAGTAGCTGAGGCTGACTCAATGACAAGCTGCTGGGAGGCCGAGGAGGAGGAGAAGGAGAAGAAGGAGGAGGAGCAGCGGGAGGGGGAGGAGGAGGAGGAGGAGAGGGAGAAGCAAAAAGAGGAGGAGGATTATTTTAGCTCCTGAGTTGATTTTATTTATCCCCGCTGAGATTTCTCTACCTCTGCTGTCAAGAACCCTATCTCAGAAGTTCAGTTTGGGAGGAGCTGCAGCTCCCTTAGCAGCTCTCTTAGAGGTGGGAATCATTGAAGGGTTGCCTGCCCATTGTTTGTTGGGACCAACCTGGAAACTGTTCTGCTCTGCTTCCTCTCCGTTGCCTCCGTGATGTTGTCAGGACACCTTTATTGTTTAATGTGTGGTTTGGGGCCTGTGGGCTCCTGGGGGTGGAGAGGGCGGGCTCTGAATCTTTGTAATCCCAGTGCCTGGCACGGTGCCCTGCAGATCTCAAATGATAAGGAATGCTTGCTCAATGACGGACATTGCCAGAGGCGCTTCTTTTAGTCTCTTTCTGAAGCTCAGAATCAATCTTTCCTTCTTCCTCCCCAAACCCACACCTTTGGACCTGGCATTGATTGGAAAACATGGAAATCAATGGACGGATGCTTAGATACTAATATGAAGCTATGGGAATGCGTCCACATGAGGCAAGGCTTACCTTTTTGGGAACTGCAATTTTTTAGCTTGCTTATTTTTTTTTCAGAGAGAGAATGGAAATTTGTGCTTTTATTTGTTTTGATACAAACTTAATTCTCCCTCCATATACACCCCCCACATGCACAGACACACACACAAGCATGCAGACCCGTATGCATACACCCATGCATTAACCAGAGGACTCTGACCCGGCACGTATAGTCATTTCTAATCTGTGAAATCTAACAGTGAAAAAATAAAGCAAAATCGAATTTGGCCAGCCTCCGAAACCTATTGATTTTAAATTAGAGCAGGAGTGTTAATTCTGTTAGGGCAGTCACACTCAGAACTCGGTCTTGGAAATGAATTAAAATGTGTTCATTAGAGATTTACAAGTATATCGTTGATGAATCAGCTAGGAAAACAGCACTCCTCGAGGAAACTGTGTGGGAGATGAGTGACTGCAGTCCTAAGTCCAGTGCCTTATTTTGTTGGCCTTGGGGTCCCTGGAGATGCCCCAAGTGTCCACCGTCATCAAGATCTGAGGGTCCTTCAGCCTGAGAGGTTGTCAATCCTGAGGCTTGAGCTGATGCCTCTTGATCCATGAGTCCAGCGGGAGTGATGGTTCCACGGAGGGAAAAGACTGCCCCTTCCTGAGAGTTAAGTGGGGTCTGAGATGTGCGCTAACCACCCGTGTGCTGAGTGTGAGCTAGAATGTCTTGTCTTGGGTGTGTTTCCTCCTTGGAGTTACAACTTGATGGATGGTTTCTTCTGCAGGCGAGAGTGGTTTCCTGGCGGCTGCTTTGCACAACCGGAGAGCAGGATTCTTCTCTTCTTTGTGGCCACTCAATGCCTCTGTGCACCACACGTTCCAGTGGGGCAAGAAGGGAGGAGCTTCTTGGATGATGATGGACATCCCACTGGCCAGGATGAGGGCAGAGTGTGTGACATCAACACCACAAGGGTAAGAGTTCCTCTCTGGTATGGCATTTCCTCTGGCACCGTTATTTGTCAAAGGAAGGTGAGAACGAACCTTACAGTACATGACACAAATGGAGGTTGCACACCAGGTGTCGTAAGTGTTTCCCTCCACGTCCTGCGTGGTTCAGGGTTCGGGTCTGGAAGTGGAGCCGCACACAAATGAAATAGAAAAGACTCAAGATAATTTGGGAATATGGGGGACCAGGCGAGCAAGTCCAACTCAAGAGGAAGGACTTCCACTGTGCTCAGGCCTCACCAAGCTTTTTATAGTGAGGGGTAAACAAGGTAGTGGTTACCATAGTTACACAGTTTTTGTGAGTTTCACTTGTTTTGACCATGGTTACACTTCCTGCACTTCCTCAGCCCATTAGCTTCCCAGATAAGATCTAGGGAGTGTTATAAGGTCAAGCCTAATTATGCTAAGAGGAATGTGCCCTCTAAGCTAGGACTTGTTTGTGACTTTGCCAGCAGGCCAGTCCGAGGCTTAACCCTATATCAGTTTCCCACACCAGGCAGACCATTTAGATTATGAAATCACTGGGAAGTGGGGCAGGTGACTAAGGAGGAAGAGAGAGCACCAGCCGGGAAGGATTAGGTGGAAGTTGTATTGGGGGATGCGTAGGCCAACGCGGGAGGATTCCATGTTCACATTGCCCCTCTCCCCCCACTTTTGACATTTGTAGTTCAGACTTAAGAGAGTAACACTACTGTTTTTGTGACAAGATTCTGTTTATGTCCATTTGAGTCGGTCTAGCTTAAAATGGGTGCTGGGGAGCTGGGGTGGGTAAGAGTCTGGCACAGGTCACAGGTTGGGGACCTATAGGAAGTCCCTGGCCCAGGGACACATTTTCATTTGAGCCCTGTAATGTTGCAAACATGGTGGATCAGTTCTAATGAGACTTGAGCTATCCCACAGGGAAAACAGGATTTCCAGGTTCTCCCAGAACACCAGAGATGCACCTGCACTGGCCCTCTCCTCCCACAAAGAGCTCAGGCGC
This sequence comes from Myotis brandtii, assembly GCF_000412655.1. Classification (NCBI taxonomy): domain Eukaryota; kingdom Metazoa; phylum Chordata; class Mammalia; order Chiroptera; family Vespertilionidae; genus Myotis; species Myotis brandtii. The sequence continues at coordinate 2,996,890 of NW_005371287.1, forward strand.
TGGGTAGCCTCTGCCTCTTCAAAGAGTGTGGACAGCTCACTGCACTCGCTAACTGACCCATTTCATTTGTTTAACTGACTTGTTTGGCTACTGGAGGCTTTTCATTTCACCATGCTTGGTTTGATCATTCTGTTAACTCACTGACAAAAGCATTATAGCCTTTTTCAATTATTCCAGATAAAAGGGAATATCTTTCACTAGACTAGGGGCAGCAATTAGCACCAGGGGCTGTGGCTGTGGAGATAACATAATTCCTTCCATGGAAGAGCTTAGAGCAATGATGGTGAACCTATGACACACGTGTCTGAGGTGACACGCGAACTCATTTTTTTTTGGTTGATTTTTCTTTGTTAAATGGCATTTAAATATATAAAATAAATATCAAAAATATAAGTCCTTGTTTTATTATGGTTGCAAATATCAAAAAATTTCTATATGTGACACGGCACCAGAGTTAAGTTAGTGTTTTTCAAAATGCTGACACGCCGAGCTCAAAAGGTTTGCCATCACTGGCTTAGAGTCTAGTGACAGCAATGAGCAGACTTGTGGGGGGTGGTGGTGGTGGTAAGAAGAACTGTAAAACACATTATAGTATCTTGTGGGGGTACTAAAATAAAAGTGCGCCTGCCCTAGCTGATTTGGGTCAGTGGATAGAGTGTCAGCCTTCGGACTGAAGGGTCCCAGGTTCCATTCTGGTCAAGGCCACATTCCCGGGTTGTAGGCTTGATCCCTAGTGTGGGGTGTGCAGAAGGCAGCTGATCAATGATTCTCTCTCATCATTGATGATTCTATCTTTTTCTCCCTCTGTCATTATGTTTTTTATAAAGGTATGCTAACCTCTTGTCTGTGCTGTAAGTGACAAATACTTTTCCTCCATATTATCTTTTTAATGTTGCTCATGGCAACATTTGTATGTTTTTCCATACAATTTTTTACTATTATGTAATAAATTTTATTTGTTTTGTTATTTTTTCTATATTTTGAGTCAGAATTAGGACAGTTTCATACACTTACAGAGAATTGACTTATTTTTACTTAGTATGTGTATAGTTTAATGTATACACACACGTGTATATATCTTTATGTATTTACCTTCCTATATAAACCTATAGTTACTATTTATACATATATAAATAGTAATATAGAAATAATATGTATACAAATATATAAAATACATAAATAATACATAAACAGCTATAGATTACCTTTGAGCTAGAAAATGTTTTCTTTTCTTTTTTTAAAATGTATTTTATTGATTTTTTACAGAGAGGAAGGGAGAGAGATAGAGAGTTAGAAACATTGATGAGAGAGAAACATCGATCAGCTGCTTCCTGCACACCCCCTACTGGGGATGTGCCTGCAACCAAGGTACATGCCCTTGACTAGAATCGAACCTGGGACCCTACAGTCCGCAGGCTGATGCTCTATCCACTGAGCCAAACCAGCTAGGGCTAGAAAATGTTTTCTAAGTAGAAATAAATGATTGGCTGTTAAATAAATGGTGGCCGGAATATAGGAATCTTGGAAGTCATGATGTTCAGCATCTGCTTTTCTTGATGACACTTTGAACATGTGAGCCAGCGTGCTGTCGAGAGCATGAGGGTGGGCATAAGCCTCTCTGGCTTGAAGCTTCTGCTCTAACCCTTAGTAGCTGCATGATGCCTACTCATCTCTTTAAAATTCTAGGGTAATTGTGAGGAACAAATGATGTCAGGAAGGTTTGCCTTTGCGAGGGGCTGTGGGCATGTAAGGGAACCTTCCTACAGTGTGGAAAAGTGGGAACTCCTTCCCCACCCGGTCACCTGCTGTGGGCGCTGTGGGACACACAGCCAAGGAAACCCACACTGCACTCGGGCCGCTGTGACTTGGAGAGGCTCAGCTTCCCTCTGAGCTGAAGCGCTTGATCTGATCCAGAGAGGCGTTCCTTTTTCTGTCTGTGGCAAGCCCCACAAAAAGAAACCTTTGCTGTTAGGATGTGTGTGGCTCTTATGATTAGAGTTTGTGGAATGAAGGGACCTCCTAATGAGCTTCTACACTGGCCTGGAGTGAATAAAAAGCAAGGAGGACAGGCACGAAGAGATTTTACGGGTGATAACAGTGTTCTTTAGAGAAGCAGGACGATTGGGAAATGGATTGCATACCCAAGGATTATGAGACCGACTTATGCAGATAGTACCATGAAGGCAGACTCTGGCTTTCTATCGCTGGGGCTTTTCAGGAGAGCCAAGGAGATGAAAAGCAATCCACCAGAAGATAACATCCATTAAAGTCTTAGTGCCGGTTTAGCTAAAGCTAGCTCCTTGGAGCATGTCACTCCTATGCTTGCCAGGCGCTTAAGCCTGCTTTCAGAGAGATGAAGTTCCATAAATATCTGGACCAAGCCATGAGCTCTGATTTAGGTTCTTCAAAGAAGATATCTAACTAAAAATAGAAAACAGAGGTGGGGAAAATATCATGTCTTTTGAAGAGGTCAGCAAATCTATTCAATGGTGTGTCAGGCCATGCTGTGGTCTCTGGTTTCATGGGAGCACATAGATGGTGTCCCAGGAGAAAACGCTCGTGTCTTCCTGATGACCGTAGGCTTCCTGCGGAGGTAGATGACAGAAGGCCATGTCCTCTGGTGTGTACTTTTCTGAGGGGGAATCACTTGTCTCCCCAACAGCCTTGGCTTTCTGTAAACATAGGGGGTAAACAAATTCTTCTCTGGGCCGGCTATCATCGCTCAGTGGTTGAGCATCGACCTATGGACCAGGAGGTCACGGTTCAATTCCCAGTCAGGCCATATGCCCAGGTTTTGGGCTCGATCCTCAGTGTGGGGCGTGCAGGAGGCAGCCGATCAATGATTCTCATCATTGATGTTTCTATCTCTCTCTCCCTCACCCTTCCTCTCTGAAATCAATAAAAAATTATTTAAAAAAAAGAAATTCCTTTCTAACAGTTTCCTCCTCCGATGGCGTCACCATCCACTCACTTATGTCGAGTAGAAAGCACACCCTCCTTTAGCCTTTCAGCTTCCTTGTCCCTTCTTTCCAGTCAATCACTAAGAATTGTCAGTTCTATAAACTTCGCTTTAATTTGTCACTTCCTCTTTTACACACCACTGCTGTCTGAGTTTGGGTCCTCTCACCTCGTTCCTGTTCTCTTGCAGTCCTGGTTCCTTGGCCCCAGCCTGTCTTCCCCAATCTTCCACCCTGAGACAGCGGGGTCTTTCTACGTCACAGTCACAAATACAACTAGGTCCACTCACTGATTAAGATTGTTTGGTGGTCTTGCCTACAGATCTTTAGATGGTTGTACAGCATCATTTCGTTCAATGTCATTTTGTTACTGCTTTGATCAGATGCCATGGGAACTTAACTCTCGCTTCTATCAATTTAGCCTGTGGTAAAATTGGTTTTGTTATATGTTATTTCACTTAATGTGACAGAACCTGTCAATAACATTAAGTGAGGACTTACCTGTGTACAAAGTGGCTTTTGCATACACTTTGGTGCCTGGTGTCAAGAATTCCCTTTTCCCCTGTCACTCAGCTCATATGACAATCTCCTGTCTCTGTTTTGTCTGCATCATCTGTTCTGAGGAAGCATCATTGTATTGGATGATGCTCAAAATCTATTATTTTCTCTCTGAGAAATGGGTCCGGTCCATCCTGGTTAGTGTCAGGACTAAAAACAGGCTGTATGTACTGGGCCAGTACAGACTTGGGTGCCATAGACTGGGAGTGTGTGGGAGACGGCCAGTGAGGGGACAGAGGAGGTAGGAGAGTGTTTGTGTCAGGAAACTGATAGTGCAATTAACTAAAAAAGGTTTCTTCCCTGGTGGGTACACCTGAAACAACATCCCATGAAGTGTAACGATACCTTTAAGATATAGGGTACTTAAGGACAGGGAGATAATTATATCCTCTTGATTGTCCACTCCAAGCATAGGGAACAGGGCTTTCTCTTCAAGGAGTGAGACATTGGAACAGAAGGGGAAGCCTACCTCTCTGCTGAGAGCTGAGCTGAGCCCCCAGTGATGTGTGGGTTGGGGGCAAGGTGCTGAGCAGAGGAGGGAGCTGTTTCTGAGGGTGCATGACAGAGCCCCAGGGACCAGGAGCGATTGAGCTACAAGCTGGACGGCACTAGCCTATCCCATCAGCACTGAGCATTCCCAAACGCGGCGCCTCCTGGTTGAGACTGGAGATGCTTGTATCGTGTAAGTGATCCAAAATGCATTGCTTTTTTGGGGGAGGGTGGAAGGTACATTTTTTTAGTAGAGAAATAAGAATTGGTGTTCATAAAAATGATATGGCCATCTTTTCTTTTTCCTAAAATGTGGATTTATGAACCATAGTCTTTGGGCCTTTAATTTGGCCCATCCTGGAAAGGGCAGGTTATAAATAGGCGTGGCCAGGCCTGAGGAGCAGCGCTAATGCCGTCTTGTGCTCCTTCCAGGTGCAGCGTGACCTGCCTCGTCTCCCTGCCCAGCCAGCTCTCTGCCTCCTGTGTCCACCATGGTTTTTGGTGAGTTCTTCCATCGCCCTGGACCAGACGAGGAACTTGTCAACTTGAACGTGGGGGGCTTTAAGCAGTCCGTGGACCAGAGCACCCTCCTGCGCTTTCCACACACCAGACTTGGAAAGCTGCTCACCTGCCACTCGGAAGAGGCCATCCTGGAGCTGTGTGATGACTACAGCGTGGCCGACAAAGAGTACTATTTCGATCGGAACCCCTCCTTGTTCCAATATGTGTTGAATTTTTATTACACGGGGAAGCTGCACGTCATGGAGGAGCTGTGCGTGTTCTCCTTCTGCCAGGAGATCGAGTACTGGGGCATCAACGAGCTCTTCATCGACTCCTGCTGCAGCAACCGCTACCAGGAGCGCAAGGAGGAGACCCACGAGAAGGACTGGGACCAGAAAAGCAACGATGTGAGTACCGACTCCTCCTTTGAAGAGTCGTCTCTGTTCGAGAAGGAGCTGGAGAAGTTTGACAAGCTGCGATTTGGCCAGCTCCGCAAGAAGATCTGGATTCGCATGGAAAACCCAGCCTCCTGCCTGTCTGCCAAGCTCATCGCCATCTCTTCCCTGAGCGTGGTGCTGGCCTCCATTGTGGCCATGTGTATCCACAGCATGTCCGAGTTCCAGAACGAGGATGGCGAGGTGGATGACCCGGTGCTGGAAGGGGTGGAGATCGCGTGCATCGCTTGGTTCACCAGCGAGCTTGCCATCCGGCTCATGGCTGCTCCCTGTCAAAAGAAATTCTGGAAACACCCTCTGAACATAATCGACTTTGTGTCCATCATTCCCTTCTATGCCACGTTGGCTGTAGACACCAAGGAGGAAGAGAGCGAGGACATCGAGAACATGGGCAAGGTGGTCCAGATCCTCAGGCTGATGAGGATCTTCCGAATTCTCAAGCTTGCCCGGCACTCAGTAGGGCTTCGGTCTCTAGGTGCCACGCTGAGGCACAGCTACCATGAAGTCGGGCTGCTGCTCCTCTTCCTCTCAGTGGGCATTTCCATCTTTTCTGTACTCATCTACTCTGTGGAGAAAGATGACGACACGTCCAGCCTCACCAGCATCCCCATCTGCTGGTGGTGGGCCACCATCAGCATGACGACTGTGGGCTACGGAGACACCCACCCCGTCACCGTGCCTGGGAAGCTTATCGCCAGCACGTGCATCATCTGCGGCATCTTGGTGGTGGCCCTGCCCATCACCATTATCTTCAACAAATTCTCCAAGTACTACCAGAAGCAAAAGGACATTGACGTGGACCCATGCAGTGAGGAACCGGCGGAGAAGGGTCCTGAGCTCCCTTACTTTAACATTAGGGACATGTATGCCCAGCGGATGCACGCCTTCATTAGCAGTCTCTCTCCTGTGGGAATTGTGGTGGGCGATCCTGACTCCACAGACGCCTCAAGCATTGAAGATGAGGAGGACGTTTATAACATGGCGTCCTTGGAGAATTGCACAGCCAAATGAGCAGGGACGTTTGTGCCTGTATCTTGTGTCCCTTCGCGGCGATAGGTTAACACAGCTTTATAAACCTCAATGGGTTCGTTAAAATCATTTACTTCTCAGGGCGTACCTTTCAGCCATAGTTGGACATTCATTGCTCCGAAATGATAGAATCGTCTTTATTTTTCTCAGTGAAGTGAATTAAATGCCTTGTTCTGAAATTTATTTTTACAAGAAGGAGTTGTGATATGCTTTTGGAAAAAAAAAGGAGATAAGTGGGATTGGGTGGGATTTGTTGCTACGGCTTATGTATCATACTGTGTTTGTCATTTACTCACATTGAGCTATCAATTACTGACAAGTAGAATCAAAGGCCCAGCTGACTGAAGGCTACATGCATGTAAGATCCACAACATGAGACAATGCATGTAAATCCATGTTCACATTCTAGACATGGAAATTAGGAGCCTAATAAACTGCCTAATTCAGTGCGGAGAATGTCTTGGTTGTATGTTTATATGTCAAATGAGTACATTTCAATATGCTCAAAACTGGCTTGGGGGGAAATGCTCTGTTTGGAGCCCCGAGAATCCTGTTTGTTTTTGAGTTTTGGATATACATCAACAATGGGCCAGTTTTTTTTTTTTTAATTTTATTTCAGAGAGGGAGAGGGAGAGAGAGATAGAAACATCAATGATGAGAGAGAATCACTGATCGGCTGCCTCCTGTATACCCTACACTGGGGATCGATTCCACAACCCAGGCATGTGCCCTGACCAGGAATCAAACCTTGACCTCCTGGTTCATAGGTCGACGCTCAACCACTGAGTCATGCTGGTTAGGCGGGCTAGTTATTTTTTGGTTCAAGAGGCTCTGCTTGATGGTGGTCAGCAGGTAGAAGACAGTGTCTGTGATAAAACACACTGTCCAGTGTAAACTGGCTAAACACGACCATGTTTAGGACATAGTCAAATTAGCCTCTATGAATGAAACATGGGCCCCTACAGATATGTCTCCAGTATATTCGACTGCTAAGATAAAATCTCGTCACCTGAAAATTGTGCAGAGCAGAGTAAACCTCCACACTCACAGGCAGAGATGCATTCGGTTCTGGAAGAAAGAAATGTACAAACACACACATGTGATTCACTACGCCCAGAGGAGTGAAACTTAAATCACTGGAAAAGGCTATGCCAGTACCTACAGAATGAGCCAACATTTAAAAATAGCTTTAGAGACAGTAATGTCTGCATCTTATGTAGAAACTCCTCATAACAAAAGAAGACATACAGACTCATTTCCAGGGCAGTGACAGCAATTCCATCCCATGCGGAGAGAATTCAGCTGAAGCCTCCATTTTGGAGCTGTACGGTGACCCTGTCAGGCTGGGTTCTTTGCCTGAGATCTTTGGAATGGAAGAACCACATGGATTTCTTATCCACTGTTTTATGTTTGCAGATGGATTTCATTGAAAGGACGTTGTCTGTAGGTTATCTGATGAAGGTACTTGACTCATCACTCCTGTTAATGTTTCTGCGACTTCTGAGGTGGAAATAACTGAACAGGATTTATTGTCACTTTTGAATCTGGAGGCTTATTACTTGTATGAGTGTCATCCTTTTGCCCATTAAAAGAAACATTTCTTTCCCCATGAATGCCTTCGATGTTGGCAGAAATATCGTTTTGAAGCATAGCAATAGAATTGGGATCTGTTTTTATTAAAGACTTCAGTTACTAGTGAAGTAACTAAGACTGCTTATGTAGTAATAATAACAGTAATGGTAGTAATAAATAATAAAGTAGTGCCCTTGCTGGTTTGGCTCAGTGGATAGAGCATCGGCCTGCAACTGAAGGGTCCCGGGTTCTATTCTGGTCAAGGGCACATGCCCGGAATGTGGGCTTGATCCCCAGTAGGGGATGTGCAGGAGGCAGCAATCAATGATTCTTTCTCATCATTGATGTTTCTATCTCTCTCTGCCTCTCCCATCTTCTCTGAAATCAGTAAAAAAATATAAAAAATAATAAAGTAGTAATAACAGCAACAGCATTAACAGTGAGCTACTATATAAGAGCTTTACCTATATAATCTCATTTATTTATTCCTTACACGATCCCCAGGACCAAGGGTTTATTACTGTCTCCATTTTAAGATGAGGAAACCGAGGGTCACAGGAAGAGGGGCTTGCTTATGGTCACACAGTGATGGATGGAATTGGGCTGAGACCTGGAGCTATTCCAGAGCCCAGGCCTTGACCACAGCATGGCGCTGCCTCCGGCTCTGCTGTGCTCGGAGTGGGTTTAAGGGCGTTTCAGGACAGACATCATCTGAAGACAAAGTGCAACAAACTCTGTCAGACTTTGACTTTTCCAGTACACGACTCAAAAGGGGAAAATGCTGGCTTAGGTACCTTCGTTCTCCTGATCCACAACACAGACTTGTTTGTTTAGAGCAGTGTTTTCTAGGATGTTCTTGACAACTGGAACAGGCTCTGACCCTTCCTTGGCCCAGCGGCAGACGCAGTGGGAGAGCTGTGGTTCTATAAGAATCTAGGAATCTTGTGGGTTCTGAAGGTGAGCTTCCAAACCTAGACCCTTCTACTGTGGGCGGTTGTGGTTGGAGCATATAGTTGTGTTATCAGGTATTGATTCCTGGAGGTGGCTGGCCAGAGCACTCAGCAGTGTGTGGAGTAGTGTCTTCCTTCTGGGTTTGGCCACCTGGAAATCCCTCCCTAGAACTTCCTCACCTCAGTTCCCACCGTGATCTCCCGTCAGAGACTCGGCAGTGTCATCAGGGCTCTAGGGACAAAAAGCTGCAGTGTCTTGTGTTATGTCACTCTTACTTTCCTGCAATCCATGCAGCTCACCTATTTTCTTTCTTTTAAAGAAATATTTATTGTTAAGGTTATTACAGATATCCCTCTCTTTTCCCCCCATTGCCCCTCTCCACCCAGTTCCTGTCCTGCCCCAGGCCTTCGCCACCCTATTGTCTGTGTCCATAGGTAATGCATATATGCATATAAGATCTTTGGTTAATCTTTTCCTGCTCCCCACCTCCCTCCCTCTGAGAATCCTCAGTCTGTTCCATTTCCATGCCTCTGATTCTATTTTATTCACCAGTTTATTCTGTTCATTATATTTCTTATTCATTTATTTTTAGATTCAGTTATTGATAGGTATGTATTTGTTGTCATTTTGTTGTTCCTATTTTTGATCTTTTTCTTCTTCTTCCTCTTTTTAAAGAATACCTTTCAACATTTCATATAATACAGGTTTGATGGTGATGAACTCCTTTAGCTTTTTCTTGTCTGTGAAGCTCTTTATCTGACCTTCAATTCTAAATGATAGCTTTGCTGGGTAGAATAATCTTGGTTGTAGGTCCTTGCTATTCATCACTTTGAATATTTCTTGCCACTCCCTTCTGGCCTGCATAGTTTCTGTTGAGAAATCAGCTGACTGTCGTATGGGCATTCCCTTGTAGGTAACTAATTGTTTTTCTCTTGCTGCTTTTAATATTCTCTCTTTATCTTTAGCCCATTGGCATTTTAATGATGATGTGTCTTGGTGTGGTCCTCTTCGGGTTCCTTTTGCAACCGGACTCTCTGTGCTTTCTGGACTTATAAGTCTATTTCTTTCAACAGGTAGGAGAAGTTTTCTGTCATTATTTCTTCAAATAGGTTTTTGAATATTTTGCTTCTCTCTTCTTCTGGCACCCCCATAATGTGAATGTTGGTATGCTCAAAGTTGTCCCAGAGGCTCCTTATGCTATCTTCATATTTTTGTATTTTTTTTCTGTTTGCTTTTCTGGTTGGGTGTTTTTTTGCTTCCTCATATTTCAAATCATTGATTTGATTATCAGAATCCTCTACTCTACTGTTGAATCCCTGTATGTTATTCTTTATTTCAGTCAGTGTATGCTTAATTTCTTACTGGTCCTTTTCCATTTTTTTGGAGGTTTCTAAGAAGATTCTTGAGTAACCTTATAACCGTGGTTTTGAACTCTATATCCAGTAGTTTGCTTTCTTCTATTTCTTTCATTTGTGACATGTTTCTTTGTCTGCATTTTGGCTGAGTTTGTTTCTATGTATTGGGTAGAGCTGCTATGTCTCCTTGGTTGGTAGAGTGGCCTTGTATACTTGGTGTTCTATAGGGCCCAGTGGCTCAGCCTCCCCAGTCACCTGAGCTGGGCATTCTAGGTGCACCCCTTTGTGGACTCTGAGCATAGTCTTGTTGTAGTTGAGACTTGATTGCTGTTGCCATCACTAGGAGGAATTGACCTCCAGGCCAATTGACTGTGAGGATGAGCTGTGACTACAGTGGGAGAGCTGCTGTGCAGGAGACACCTCTATGGAGCAGGACTTGCTTAAGTGGGGCTTTGGTGCTCACTGAGTCTGTGTGTCGCTTATGGATGTGTAGAGTTGTAATTTGGTATGGTGTGACATTGATCACTGGGTACACTGGCTCTTGGGTCTCCAGGGAGGTGCAAAGTCAGCCACTGCCTGGGGCTACCCAGTAGGAGCTACAGAGAGATCTGCAGATTCCTCCTCTTTGTATCAGGTTTGGAAGTGCCCAGATGAGGCCCAACTATGAAGCAAGGCAGGCTGGTGCTGGTGCCAGGTCTTGAGCCTTTTATGGTTAGGTTTGGGGCTCCCTGACTCAGCTGCAGCCTAAGCAAAGACAGGGCATTCATATGCAAAAGTTGCTACACACAGCTTGGGTGGGGTTGTAAATTGGATGAGGTGGGGTCTTAGGGAATCAATGGGGCACAGCAAACAGAAATGATTGCCAGTCAGCCCTGCAACCGACTGGGGAGGTCCCAGCATAGGAACAATGATTTCTGTAAGCACTTCTGTCTAGGAGAAAGCTGCCCCCGAGTTCCTGCCCTGCTGCCAAATAATCCAGTTCCTCTTTATATGTGTCTGTGTTCCCCAGAGTCTCACCCTGGTGCTGGTGCTCAGAGGAAGCGGGACTTTGTAAGTTCAGTTTGGGGTGCTGGCCTTTTAAGAGGAATAGCCGGGTCTCCAGCAGCCTGCATGTCACTGAGCCCCAATTTGCACTGGCTTTTACAGCCCATAGTTCTTACTGCCTGTAGGGACATCTTTTACCAGCTCTGGAACCCTGGGCTGGGAGGTCTGGTGTGAGGCTGGGACCCCTTGCTCCTCCGGGTGGCCTTCGCAGAGATGATCTCCCTCTCAATTGAAAAAGCAGCACACGTGGGTGCTGGACCAGCCTCTGCACCTCCTACCAGTCTCTGTGTGCTTTCTTCTTTACTTCTCTAGTGGTAGGACTTCCATTCAGCCAGCTTTCTAGCAGTGCTGGATGATGGTTATTCTGTATTTTAGTTGTAATTTTGATGTGGTTGTGGGAGGTGGCAAGTATAGACATTTACCTACGCTGCCATCTCAGGATCTTCTGGTCAATTTTCATTCTCACTAGATGAGATGGTGGGTTCCTTCCTACAAGTATTAGTTTCCTAGGGCTGTTGTGACAAGTTATCCGAAACATGGTGGCTTAAAATAACAGAAATTTATCCCCTCACAGTTCTGGAGGATAGAAGTTTGAACGGAGTCTCGGGGGCTAAAAATAAGATGTTCCAGAGCTAGTTCCTTTAAGAGGCTAGTGGGATGGGAGAGGGGAAAATCCATTGGGTGCCCCTTTCAGTTCTGATGGCTGTCTGCATTCCTTAGCTTGTGGATGCATCATTCCAATGTGCCTTCTCCTCTTCTGTGTCACACTTCTCTCTTCCTCACTCTTATAAGGACACTTGTGATTATATTTAGGAGCCACTTGGATAACCCAGGGTGATCTTCCAATATCAAGATCCCCAATTTGATTACGTCTGCAAAGTCCCTTTTGTCATAAAAGGTAACACTCACAGGTTCTAGGTGGGGCTTGATATTCAGCCTACTACACTAAAGTTACACAGCTACTAAGAAATCTTCATTTTAACAGTGTGTTAATATAAATGCATCTTATTGGTTGGGATAAAGTCTGCATTTAAACTCTCTAAGCCTCAGTCTTCTTATCTGTATATGGGTTGATACTGACCTTCATTCACTTGGCTAGGATTACATTGGCTAATCTATATTACATATCTGGTGCATTGATACTGACCTTCATATAGGGATAGTATAAGGATTACATTGGCTAATCTATATTACATATCTGGTGCAGAGCTTGGAATATAGTGTGCACTCCACAGATGGTCTTCCATGTGTTACAGTGCAAGACTTCCTTTTGGCTTATCTCAGTGGTAACCATGCAGGACCAGGTATTTTTCTGTCTGATTGTCCTATTTGCATAAAATCAAAAAAAATTTGACCGTCAAGACATTTACAGGTGTCAGCAGAAAGGTAATTGATGAGATATCATCATGTGACAAGATATACAAATCTAGAATAGACAAATCACATTTAATGTTGGAACAACTTTTAAGTGTATTATAAATGTTTTGCAAAAACAGAAAACATCACTGAGATGCCATGGATGTGAAGATGGGAAAAAGTAGTGAACCTGGAGTCAGAATACCTTCTGTTTGCATCCCAGACCTGTTGTTTCTCTCTGAATGCCTTGGGGAAGCCACTTCACCTCTCTCAGCCTCAGCGTCCTGAGGTTGAAAAAGGAGGAAACAATAAGGTCATGATTGTGAGGATGTAAAAATGCTTCAAGTATATTCTACAAACACTTCATGAGGTCTTCCTTTCTTGATAAGGAAGACAAAGAGAAGAAGTAACTGCATGTGTGTGTGTGTGTGTGTACAGATGGACTTTATTGCATTAAAAAAAAATCAATGAACAGAACATTTGGTCCCTGCAGCATTGTGTAGCTTTATTTGAACTCAGCTTTCTAGCCAAGTGAATCTGCCAGCCTCCGGTGTGAGTATACATTTTATGGAAAAGTTCCACGGCGGTGAAGGCCAGATGTATGAGCACACACAGAGCTCTTTCCAGTAGCAATTATCTGATGAAATTGCGCCGTGTCTGCAGCAGGCGAACCGGATTTATTCCACTGGAGGAGGGAGCACGTGCTGTGGTATTTATAAACTGTAAAGGATGTTTGTCAGCATGCACAGCACATGCATCCATCCCCACGTGCCAGCAAGAATAGCCTCATTGTCTCTGCAGAGCTAATGATGGATTCATAAATTCTGTCAGCAAATCTGTGGCTGCAAGGGATTCTCTCCCTGGATGATGATGACTCTAGCCTGAGCAGTTCTAATCATGGACTGAATAGAGGACTGTAAGGCCTGGGGTCAGACACTGGGCCCTTCCTTCCCTGGGCCAACTCCAACAGGTTCCAGAAGCAAGGGAAGAGTCCCGGTGTACAGTGCATGGTGTCCTAGGGAAGATGACTCATGGAAGGTCACACACTCCCAGTCCTCATCTTCATCTCTCCCACTGCCTAGCGAGAGAAAACCTTGAAAGCCACTGAGAGACAGCTCTCTCCACCTGCAGAGGGTTCTGCATAGACCTTTCCTGGCTCTCAGGGGAGTTGGTTGGCTTTGTTGGGCATGGAGGTGGGGGTGGGTCATGTTTGCTATGACCTTTGCCTCTGGCTGAGCCTGACTGCCCATCCAGCCCATGGAAATGAGCTGGAAGCCTGCAGCGATAGACCCCCCTCATTGGTCCCTTCCAGCTTCCGATAGATCTGGGTGTGATCTGGCTCCTGACCCTCAGCTTTGACTTTTGTTCATCTGCCCTGGGGTCTTGGCAAATGATTTCTCTTTTCCTCACTACAGTGTGCCCTCATACCTTTAGTCAATGTGTCTTCTTATTTCAGACCATGTTCAATGCAAGGCTATCCCAACCAGCCAGCCTCTTAGGAAAGCACTAACCAGCTGGGGTTCAGCCCCACCTGCTGTCAGCCCTGCAGGGAGGACCTGGACAGGTCAGGCTGTTGGAGTTCATGGCTTCAGCTGGCTGATGTAGGCCTGATCAGACATCACTCCTCCAGATTTCATAGCAAGAGTTACCAAGTAACACTGGGAGCCTGGAGTCAAACCTAAGCTATGGTATGATTCATAGTTGGATTTTAGATGACCACCTTCTCGTGTGTATTTCTGACATCTATTTAATGAATCTGTATAGTGTGGACAGTAAACAAGATTATTCAAACTTATAATCTTCTTGCTGTCCACATCATCCTTTGTCTGATAAACTCATGTTGCTTCATCTGCATGATATTAAATGCCAGTGTTGCTCTGAGGTCAAGAGCAGCCTCCTCTACCCTTGACTGATTGCGGACACAGACCTCTGCCTCTTCCCCTGATGATGATATGCATCGTGAGGCAGGAGACCCCTGTCTGTACCTCGGGAGCGTCCTTGAGTAGCTACAGACTTGCTGATGTTTGTGAATCCAATATTGCCTCATCAAACAATGAGGAATTCTCAAAACAATGTGGGTCCAAAATAACTGCCTCACAAACATGGTACATGGGTGCTGACAATCCACAGTCCATAAAAATGTTGGCAAGGGTTTCTATCCCTCCCTGAGCACCAGACTTCTACAATGGGGCTGTGTGGGCTCACCTGGGTCAAGAATCCTTCATTCCTGATGGTTAGATATTTCAGTCCATCTCAGGAAATTGTCTCTAATTAGCACTTCTAGTAAATGTGGATTTTTAAAAGTAGTTTTGATGCCTTTGAAATGTGCTGCTGTATTTGGAGTGGCAGCTATACAATAATAATATTACATGAGTGCTTGGCATTGGTTTTAGTGCTTCATATAAATCACTCAATCCTTAGAACGGCCCCATGTAGTGAAGTACTGCTATCATTCTCATTTTATCATTGACAAAACTAAAGAACAGAGGGGTTGTAAAACTTTCCCAAAGTCACACAGCAGTAATTAGCGAGCTAAGATTTGAACCCAGGTGCCTGGTTTGACTTCAGAATTCATGCTCTTGCCTATTATAAATATACTGCTTTAATACTAATTTAAGTCATATGACTAGTGGTTATTTAGAAATTTAATTGAAAATATGTTGACTGTCTTAAAAGCCTGAGTTTTTAGCATTTACCAATAGCAGGGCTTCCAAATTTGAACGCTGAGAATTGGTTGCTCTTTATTTCTTGACACTGCTGTAATTGTTGAGATAGGGACTTTCTTGGGTAGAGAAGACTGGAGGATTGATAGATATTACCCCATTGAGAACTAAGAAGCATCTAAAATTTTACTGTACTTGCATGGTAACAACTTAGTTTGCCATAGATTCATGGATGCTGGCAGAGGACACACGATTCCTGGGTCAGAGGCAAAGGAAAGTTCATTAATCATAGCAATGGCAGTAACTAGAGTATCAGCATTTACACTTGTTTCCTGAGCTCATTTCCAGAGGGTGGTGCAAAATGCACTTGAAGAGCACATCTGAGCTGAGGGAACCCAAGTCTTTCATAATGGGAGGTAGTCTGTCTGTCCTTTGCCCTAGAGGGGGACATTACTATATTGGACTGTAAGCAAAGCTGCCCTTTGTTTTGGAAGACACTATCTGGAGACACTCGATCTTCTGAAGCTGTTTATTCCAAAAACATCCTTGAAAAAGTAGATCAGAAGGAAAGCAGTTTAAGGGTCTCTTATATTTCTTCTCATCTTGAGATTATGAATTGTCTCCCATAAGGTCCCTGTACTCCCAAGAATCTAGAGATTGAGTGTGTGGAAGAACAGATATGAGACAATATCATACTAATTTATGGGGATTGCACAATTTAGACTGAAATATAAAGGGTCTCTTGAGGGATGCATGATTGCGAGCTAGGGTGGGTATAGATATTTTCTTAGATGAGGAGAGAATTTACTAAGTCAGAAGAAACTGGAGAGTGAATAAAGAGAGAACATTGTATGTTGTGTCATAGCTGAGGCCAGGTACTTAATCATACAGAACATTGGACTTGGGGTCAGACCTGGGTTTCAATTGTGGTTCAGTTGTTTATTACTTACATGCCCTGGCAACCTCTTTGAAACTTCTGGTTGTTTATTAAATGGTTTATTTCCTTTTTCTACAGGGTATGAATACTTATTAGCTGCAGATTTAGTGATCAGAATTTTCATCAATATCATAGTGAAGAATGGCAACACCTTTGCTTGTCTACATCATTGATGGAGAGTTGAGAAAATGAGTTGGATTTTCTTTGTATTGAAAAAAGTTGGTGATATGGTCACAACTTACCCATATTCTTTGAATAATTTTTGATTCCTTCTATCTTTACCATTAAACACAGGTGCATAATATCCCTTCTTCAGGAAGTTTTCTTTGCTTACCCTAGCCCACACTGACTTCTCTCTCTGATCATATCACCATTGCTCTCAATCCATCAATTGTACCCATTGTCCAAGGGTGCAGTTCTGACTCTATAACGCTGTTCACATGGCCTCTTGGATCTGGCCAAGATCTGCCCCTTAAGCCCTACTAACCAGCCACACCAAGAGTGCTGTTGTTTTGTACACCACCTCCCCTCTCTCCCCTCTGCCCCCTGATTTTTCATGCTTTTGCTCAGACTGCTCCCTCTCTCTGGATAGCTATCTTACCTACTTCTCATTAGTTCATTCCTATTCAATATTTATGAATCAGCTCAAGAATTATCTCATCCTCCCTTAAAAATAAAAAACTATACATAATTATCCTATATTAATTTATTTCCCTCCCTCCCTCTTTATTTCTCTCCTTCCTATCCATCCATTCATCCACCCATCCACCCATTCATCCATCCATGTATCATCTGTTACTTTTCTATATTTTGCTGTATTTACTCCCACTGTAAAGTGTGTATACCTGTCTCTTAGATTGTGGGATTTTAAAGAGTGACTAATAGGTCCTCAGTGGATATTTTTCCAACAAGTAAATGAAAACAATTGAATGATTTTGTGAACAAATGAATAAATGCTTTGGAACCAACAAACAGACCTCTAAGTCCACACCTTCATGGTGAGTTCAGTTAATCATGACCTTATAGCTTTTATAGTAAGAGAGAGACTTGAATAGGAAGGTGAAAGGCAGGGCTGGTTCCAGGCACAACCTATCTTCTCCAGCTCTTCCTTAAGTTCTCATCCCTTATTCCTCCCATCCTGATCACTTATCTGTTTCTCATAGGGGCTTAGTCAAAGCTAAAAACCAGGATTAGAAGGAGTTTGGGGAACTAATCCTCATTGAATATAAACGTCCCTTTATCTAAGAGCATCCCCCCCACCGCCCCCCGCCAGAGGCCTCATAAAGAACCAAGAGCCTTTAGACTTCCTCCCCTGAAAGAATCCTGAAGGCTAAATTCCAGGCAGTGGGCCAGAGAAGAACATAGTGTCTTCACATTGTAGCTCCACCCACCTTCTGGTCTGGTCACAGGAATGAAAGTGGCACTCTGCTGTCTCTTATTGCCATCTAGCTTTTTAGGGCTCCAATGAAGGAAAAGAATCCATACATGTAAGCCTAGCACCAATTTTGAGAAAACAAGTCTCATCAGGGAAGGCTATTGACAAGTTCATTCTTAGTTGCACTCAGGGGCCCAGTTTTGACAAATCTGAAGACAGGGAGAACGTGAGGTGTGACCACCACCCCTTTCTCAGGTATGCAGTGCACATGAAGGCCCTATGGGCATTTCTCACTTGTGTCTGTGAATTCTCAAGAGACATGCAATTCAGTGAATTGGTGGGTCTGAGTTGGGAATGACCTTGAGATAGATGACAGAGGAGCAGAAAGCTATTTCTCCGTGTCTGAGTTCTAGGAGAGAGACTCTGACCTTGGGGACTTCCCTGAAGAAGTCAGGATAACTTGTTGCATATTCCAGCCCTTTGCACTATTTCTGTTCTTGGGGAGGTGTCTGTGTATGCCCATGTGCACATTTGTGTGTATGTGTTTGTATGTTACAGAAAAGACCAGAATTGGGGGGTTTGGTTATCTCGGATTCAGATCTTATAGTAGCTGAGTGACCTGTGCAACTACCTCCATCTTCAGTTTCCCCATCAGTACCGTAAAGTGGGGATGACAAAATCCACCCATTTTAGTTATCATGAGGGTTACATTAAACAAATATGAAGACCATTTGACACAGAACTTAGCAAATAGCAGCTACTCAGTAAATGGTACTCTATTGTTACTATAGAAATAGGCTGCATTTATTTAATTGTTTACTTACTAGCACGCCACCTCATCTACACCCCAAAATTGGGGTAGCTTACAGAGTTCAAAGGGATTATTTCACCAGCATGTTCCAAGCCCAGCTAACAACTTTGATCAGGACTCTGTGAACGAGAGATAAGAGAAACAGGAAGATAAGAATAATTAGATGAGAAAACAGTGGCAAATGTAAAATAAATTGGAAAATATGCATAGCTATACACTTAAAATATATATTTTTAGTATATCTTGGATCAGTGTTAGAGTTTACAAAGATAAATCTACCCAACATGACAGAATTAAAATTAATGGCAATATATGCATTCATGCTCTAACTGCGTCCCCAAAGGACTTTAACTGATAAATTTAGAACAAACAAATGCCATAAAGTTAATAATAATAATAAAGAACAAAAATGAGTTAGCAGAAGGGAAATTGAATAGAGTTGAGATGCGAAGTGTGTGGTTCTGTGCCCAGTGAGTAGCCCCGGAATTTGTCAGGACTCTATCTCACATGCATGAATGCCAACAAGGGCAAACTTGAGACCTTGAGCCTGGCTTTCGGCAATCTTCTGTCTTCCCCTGCTTTGCTTCTACTCAGCTCCTCTTCTGTGTCTGCCCCGACTCTGCACAGTGATTTCTCTTTGCAGCTCTGTTTCTGCCCTAGGCATATGCACCGAACCCTGTCCCTCCAGCTTGACTTTAGCAAAGCATCTCACAGGACTTTGGCTCAGGACCCCTCGAGTACTTTGCTCCTGGCTGCCCCATCTTGGGTTTGTGGGAATCCAAATCCCCATATGAACAGGTGCTTCTGGGAGAAATGGACACACTACAGTAACTGTGGGGCCCCCGCCCACATTGATTGACTACCTTGTCTGGTTGTTTCATTTGCTTAAGTGTCTGTGTCACCCACTTGGCTGCCTTCAGGGTGGAGCCTGACCTCGGGGCCTTCTGCTTCTCCTGACTGTGTTTCAGGCCTTGGATTTCTTTAAGCACAGTTGGTGGTTTCCGTAAGTCACCGGCTGACTTGTCAATTTGCTAATAGGATGCTGTGCAAACATACTCAGGGAAAGCATTCTCAGATTTCTGCTAAATAAAATATTTAGACACAAGAGGCCGTGCTTCTTGGCTGCAAAACAACAGTGACATCAATAGCACGAGCAACAATAACAATAATATCATGTTCAATTTTTGAACGTTTCTGTGCCAGGCATTGTGCTAGACATGTTACACTAAATCTCACAGAATCCCTTTAGTACAGGGTAATTTTTTATCTCTAAAGAGAACAAACTCAGGTACAGGGAGATTAGAGGAATTTTCCCCAAAACAAGTAAGTATTCAATTTTAAACAGTATTCAAAACTGTCTTCCTGACCCCACACCGTTGTATCTTCTGGTTCACCCAGCAGCTTCCATGGCAGCCAAAGGACAGCTGCTTGGAAAAACTGGGTGCTCTCATTTTGGGGGTCGCTGTGTGACAGATGCTTCAACTTCTTAACACTCTACCTCCAGATAGCTACTGAGGTAAGTGCTCATTCAAAATGAAAGCTTTTGCTGCAATACTAGTCATAATTCATAGCAATTTATATCAGCAGGACAACTAGCATTTACCAAAGGTCCCTCACTTGTTGGCCATTGAGGACAAGCCTTGTATTCTTTGACTCATTTAATATTTGTGACATCCACATGAAATAGATTTCATTTATTCCCATATTAAAAATGAGAAAACCAAGACCCAGACAGATGACATAACTTTCCCAAAACATATAGCTTGGAAGTAGTACCAGGCTCAACTGACCCCAAGCCAGGCTCATCCCATAGGTTCAGTTTCTTGGAGAGAGGACAGCTCCTGGTATCTGTTAGCTGAGCAGGACATTCCCAGGGTCCTGAGACAAAGAGCCAGTAGAGGGACAGTGACTGCCAATGTTCACAGTCTTTGGGCCAGAGAATCTGAGACCTCTACTCTCCGTCCTCACCTGGCTGAGGTGGGTGGATATTTTGACCACGTGTGTCTTCCATGCCTTTTTTTTTTTTTTGGTATAGTCATGGAAGCAAAGCAGATGACCCTCAGACATGAATGACGCTCAAACTTACTCATAATGAGAGAGATCAAAATTAAAATATCACAAGGTACCCTGTCTCTCCATCATATTTGCAAAGATTAAAAAGTTTAACACATCATGTTGACAAATCTGTGGGAAAAGAGGTACTACGGTGGGGCCTTGACTTAGGAGTTTAATTCGTTCCATGACGGAGCTCGTAACTCAAATTACTCGTATGTCAAATCAAAAAGTGAACGAGTGAGACACGTGATGGTATAGTAATGGAAGCAAAGCAGATGACCCTCAGACATGAATGACACTCAAACTTACTCATAATGAGGGAGATCAAAATTAAAACATCACAAGGTACCCTCTCTCTCCATCAGATTTGCAAAGATTAAAAAGTTTAACACATTGTGTTGACAAATCTCTGGGGAAAGAGGTACTATTGTCATTGCTGGTGGGACTGCAAATAGGTACAACCCACCTGGGGAGGAATCTGATAACACTTGATGGAACCATATGTGCATGTACGTTTTGATCCAACAATCTCTTCCAGGAATCTGCCCTGAAGGCATATCTCAGCCATATGAAAACACAAACACACATGCACCATTCTAGGCACAGCAGCATTGTTTGCAATAGCAAAATCTAGGTCAGTGGTTTAGTTACTAGTATTGCGCCAATATTAATTTCCTGGGTTGATCGTTTTATAGGTTTACTCTGGTTATATAAGAGGTGAACATTATGGCAAGCTGGGTGACGTCTAAAATTGCACCAAAATAAAAAGTTAACAACAAAGAAGCAAATTTCTCAGCACCTTCTGTGGAGCATGAGGTTGGGGCTGGACCAGCAGTGAGGGGCTGGAGCTGTCCACGTGCCCCTGCGCAGGTCCTGGAAGAAGGGGATGGAGATGATCTTACAGGTGGATGGTCAGGGGTCACATGCATGAGAAAAGAGAGCGGAGAAAAGCAGACTGTCATCAGTCACATCCTTGCTGAGACTGCGAGGAGAATTACAGTCCCGAGGAAGGAGAACTGAGGACAGCACCCCTGCCCAGACCGCTGCTCTCTACTGTTCAAATTAAGTGAGTGGAGCGTGTTCTTGGGAACAGTTCCGTTGTTTTAAAGCCTCCTCTCATATGTGTGAGAGACTTACTGTCCTTTCCCAGCATCTGGTTATTTGTATTGTATATTCAAATACCTGGAACTATTAAGAGCAGATGCAACCCTCTGCCTGTGAGGCATTTTCAGTCCCACAAATAAAAAAGCTATGAAGTGCTTAAGACGGGCACTCAGTTCTCTCTCCCGAAGGACTTACTCAAAATTGCAGCGCTTTTACTTTTAAAAGATTGGAAAGGTGACAAATGAATCAGCATCCCTAAGATGACTTGGGTGTCTCCTAATCTTTTTTAAAATCATTTCTAATTTATGCTTTACAGTGAAATAGAGATTAGCTGCTTTGAATTATGTTGCCAGAGCTTGGCTTAGGGCTTCAGTGATACCCCATCAAAATATTAAACCCTCACTCCTGTGGAGATGGAGTGAACTGATGTGTGTGTGGGGAATGTTGCCTAATTTGTGCTCAGGATGCTGCCAGAGGCAGGGAGGGCCCAGCCCCAGCCCATCAGGGCGTCCCTCCTTTCTGTGCTGGGTGCACCTCCACAGGCCTTCCTACCTTGAGCAGGAAGGTGCAAAGGTGTGACAACACCTTAAAAGAGCTGGGGTGTTCTGCTCCTTTTAATTTCTGTCGCACCTTTGCCTCCCACTGCGCTCCCCTCCTACCTGTATGCGCCTGATACCATGTGGAAGCTAAAATGTCATCTACTCACCCCAGTAACCCTGCTAAGGCTCAGAGAGGTTAAGTACTTTCCTGAAGGTCACAACGCTAGTAAACAGTGGAGCTGGGGTTTCAGTCTGTCTGACTCCAAGTCTAAAGCTTTTTTCACTCAACGCACTATCCAGCAGAGGGGACAACTTGGCCAACTCTGCCACCGAGCTGTGCCGGAGCATACACGTAAAAATAATGGGGTGCCTTTGTGTTAGTGTGGGCCCTTCATCTCTGTTCTAAAATTCAGTGTCTCTCTGTTGTTCTCACTCAGGCTCCGTAATGTTTTCCTGTGCACAGAAGTCATGTGGAAAGAACCCTGGTTTGCCGGTTCTGCCACGATTGGTCTAGGCAGGAGGTCTCAGGACAAACTTGGCCTCACCCCTCTGACCTTTAGGACTCATGCCCCTGACACACCTGCTGTGAAATGCGGAGGACTTCCTCCCCCCCGCCCCCTTATTTTTTTCCGAGGGAAAATTCCATTTGTGTTTTGGAAAGAGCACAGGCTCAGTCACCCAGCATGTCCATTCTGTCCCAGCACTGTGTTTCCCTGCATAAATGAACTCACCTCTCCATACCTCAGCCTTCTTTTCTGTGAAGTGGGGATGCCATTACTTTCTACAGAATTATTGTCCCCATTTAATGACATAACAGAAAAAGCACTTGTACGTAGCAGGCATTGAATAAATGTTATTATTGTGACAAGCCCTACTAATTCTCAATATAGCATTTCCCTCATTAATTCCCTCCACAGCGCTCAGGCTATTATCAACACAGAAGAATGAAGTTGCAAAGCAGGCTGCCTCTCAGAATTACTTGTATTTCTAGAGGACAGAAAATGGGCCAAGGAGGAAATGGAAGGGATCCCAGGCTTTTGTGTGGGTTTTATTTGTATGCAAAAGCAAGCAAGTCTTCTTTGTTCTGAAGATGAATTTCATTCTAATGGTGCCAGTGAATCTTTTAAAATTTCGTAATTGCCATTCCTAGCATGCTCCAAATGGAAGATAACAAGAATTAGGTGGCCGGTTCAGATTGGATCTGGAGCTGGATGTGCATTTGAAAATGTTTCAGCTGCTCCCTGAGTTATCCCAGCCCACTGAGACCTGCAGCTGAGCTAGATCCTGGAGTGGGCAACACCAGCCCCGCCCCGCCCACCGGTGGTACTGGGGAGGGTGGGATGGAGCATGTCAGGGCCAAGGGGGGCTGAACTGAGTGCCCTGCCCAATCCCTAGCTCTGCCTTTTGTTACAACTACATGCAAATGCGTGGAGCACTTTACAACTTGCAAAGCATTTTTTGTATTTGTTATCTCCTGTAATTCTCTAAAAAATCCTCAAGAATAGATATGACCAAGATTATTATCCCATTTTATAGATGAGGAAACTGAGGATCAGAGAGATGGTGGCTGAGCCTGGATTGGAATTCACAAAGTCTTAATAGGTAGGCTCCAATAGTATCAGTTATTTGCAAGTGCCAGGCCTGATTCTAGAGGGAGAAACCAGAAATGAGATTTGAAATGAAGAAGATGAAAGTAATCACAGATTAGTTCTGCCCATAAACCAGTATTTGGTTCAACGTGACACATCATGGGAAACTGGCAGTGGTGTGATGAGCTATTCCAGTGATGGAGAACCTTTTGAGCTCGGCGTGTCAGCATTTTGAAAAACCCTAACTTAACTCTGGTGCCGTGTCACATATAGAAATTTTTTTATATTTGCAACCATAGTAAAACAAAGACTTATATTTTTGATATTTATTTTATATATTTAAATGCCATTTAACAAAGAAAAATCAACCAAAAAATGAGTTTGCGTGTCACCTCTGACGCACGTGTCATAGGTTCGCCATCACTGGGCTATACCTATGGCGGAGTTGTTTATTTGGCATGACCACCCTACAAGGAGTTTGCATTTATATATATAAAAGCCAAAGTGACCATATGACTGGACGACCAGACGACTGGCCGACCGGCCAGTAGCTATGAAGAGTACTGAACACCAGGGGGCAGATGCTCAATGCAGAAGCTGCCCCCTGGTGGTCACTGCACTCCCACAGCCAACTTCCCGCAGCCGGCCAACCTCCTGCAGTCCCTCCCCCCGGCTGGCCAGCCCTGATCAGCCCCTGCCCCCAGCCAGTGGACCCTGATTGGCCCCAATCAGGACTGGGCAAAACAGCCCCAATTGGCCCGATCGCTGGCCAGGCCAAGGGACTCCACCTGTGCACGGCAGTCCCTCCCCCCCGGCTGGCCAGCCCTGATCGGCCCCTGCCCCCAGCCAGTGGACCCTGATTGGCCCCGATCAGGACTGGGCGAAACAGCCCCCATTGGCCCAGATCGCTGGCCAGGCCAAGGGACCCCACCTATGCACGAATTCGTGCACTGGGCCTCTAGTATATATATCTTTCTTTTAAAAGATGGTCCTGGTTTGACATACTTTATGAAACAGTGATAATGGTGGACAGTGGTTTGGAAGATTTTATTTTGCTCGTGGAATTGAGACAGAGGAGGAGCTCAGAGGGAGTACAGTGTTGACAATTGGCTATACTTGGGGCTGACTTTCTTCTTTTTTTTAAACAATTGATTTTTGAGGAGAGAGAGAGAGAGAGAGAGAGATAGAGATAGAGAGAGAGAGAGAGGGAGACATCAATGTGAGAGAGAAAATCAATTGGTTGCCTCTGGGGATTGACCTGCAACCTAGGTATGTGCCCTAGGTATGGCTTTGACTTTCTAATCTGTTGTCACACCTTTGCCTCTGTTAATCCATTGCTGAGCGATGCTTGGGGAATGAGGCTTCCTTAGAATCAAAGTATGTTCCCTCTTTCCCCAACTTCCCCTTCCCCTTATGTTGTCTTTTCTCTGCCCCAGCATCTCTCTCTGCTAGCGAGCTACCCAAGAACTGGCTCTTCCTAGCCAGGATGTCATGGGTCCCAGATATCAGCAGCTGAGGGTCCAGGTGCCCAAGGCCATTGGCAGCAGGGACACTTTCACCAATGGGGATGTAATTGCATGAATATACACTAACTTTAGTTCCAAATAGGCTCCAAAGACATCTGGCTCATTAAGGAAAAGAGTATTTATGTTTGAGTGATTATTGCTAAAAAGGCGCAGGCATGTTGTGTGATCAGTTAATTGAAAATTACTTCCTGTTCTGAGTTGGCTGCTGCTCATCACAGGCGAATGACGATGCATTTGACAAATGTCTTATGAATATTGGGTCCCAGCTCAGCTCTAAATATTTAAAGCAGCCTGGCTGGTATGGCTCAGTGTTTGAGTGTCGAACTATGAACCAGGAGGTCATGGTTCAATTCCCAGTCAGGACACATGCCCGGGTTGCGAGCTCGATCCCCAATGTGGAGCGGGGG
>NW_005371287.1:3022195-3037517 GCF_000412655.1 Myotis brandtii
CTCTCTCTTCATTGATGTTTCTCTCTCTCTCTCCCCCTCTCCTTTCCTCTCTTCTGAAATCAAAAATATATTAAAAATAAATAAATATTTAAAGCAGCCTGTTCTCTATTTGACACACCTCGAAGTGAGTTTTTGAAGGTAGTATGTTTTGTTCCCTATTAAAACAACCCCAGCTCTTCTAAGTGTTGAGTAAAAGGATTCAGTAGTAGGTCTGGGCTGCATTTGGCCATTGGAGCCACTAGGGTTATTTATCTGTAAATCCTCTGAGGAGTATCCAGTAGGGGCATTGCTCACTCTTCTGTTTCTCCTGGGAATTCTCTCTTGTAAAGACTGAGTAGGGCTTTTTCTTGATAGAAAAACTTATGTTGCAAAGGTCCTTGGTGCCATCGAGACAGAGGACAAAAGGATTCTTGAGAGAATCACAGAGGAGAAATGGCCTAAGCCTAGTTTCCTGGTCAGGTGTCCTCTTCCCTTTAGGAGAGAGTGTCCACTGAAAACCCTCTGCTGTTGCTGATGTCATGTGGGTGATCCTCAGTGGATGTTTTTCTAGTGTGTGAATCAGGTTGGGTGAATGCCCTTACATGCCACACTGGGGACTGGACTTTTTGAGAGCAGTACTATTCAAAGTTCTGTGATGATGTAAGAAGCTTGTGGCAAAATATAAATCATACTGCTTCTTTCATGGAGAATGTCTTGCTATTAAAAAATGTCAGCTGAACTAAATAGCAAGCAAATGATGTAGTTGATTCACATTCTGGCACGACTTTCTTATTTTATCATGTCCAGAAACCTGATCACTCATCTGAAATCCACACTTTAAGTGGTTCTGCTTTAGATAAATTATGCTGCTTGCTGTGGACCATGGGTTTGAATGGTGTATATTCAGGACAAGGAGACCAGGTGGGGAAATGGGGAAGTAATTCTAGAGGAAGATGGTGAAGGCCTAAACAAGAGCAGTGGTGGCACTGATGTACAAGACGGAATAGATTTCAGAAATATTCAGTATATAGGAACAAGGTGTGGTATAGACAGTGAGAAAGAGAAAGATTTTTTTTTAAAGAATCCTAAGCATTTAGATCAAGTATCTGGGTAGATGGTGGTGCCATCAACTGAAGAAGAGTCCGTACATGAACTTAGGGGAGGAGTTTAAAGAATCAACTTTCAGTGCTGTTGAATGTGAAGTGGCCAAGAGACACCCAGGCAGCTATGTTGAGCAGCCAGTGGAAGCGAATTGCCTAGATCTTGGGGGAATGAGCTCTGGGATGGAAGTTCAAGTCTGAGAGTCATTATCATAGGTGGCATAAAAAATGGGAATGCAGTTCTACGGAATGCAAAAACCAGTGGCCCAGGATGAAACCCTGGGAGACAAAGAAGATCCCATGAGACGGACCTGATGCTACACGGGAGTGAGAGGGCAGGGAGGTTTTAGAAGTGCTGAGGCAACAAAAGCTTCAGGGAGGGCCAGTAAAATGTCACTGACAGTGTCTACACTGGAACTGTCAATCAGGATGTCTTTGGCGGAGTCTTGGACAGGGAAGAGGTGGGGCAGATGCAACCCTGTAGTAGATTTTTAAGGGATTCTCAAACCATCAAGAGATCTAGGCAAGTCCCTTTTCCTCTCGAGTCCTGTTTCCACCTCTGAAAGCTGGAAGTCAGGCTAGATGAGCTCTAAGATGCTTTTGGCTCTAACCTTCTATAATAATAGATATGATTTTGAACACCACATGTGTGGTGGACACATAATTTTTGTAAAATGTGTGCAAGATATTGGCATGCCACTTTTCTTGAGGCTGAGAGAGCATAAGTGTCATGCTGAGGGTCATATAGTCAATGACTTTCTGGACTGATAATTGAAAACTACATTTGTCTGACAACAAAACCATGTCCTTTTCCCTATCCTGTGCTACACAATGATTTTAGGGGAGATAAGGCAGCAGGCAGAATGTAAATTGAATTTGGGTGGTAGATCATCTATAAGAGCCATCCGTGTTATGTTTCACAGGTATTTACTTTAATAAAAGGCAG
This sequence comes from Myotis brandtii, assembly GCF_000412655.1. Classification (NCBI taxonomy): domain Eukaryota; kingdom Metazoa; phylum Chordata; class Mammalia; order Chiroptera; family Vespertilionidae; genus Myotis; species Myotis brandtii. Next base: position 3,024,221 of record NW_005371287.1, read on the forward strand.
AATGTTCCTTTTGAGGAACATAAACAAAATTCAACATGAGCTTTGAATTAATCTGATAATAGGTATATAAAAAAGACCAGGCTGACCAGCAAGTGCCATGGAAATTTGGAACTTCTATATAGGCAGAAAAAAAATCTATACTAGCATAACAATTTACAGAGACAATGCATATTTTAGTTACAAACTCTCTGAAGATGAGCCTAGTAGTTGAGAGTTATAGAGACTCCTGAGGACATAATTCTCCTTCAGTGCAGATAAGCAGTTATCTGAAGCTAGTTATCTAATATAAGAAGAGAAGGGCTCATGCTTTCTCAAGGTGTCTTCCTTTGAGTATGTTTTAGGAATGATTATTTTCAAAGTTAGCCAGTTTATCCGGGGAATGGTCTACATCTACCCAGAGAAAAAAAGGAGAAAATATTTTTATAATATAACATCTTTAAAGAATCAATGGTGTTATTGGGCCTTGCAGAACCTGGTGAATAGGTATAGGCAAGGTGTTCAGAAGCTCTCTGCTCTAGGTATTCAGACTTTCCTATGTACTTTTCTGGAGTAGACACCCACATCTGGTAGTCTTGCAATTTTTTTGTAGACCTCCAAATAATTCTTTCAGAGGTAGCCTAAGTTACAGAGTGTTTTAGATATTATCAAATCCACATATTCCATCTTATAGTCAAATAAATGAAATACAGATAGACGAGGGTTCTTGCCCAAGGTCACATTTAAGGTAAAGCTAGACTATAGCCCAGGTATGCAGTGCACTGGGTCTGGAATGTAAACTTAGTGAAAATGGGGCTCTATCTTCGCCACTGATATAGTTATAATTCCCTAGGGCCCAGCGCAGTGCCTGGCATGCGGAGCATGTTGGCTGTGCAACATCAGTCGTAGAGAAAGCTCTTATGTTTTAGGAAGCTTAGCAGCATGGAAAAGCTTATGAAATTTGGTGTGATGACAGTTACTCCATCTGTTCTAATTCCACCAGGCTACCTGCCTCTAGGCTGCTCAGTCCCATCCCTGGCTCACAGCTATCCGAGGATATGGGAGTAGCCCAGCACCAAAGTGGCAGTAAGGTGGGGAGCCCAGGAGCTCTGCAGTCACGCGAGCTGATTGAGTCCTGCTCTGACCTGGCTTGGATTCTTGCTGGGTTCTTTCTCTATCTTGAATCAGCAATTGAAGCAATTTCTTGACAACACCAGGCCTAAGTCCCTGTTGTGTTTTTTTTTTTTGCTTAGTGTTTCTGATAGTCAGGCTTTAGAGCAGTAACAAACAACCCCCCACACCTCAGTGGCTTAATACTTACAGGTTCATTTCTCACTCATGAGTCTGGTAGCTCTCTGGGACAGTTCCCTTTCAAGCAGTGACTTAAAGATCTCAGTTTCTTGCATCTTGTAGCTACACCATGTGGAAAACATGGCTTCCAGGTGACCTGGCAGAGGAAGACTGAGCTGGAAGGCTGTGCACTGGCTCTTAAATGCAAAGCTTGGAAAAGACATACTTCGCTTCTGTTCAATGTCTGTTGGCCAGAACCAGTCACGTGGCCTTCTCTAGCTGTCAAGGCATTGGGAATGTAGGAAAGCACAGAGCTTTTGGTAAGCAATAAAGATCTCCACCAGAATGGGATCAGGTAAATGAGACATCACTGAAGTTTTTATATTTTTTCCCCCCTTTCTCGCAAAAAAGCCCAAACATAATAAGTTGACTTTGCAGAGTGGAATGTTCTTCTTTGTGGCTTAGCAAGACATAAACAGCAGTATCAGTCTGGGAAATATATACGGAGGTGCTTTAGACTCTTGAGAACTTTGCCAGACCCGGTGACTGCTCTGAGATGAGGTCACATGAGCTGTCTCTCTGAGTAATAAAAGGTGGGGTGGACGTGGCTGGGCCGAACCCAGTTGGCTGATTATTCAGTTCAGACAGAGCTAAAGAAAAACAGTTGCCCATGGCCTTTCAACTCTGCTCCTTTCCTGTTATTCCTTCAGCCATTTATAGTCTAGTGTCTGGATAGAGCAGGGCCGACGTTTGGCAGGATTTGAAGCAGATTAATCATTTGCAGACCAGCAAGGGCCCCACAGCTTTACCAGGAAAGGAAATATGGAAAGCTTGGATCGGGGTATAATGGTGTCTCCTTTTACTGGACAAGAGTGCTTTCATTTTAACCACTCTTTGTGGCTAAAGCACCATTCTAGAATCACACATTCTATGCCTTCAGTGGGTAAGCGCTCTGTGAGGCATTTGGTGGGGAGAATATAAAGATTCTTGTAGTCCCCAGGAAAAACAAGAACCAGTTGGACATAATTTGGGCATTGTGGTGGGATTTGTTGGACATTGTGACCTGCCTTCATGTTTCCTACCAGTTTCTGCTCTTGTAAAGGATTATCTATTGAAAGTGGGCTTTGTTCTTCACTTTTAAATAATGTCATAGACCTTGAGTTACACTTGATAGAAAACAGAGGGGATAAGGCCAGCTGCAAATTATTCCCTTTCTCTCCAATACATCTCAACTCTACATCTAACCAGTTATCACATCCTCATGATTACGTCTTCTGAATATCTCTCCACTGTGTTATACTCAATATCTGATCGCTTGTGCCTATGGCTAAGGCTCCACTGTGTCCCATCCAGAATATTTCAGTAGTATCCTAACTGGTCTTGTCATCTTCATCTTCCAATTGTTTTATTGAAATTTTTATTTCTACTGCCCACCCACTCCGTCCAGCCTGGGCTGCTGGAGTAACATTCCTGAAGTACAGCTTTGCTCATGAGTCTGCTGAAAAGCTTCAGTGCCTTTCTAAAGCCAAAAGATAAGACAGAACTTTTAGCTTGGCATCAGGACGCTTCAAAATCCACTTTCCCATGCCCTGAGCTATCCTTACTGGGTTTCTTATGCTGAGTGCCCAACTCGGGAGTTGATCCTGCAGCCCTTCTCTAGTACTTGTCCATTGGTTCTCATCTGTATGTCATATTTTGGTGGTGGTGGTGGTGGTGTGTGTGTGTGTGTGTGTGTGTGTGTTTGTGTGTGTGTGTGTGTGTGTGTGGCACTGTTGGACTGTCTATATCTTTACTAGACTGTGAGCTCCCTAAGGCATGCACCTCTTTTGTTCATCCTATAGCTTCTTTAGGACCAAGCCCCACTCCTTCCCATAGTAGATGCCCAATTAGTATTTGCTGGCGGTGAATAATGCAGAAGCAGAGCACAGTGGAGGAGGCTCCAGGTGGGCGTTGCTTCAGGGAAAGACCCAGACCTCCTCTCCAGAAGCTTACAGCCTGGCCCTGGCTGGGGGTGAGAAGATGAAGTGTTCTTTCAGTTCCACTTAACAGATATCTGTGGGTCACCTGCAGATTACATATTAAAATCTACTATTAACTACTGATCCCAGAGGAAGAAATGCAAATTCATGCTCAACTAACGCCTGCCGGTGAAATATTAAGCTTGGGCCAGGTTTCCATAATTTAATGAGCTGTGAACGAGAACACCACACTCTTCCATCTGCTGCCCTGAGCTCGTGGGTACAACCAGGAGACAGCTGGACTTCATCAGCAGTTAAAATGAAGACTAGCCTGTGCCCAGTCAGCAGAGGGAAGATCGCTGAAGGTCAGGAACACGATAAAAGGGAACAGCATCGCTTTCAGCCCATTAAAGAAATTTTCAATTGACAGGGATTTGTGAGTGAGACTATCTGCACTCAAAAGGCTCCTACTGCTTGTATCCACACCTACTTTATGTTGTATGTCACACAGACACCATGGGGCACACCAGTGAATGAGACACAAGGAAACACGGACAACCATTTAAAGAGCTCCCTCGCATTTATGTATGACTTTAGAGTTTTCCTTTATGCTAATTTGGTTCTATCATTATAAATTTATATAATAAAATGTCAATAAAATAAAATATTTTATGTATTATAATATTTTCTACACACAGATAATTGTGAAGATTGTACTAAATTTTTCATCTCTTCATCTATGCCTGAGTACTTTTCAGTACTTGAGAATATACCATATGTTGTCCTCTGTCACCTCCTTTGAAACACAAGCATTTCCCCACATTAATAGTCACTTTACTTTCATTACAATTAAATATATTAAAGTATAATTTACATACAGTAATATTCACTTCTTTAGTTCATTGCTCTTGTGAGTTTGATGAATGTATGGAATCATGTAACCACAATAAGGTATAGAACAGTTTCATCATCCCCCCAATTTTTCCTGTGCCCCCTTGTCATCAATCAGTTCAACCCCCAGATCCTGGCAACCACTGATCTGTTGTCTGTTCCTAAAGTTTTGCTTTTGCAAGAATTTTATATGAAGGGAATCATATAGTAGGTAGATCATTTCCCTAGTTGAGGTATATTTGGGTTTTGTACAACCCCAATCAGATTTTGGTGATTACAAAAGAATCCACTCTAAGCATACACATGCAGGTTTTTGTATGAACATAGGTTTTTATTTCAACTGAGTGAATACCTCAGATTGGATTGCTGTATTCTATGGAAAATGAATATTTAGCTCTATAAAAAAACATACCCACCCATCACCCAGATATTGAGTTCTAATACCATTCTCCAATAAAAGGAAGCAGGGCTCTTTGGAGAAATGGCTGATTCTAGAACTGAAGCAGGAAATATATATATGAGTAGGAAGCATCTTCTAGTACTCCAAAAAACAAAAACAAAACAGAACGCCGTATCGGTGAGAGTGTTTCCAATGTGCATAGAGGCCAACTGGAAGACCTCTCAATGGCCAAAGCTGGAGCAATCAGAGCAACAAAGTGAATGAGGTATTGGATTATAACCCAAAGTATGAAAGAAATATCCATTCTTGCATGAACACATGATTGCATACATGAATACATGGGGGAGAAGAGACAACGCTCCCATGCAGAAGGATTTCAAACAAACTATGTGCATACTCCACCCTGAAAGAGAAGGGATAACTCCCACTCCTTAGGTTTGGGCTGCGCTTCGTGATGTGTTCCAAAGTGTACAGTTCGGAAGGAGAAGGGAAGGCAAAAAAAGAGCAACTTCTATGTTGAGAAACTATCTCAACCAGGTAATCAGGGTCAACATCAATAGTCAGAAATCATATGGATTGTATACTCTCAATGGAATGTGATGAAAATGACACTTTATGTCAGTGATTGTCCCTCCCTCCCCCAAGCACATAACCCTATGAGAACACCAGACAAATTCCAATGGAGAGGCATCATGCAAAATACTTGACCTGCATTCAAAACTGTCAAGGTCATAAAAACAAGGCAAGTCTGAGAAACTGTCATATCCAAGGGGAGCATTAGGAGGCATGATGACCATAGGTAATGGGTGTCCTTAGTGGGATCTGGAACAGAAAAAGACATTAGGAGAAAACTGAAGCAATCTGAATAAATTATGGACTTTAATTGATAATACTATATCAGTATTGATTCATTAACTATAAAAATTTACTTTACTAATGTAAGATGTTAATAAAGATATTGGTATTATTTTTTCCTTAAATATTTAGTATAATTCACAATGAAGCCATGTGAGCCAGGAGATATTTCTTCTTTCCTTCAAAAAAATAAATTAAATTTCCTTAAGAAGTATAATATTAATTAGCTTCTCTTGCTCTCTCTCTCTTTTTCTTTGAGTGAGCTTTGGCAAATATTTCAAGGAATTTGTCTACATCATCAAAATTTTTGACATTATGGGCAAAGAGTTATTTATACTATTCTCTTATATTGTTACTAGAGGCCTGATGCAGATATTCATGCACCAGTGGGGTCCCTTGGCCTTGCCTGTGGGGATTGGGCCGAAACTGGCTCTCTGACATCCCCTGAGGGGTCCCGGATTGTGAGAGGGTACAAGCCAGGCCAAAGGACCCCACCAGTACATGATTGAGGCCAGGGAGGGACCGCAGAAGGGCTCTAGGGCATGTCCGGTTCGTCTCCCCTGGTCCTGATCTGCCGAACCCCAGCAGCAAGCTAACCTACCTGTCAGAGTGTCTGCCCCCTGGTGGTCAGTGCACATCATAGCGACTGGTTGAGTGGTTGAATGGTTGGACACTTAGCATATTAGGCTTTTATTATATAGGATTGCTAATGTTTGTACAGTCTGTAATAATGCTCCCTCTTTTATTCCTAGAATTTGTAATTTTTTAAAAAAATATTTTTATTGATTTCAGAGAGGAAGGGAAAGGGTGAGAGAAATAGAAACATCAATGATGAGAGAGAATCATTGATTGGCTGCCTCCTGCACATCCCCTACTGGGGATCGAGCCCACAACCCGGGCATGTGCCCCTGACTGGAATCGAACCTGGGACCCTTCAGTCCACAGGCCGACACTTTATCTACTGAGCCAAAACAGCTAGGGCTAGAGTTTGTAATTTTTGTCTTCTCTCTTTTTTTCTTGGCCAGTCTGGCTAACGGTTATCAATTTTCCTGGTTTGTCAAACCACAGGCTATTGGTTTCGTTGTTTTTGTCTACTTATCTATTCTTAATGGCTCTAAGTTCTACTTTTATTTCCTTTCTTCTGCTTGTTTTGGATTTGTTTTGCTTTCTTTTCTAGTTTCTTCAGGTAAAAGTTTAGATTACTGATCTGAGACCCCTTTTCTGCCATAAATTTCACTCAAAGCACTGATTTTAGTACATCCCACAATTTTATGTTGTGTCTCTATTTTTACTCTCAAACTATTCATCTGAGAGCCTCTAGCCAAACATTAGAATCACCTGTGGAGTTTTGAAAAATGCCAATGTTTACTCCACCCAACGCCATGTGAGTCAGAAAATATGGGAGTAGGACCTGGGCATTGTTTTGTTTTCATAGTTTCCCAAGGTGAGTTCGCCCACGATTGAGAATTTCTGCTCTTACCTTATTGCAAGTGATTCCTAAACTGTGTGTAAATGCTGATCTGGATGCTTTTGAAAGATGCATATTCTTACACACACCCCTAGAGATTTAGATTCAGCAAGGATACATGATGGTCAGTGGAAACTGGATTTTTAAAAAGATAGTCCGTGTAATGATGATGAATGTGGGCTTCAGACTACACTGTGAGAAAATCTGCATTAACAAACATCCATAAAATGAAAAATGAACCCCTGCTGTGGTAGCAGCTGTACGCTTGCTTTTCAAGAAGCAAAAAATAGTCTGAGTACTGTTGGCACTGTTGGAGAGGGTGCCTCCCCACCCCACCTGCTCTCACAGAACAAGCCCATGATGGAGGGAGGTAGTCCTTGTTGGGAATACCTGAGATGGCTACCTGACTGCAACTGCTGTCTTTAACTTCGCTTTTCAAGGCCACGTAGAATGCCCTGCATAGAGTTCAGGTCTTTGTTCCTTCAGGTTGTTTTGTCTAAGTGCCTCCCTCGCCCCTTCTCACCTCGCTGACTTCTCCCTGCCACTTCAGGTGGGAAGACTTCTCTGACCTCCTCCCACACCAGCAGCCTTCACGCTTCTCCAGTCTAGATTAGGCACCTCTCCTTAGTGACCACATAGCCTCTCCCCATATTAATCTTGGGGTCAATCATCTACTTACTTATCTGCATTCCCCACTAAACCTCTTGAGGACAAGTTTAGTCTTCTTTATCTTTGGGGTTTAGCCCAGGGTCTGGCCCATATTGGACCCTCAGGAAATACTTGGTATGTGCTGAGCTGATCTAAACTGAACACTCTTCAAATAGTGGAGATCCCACCCTTTTGATTTGATTTTGGTTTCAGTTTAGACCAAGCATGTCAAACTCAAAGGCTAACACGGGCCAAATAAACAAGGTTTAAGTTTATGTGGGCCACAAAAAACCAAAAGCTTCAATTTTCATAGAAATAGTAGGTTTCTTTTGATAGAGACATGCTGAATACAAAGGGCTGAAATAAATGAGTCATCATTAACATAAAATAATAGAACATTTTAATAGAAAATAATTTTTTTCTTGGACATTAACTTACCAGACACTGAATAACTGCACAAATTAATAAGCATAATGCAAATAAACCTATTTTTCTTGTTCTCTGAAAGCGAAATATTCCCTTTTGCGCACACCAAACAATTCAGTACAAGACTAATTACGTGATAATCGGCTGCTAAAATATTCGCTGCTAGTATTAGTGGAGAGAAATGGTGCGCCTGTGCATAAGGCGCATAAGGGAAATGAAGGCAACACGATTATGGTAACCAGTCCTTAGTGAATGTTGTAGCTTGTTGCTAATAATTACGGTATGTATAACAGGATATTGAAAAGTTATGACATTTTTATTAAAATGTTTCTTACATACCATTATATTGGCTGGGCTGCAAAAATATTCATTGTGGGCTGCCTGCAGCCTGCGGGCCATGAGTTTGACATGCTTGGTTTAGACTGAGGTCAGGGTGGTGACTTCCTGTGTGTTCTATGTTGACAGTCCCACCATCGGGAACCTAAGCAATGCCCGTGTGGGTTGCGGCGGTGAAGGAAGCCCAGGCTGTTTCTGCAAATGACTCTCTAGCCAGGGCCTGGCAAATAGTCGCTGCTCAGAAATAGTGTGTGAGTGACTGACATAAAGGAACAAGGAAGGAAGAAGCCAAAGAGTATTCAGAATGAGGATGCAGAGCACCCACAGGTCATGAATCCAAGAAAGTGTCACTTAACTAATTGCTTTTTAGATTCCAATCACTCTGCAATCTCCCAATCCGTGTCCAGGCTTTTTGAGTAGAAGAAAGTTCTAATCTGTGAAGGATTTACTTGTTAGTTTCCCCAGAAAATAGGAGAAATGAGAATATTTTTCTGAACATTCCAGTGAATGGGTTAATGTGATGAGCGTTGGGAGGTCAAATAATGTAGTTGCGTAAACAAGTGTTTAAACGGCTGCCAATAAAGATGCTTAGTCTCCCCGAGGGGGGCTTAGTGTTTAGGCCCTTTAGAAACATCCATTTACAAGTAATCAAGTTCATAAATGTAGCGTGTATTTCTCAATGTACAATCCCCACTCTCAGGGCATAAATGTATCATAGCGTGTCAGATTTTGCTATAGGCATTTGTAATTAATAAATTGCTTGTCTTTAAAAAAATATAGAAATGTTTGCACATTTCCCGTGGTTATTCAAAGTAGAGATAGTTTTTTTTCCATATAGAAATATGTTTATGAGTTTTTTTTAATTTGAAGAATGAAATTCTTCAGTGTAAAATCATTTAAAGAGCAGGTATGGTTATCCCCTCTTTTTGAAAATCTATGCTAGGCCACCTCTTTTAAAAAAATATATATATTTTATTGATTTTTTACAGAGAGGAAGGGAGAAGGATAGAGAGTTAGAAGCATCGATGAGAGAGAAACATCGATCAGCTGCCTCCTGCACACCCCCTACTGGGGATGTGCCCGCAACCAAGGTACATGCCCTTGACCGGAATCGAACCTGGGACCTTTCAGTCCGCAGCTCTATCCACTGAGCCAAACCAGTTAGGGCTAGGCCACCTCTTTACAAAAGACCTACATTAGTACGGGAGGGCCTTGAATCATGTTGTTTCCTTATCATTCTGATGAGATGCTGTAGGAACTTAACTCTTGTTTATATCAATTATCCTATGGTAACATTGGTTTTATCATACACTGTTTCACCTAAAGTCACAGAACCTAGCGATGACGTTAACTGGGGATGTACTCTACCTGTTTTTTGCTAACTAAAAGAAATCTAAGCAGGATTTTAATTTTTACAAAAAAAGGGCAAAAATTAGAAATAGTGTTCAGTGTGTGTTTTGCAGGGAGCCCCTACAGAGGCACGCTCACCCTGAGCAGTGACAGGGCCCCGCCAAGCTCCTTCCTGGAACACACTCAGCATCTCAGCTGCGAGCCACCACACCTTCGAGCTGCCTGTGAGCACCCGTGCTTTATTGCCATTCATGTTGTGCATCTGTTAGCAATGGGCGCCCTAAAGTATCAGAAACAGCTAAGAAAGCTCATAGGTTGTTACACTTAGTGTAAAACTGGACACAACTAAGTGTATTTGGTAATATTTGGTAGGCTATTTTTTGGGTCCAGAAAAGCTAATTTTTTTTACCCCATTTTGGCTTATGAAAGCTTTCAGGGGTCCAGAAAAGCTAATTTTTTCCCTATACAAATCAATGGAAAATTTTTTTTACCCCATTTTGGCTTATGAAAGCTTTCATAGTAATGCTCTACTTTCAGATAGTGGGGAAACCCTGTAATATGATTTGCTCTGTGAGCTGCAGGGAGGAGGGACCGGTTTAGCTCTGGAGGCTAGGGAAAGAGGAAGGGTTGAGGATGGTTATGATGTAGTTGGCTAGAGAGTTCTGAGTAGACTTAATTGATGAGCACTTCATTCAATCATAAAATACTTATTAAATACCTACTGTGTGTCAGTCACTGTTTTAGAATCTGAATGATGATGCAAAAAACTTTCACAAAACAGATGCTGGTAAAATAAAGAACTTTGGATAAGGCAATCCGCTTTAGTTCTGTGAGTGCCTCGGGTAATTTCTTGCCTTCTCCGGGCTCTAGTTTCTATGTACATTAAATGTGGGGGTTGAGTCTGGACCACATGATCTCCAGGGTCCCATCCCTCTGTCATCAAGGTACCATCAGGCAAGTGAAAAATGAAAATCTGCATAGGTGATTTCAACGTGGGAGGTCTTCCATTTGTTAGAGTTCGATATGGCAATAGGCTGAGGAAACTGCTTCCGTGGCCAGAATAATGGATAGAGAGTGTTCATTCTTCCTGTTGAAGGGGGTGTGGAAAACGGGGTGGAAGAGCTCTAAGGAAATTATAGGTAAGCACCGTGTCTGTTACTCTCTCTACTGCCATTGGGATGGGCTGCAGTCAAAATGAGCAAAGGCTGAAGCCAGGCTCAATGTTGGCGCCGAAAAGGAAAAGCTTGTGATAGTTCTGCTTGTTGTTTTATGTCTCACTCGGTTCTTAGCTCTCTGTCATTTCCTATCTGTGTGGTGTTGGGCAGTTTCTAACAATTTCAGATTGAGGTTGAGGCATAGACTTGTGAGATAAAACATACAAGACCCTTGAAGGTCAGTTTCTTTCCTTGCTAGTGGAAAAGCACCGTGATCCGGGACCTTCTATTGCAGGGCCAAACTGTGAACACATATTCCCTTTGGTTTTCTCTCACAAAGATAACGCTGACTTTTATGCTCATCTTCTTGGACTGAAGTATGTGTTCTCTTTCACCGGGATTTCCAATTAGAGCCTGTAAGTGTTTTCTTCCTACACCCAAGCACTGCTTTTGTCAGCAAAGCATCCAGCTGCTGTCAGGGTTTTCTTTCTACAGCACAATTCTGATCATATCGTTCCCCTGCTCAAAATTCCACCAGGGCTCTCCATTGCTTACAGAGAAACAGCCCAACCCCGGAGCTCGCATTCTGAGCTTAACATGACCTGGACCCAGCACACTTTTCCAGCCTCATCGCTCAGCATGTCAACTCCATGTCCGTTCCCCGCCATGCCCAGGGTTCCCAGACTCACCCAGAAGACTTGGCAAAACAGGTTTCTGAGGATCCAGCCCAGCGTTTTTGATTCAGTGAGTCTGAGATGGTTCTTTGAGATTCTGCATTTCTAACAAGTTCCCAGGCGAGGCTGATACGGGCTTGGCTGGGGACCACACATTAAGAGCCATTGTTCTAGCCACACAAAGTGCTGGTCCTCTTGAGATATATCTGGTTTGAACTTTTACATCTTGGCATTTTCTCATGCTTTTTCATCAGGCTCCTGCTATTGGTAGATTTTCACTCATTTTCAAGCTAATTTTACTTTCTAAGGACGCTTGTCTCTCCTGTGTATGCCCACAACATGCTGTGTGTATTTCATTTTAGTATTTTTTATATTGTACACAGAACTAGAACTAATTGTGTATTTGCCCTCTCTTTCATTCAAGTGTCAGTCCCTTGAGGGGAGGGACCATATTTCATTAACATTTAAATTCTCAAAAGACTTAAATATCACCGTGGTGCCTGGGAGGCATCCCCAGTAATGACACACCCCTTCTTCTCCTTTCTTTGCTTTCAGCCCCCTGGGGAGACAGCAATCTCCAGGGTGGCAGCCACCCTCTTTCTGAGGTTGAAGGATTTGCACCATTTAAGTTGTCTGAACTAATGGATTTCATCAGCAATGTTACAGGGCAATTCACCAAGGTTAGAAGGCAACAAGCCTAAAATGTTGGCCTGTAGGTTTTAGAGCTACCTGCATCATAAAGGTGTTAAACCCTTTGTGATAAGTCAAGCTGTCATGGGGAACACTGGAGTCAACTCCGATCAAATGAGGTTCTTGAATTATGTTTAAAAGGGAAAGTGCCAGAAGCGCGTTTTTTCTCTGTGGATCACCCTTTCCTATGCTGAATGTGCAGGAAAGAAGCGAAGCCAGAGTAAGTGCACAGGCTGGAGAAAGTTTTGGTCAAAGTAAATTTCAGGGAATGTAAAATGATCCATCTCCCTACAATACCCTGTCGGTTTCCGAAGTGCCCAGAGTGAACCTCGTCCTCCCACATGACTCTGCTGGATGCTGGGGAGGGAGGTGCTTCTGAGCTTCCCCTGCTCCGGCTCCTCTTCTTTTGTCGTTCTCTTCAGCGCCAGGTCCCATTGCTGACTCTCTGGGTGGGTGTCCTATGACTCACACTATCCTTGGGGGGTTCCATGTGACCCCAAGACTACATGTTTCTCTGGAGCCACAGTTTCTCTTAACCCACCTTGGCTGTTCCACAGGGTCTCAGAGTCAATATGCTCCTCAATTAATTCATCATTTTCCTGGTCCTCTGGCCATTTGCAGGCCATCGATTATGATGACCACAGAATTGGTATAACCATTATGGAAAACTGTTTAATCATATCCACAAAAACTGAACAAGTGCATACATAACATATGGACACAAAACTTCACCCCTAGGTAGACTGCTAACAGAAAAATGCTTACATATACTCACCAAAAGATATGTACAGGAATGTTTACAGTGACACTATTTGCAATATCCAAAACTAGAAAACTACCCAGGTGACCCCATGGCTGTAGAATGGATGTGTAAATATGGCTTATTTGTGTGATGAAATACTATGCAGCAAGAACAACAAACAGGTTGTGGAGCACACAAGCTATGGATGAATCAGACCATCATAATGTTGAACAGAAGGAGCCAGAGACAGAAGAATACACCCTGAATGCTTCCATCTATGGAAAGCTCAGAAGCAGACAAGATGAATTTATGCTGTGGGAAGTCAGGAGAGTGAATATCCCAGGGGAATGAGATGGGAAGGGAGCATGAGGGGCTTCAGTGTCTTTGGGAATGTTCTCCTTGATCTAGATCAGTGGTTCCCAAACTTATTTGGCCTACC
>NW_005371288.1:0-455 GCF_000412655.1 Myotis brandtii
CCCTGGCTAATTGAAAAGTTGCACTGAACTCTGGTGGGAAGTGATGATGGAACAACTTAGAAAGCCAGGCATATGGCAATTATAGTGTTATGGGTTCAATCAGCGAGATAGACCACCGTCTCAAAATTTAAATTTAAGAGCCTTTATTAAACTGGCCAGCTGACTACAGTTGTGTCCCTCCCGTAGGAGCCTCACAGCTTGCAGTGCTGACCCAGAGTACAGCAAGACCTTTTATCTGCAAAGACTTCAAAGTATTTTTTAAAAAAAAGAAAAAACAAACTGCAAAGCGGCTCATTAGCCGTTCCTGGTACTGGCAGGGTAAAAAGTTTACATAAAATTTATGAGCAGGGTCACACCTGGCTGGGTTTAATCATAACATATTGCTTTCCTAGCGAGATCATTAGCAATTTTTCTCTCCCGTGGTCCCTGCCCCTAGCACAGTGGCAGCTGTGCAC
>NW_005371288.1:3517-7990 GCF_000412655.1 Myotis brandtii
CCTGGACCACAGGGCTGGCAGCTTCTCCGGGTGGCTGCAGCCTGGGACATCAGGCGGGTGGCTTCTCCGTCTCCTGGGCTGCAGCCAGCCACAGGCGCTGGCGCCTGGACCAAAGGTGGGTGGCTTCTTCTTCTGGCGGCTTCTTCTTCTTCTGTGCTTCCAGGGAGGGCAGTCAGTTATGTGTATATGTGTGTGCATGCAAACATAGGCGTGTACACGTGTGTATGTGGAAATCTTCTGGGCAAGTCAAAACCATAGAAGAGTTGCCCCCTATCTCTTGAATCTTCCAGAGATATCCCCCATTTTTTTATTCTATCACTATTGGAGACTCAGTATTTGCAGCCAGCAAGCCAGTAACTCTCTCAGTGTGTATTTCTGACTTCTTCTTTCCCTGTCTGTCTTCCAACCCCTAATCATATTTCCACCTGGATGCATCATATTTACTCCCAATATGCTGTATAGCGAAGGAGTCAGGATGCTGTCTTCCCATGAATAGTACTCAGCAACAAACCAATTGCATTTTAGTTGGGCAACGTCCCTACCCACCCTTCAAATCCCTTCCACCATGCATTTCTGTTTCCCTTTTTATTTGTTGGATTTTTCTGCTGCTCCTTCTCCTCACCCCACCACCCTTGGATCATAATGTAAAATTCTTTTACATTGTCAAGAAATTATTAAAAATACAGGTACTTTGAAAAAAAATACAGGTACTTCTCCGATCACCGGTTGGGGACAGGAGGGGGGAGGCAGGGAAGAGGCTGCTGCTGGCCCCCCAAGATCTACGTGGCAGCACATAGAGGCCAGGACCCAGTTTTATGGGTTTTACCCACGCAGTTTGAAAGGTGCTCGCAATCTACGTGGCAGCCAGGACCCGGTCTCAGGGGTTTTGCAGTTTGAAAGGTGCTCACGATCTACCTGGCGGCCAAGACCTGGTCTCATGGGGTTTGCAGTTTGAAAGGTGCTCGCGATCTACGTGGCGGCCAGGACCCAGTCTCAGGGGTTTTGCAGTTTGAAAGGTGCTCCCGATCTACCTGGCGGCCAAGACCTGGTCTCATGGGGTTTGCAGTTTGATAGGTGCTCGCGATCTACCTGGCAGTCAGGACCCGGTCTCATGGGGTTTTACCTGCGCAGTTTGAAAGGTGCTCACGATCTATGTGGCAGCCAGGACCCGGTCTCAGGGGGTTTGCAGTTCAATCTACATGGGCGGTCAGGACCTGGTCTCATGGGGTTTTATCCCTGCAGTTTGAAAGGTGCTAGCGATCTACTTAGGAGTAAGTGCCGCCTCTTCCCTGCTCTGCCCGGCTTCTCCGATCACTGATCACCCGTGTGGGGGGCAGGGAAGAGTCGGCCACGCTTCTTCCCTGCCCCGCTGGACTTCTCCGATCACGGCTGGGGGGCGGGGCAAAGGTCCCCGGTTCTCTGATCACAGCTGAGGGGCGGGCAAAGGTGGCCCCGGTTCTCTGATCATGGCTGGGGGACGGGCAAAGGCCCCAGCTTCTCTGATCACAGCTGGGGGTCGGGACAAAGTTCCAGGATTCTCCGATCATGGCTGAGGGTTGGGCAAAGGCTGCCCGGTTCTGCAATCATGGCTGGGGGGGAGGGTGGGCAAAGGCCCCAGCTTCTCCGATCACGAATGGGAGTCTGACAAAGGCCCCCGGTTCTCCTGATCACAGCTGGGGGGTGGGCAAAGGCGGGCCTGGTTCTCTGATCACGGCTGGAGGGCAGGGCAAAGCACCCGGGTTCTCTGATCTCGGCTGGGGGTAGGGGCAAAGTGCCCCATTCTCTGATCACAGCTGAGGGGCGGGGCAAAGGCCCGGGGTTCTCTTATCTTGGCTAGGGGTCGAGCAAAGGCTGCCTGGTTCTCCGATCTCGGCTGGTGGGCGGGGAAAGGTACCCGGTTCTCCGATCACAATCACGGATGGGGGTTGGCAAAGGCCCCTGGTTCTCCTGATCACGGATGGGAATCTGACAAAGGCCCCCCAGTTCTCTGATCACAGCTGGGGGGCGGGCAAAGGCAGGCCGGTTCTCAGATCACGGCTGGGGGTTGGGCAAAGGTCCCGGCTTCTCCGATCACGGCTGGGGGGTGGGGCAAAGGCAGCCCGGTTTCTTGCCTGCTGCCTGGGTTTCCGATCACCGTCAGCAGCAGGTGGCTTCTTCTGTCCTTCCCGGTTTGCCTCCCAGCATTGAGCCTACATATGCAAATTAATCGCCATCTTTGTTGGCGGTTAACCGCCATGTTCTGAAAGGACAGAACGGGGCTGATAACCGTGTTCCTAACTCCTCTTCAAGCAAAAGCCATAGAATGTATCAGTTGCTCAGCCAGCCCTTATCTCAGCCAATAGGAACGCAAGGAAACTAGCCCAAGGCCAAAAGTATGCTAGCCACCTCCTGTCTTTGTGTAACCAGACCCTAGCTGCACCCTGCCCTTGCGTCATTAGCCCCCGGCCCTCACTCAACCAACCGGAATCGGCCAAATCAGTGGTCAGAGTGTACCCCCACCCCCCAACCCCAAGCCCTATAAATTCTTTGTTCTCTTGGAACTCGGGGCTCTCTCTTGCATCCAGTAATGGAGGCAGGAGGGGGACCAAGTCCCGGGCTTGAATAAAAGACCCTTTGCTTTTGCATCGGAAAAGGCTCCCTGGTTGTGGATTATTGGGGACCCCGAACTCTGGGCATAACAGGTTTTACCTGCGCAGTTTGAAAGGTGCTCACGATCTATGTGGCAGCCAGGACCCGGTCTCAGGGGGTTTGCAGTTCAATCTACATGGGCGGTCAGGACCTGGTCTCATGGGGTTTTATCCCTGCAGTTTGAAAGGTGCTAGCGATCTACTTAGGAGTAAGTGCCGCCTCTTCCCTGCCCTGCCCGGCTTCTCCGATCACTGATCACCCGTGTGGGGGGCAGGGAAGAGTCGGCCACGCTTCTTCCCTGCCCCGCTGGACTTCTCCGATCACGGCTGGGGGGCGGGGCAAAGGTCCCCGGTTCTCTGATCACAGCTGAGGGGCGGGCAAAGGTGGCCCCGGTTCTCTGATCATGGCTGGGGGACGGGCAAAGGCCCCAGCTTCTCTGATCACAGCTGGGGGTCGGGACAAAGTTCCAGGATTCTCCGATCATGGCTGAGGGTTGGGCAAAGGCTGCCCGGTTCTGCAATCATGGCTGGGGGGGAGGGTGGGCAAAGGCCCCAGCTTCTCCGATCACGAATGGGAGTCTGACAAAGGCCCCCGGTTCTCCTGATCACAGCTGGGGGGTGGGCAAAGGCGGGCCTGGTTCTCTGATCACGGCTGGAGGGCAGGGCAAAGCACCCGGGTTCTCTGATCTCGGCTGGGGGTAGGGGCAAAGTGCCCCATTCTCTGATCACAGCTGAGGGGCGGGGCAAAGGCCCGGGGTTCTCTTATCTTGGCTAGGGGTCGAGCAAAGGCTGCCTGGTTCTCCGATCTCGGCTGGTGGGCGGGGAAAGGTACCCGGTTCTCCGATCACAATCACGGATGGGGGTTGGCAAAGGCCCCCGGTTCTCCTGATCACGGATGGGAATCTGACAAAGGCCCCCCAGTTCTCTGATCACAGCTGGGGGCGGGCAAAGGCAGGCCGGTTCTCAGATCACGGCTGGGGGTTGGGCAAAGGTCCCGGCTTCTCCGATCACGGCTGGGGGGTGGGGCAAAGGCAGCCCGGTTTCTTGCCTGCTGCCTGGGTTTCCGATCACCGTCAGCAGCAGGTGGCTTCTTCTGTCCTTCCCGGTTTGCCTCCCAGCATTGAGCCTACATATGCAAATTAACCGCCATCTTTGATGGCGGTTAACCGCCATGTTCGTTGGCAGTTAATTTGCATATCGACCTGAGTAGACAATGGGGAGTGTGTCAGAGGTATGGTTAATTACCATGTTTGTCTATTATTAGATAGGATAAGATGCTGCTGTTTGGGGTTGTATACCTTTAGGGTTGTATAGCTTTGTAATATCATTTGAAGTCAGGTAGTGTGATATCTCCAACCTCATTTTTTCTCAGGATTACTTTGGCATTTTGGGGTCATTTCTGATTCCATACAAATCTGGCAATTTTATTATCTATTTCTTTTAAAAATGACTGAGATTTTGATGGGAATTGCGTTAAATCTGTATATGGCCATTTTAACAATGTTGATTCTTCCAATCCATGAACAGACTATTTTCCATTTTATTGTATCTTTTTCAATCTCTTATAATACTGCTTTTTAGTTTTCAGTATATAGGTCCTCCACATCCTCTGTTAATTCCTAGGTATCTCATACTTTTGCTTTAAATTGCAAAAGGATCTTTTTCATATCTTTTTGTCAAGTTTCATTGATATTATATAGTAAAGCAATGGAATTTTTTAAAGCAGTTAACTGCCATGCATCCAAACCATCCCCACATGCTACTATATTTTGAATTTGCATCTATAGACACTTATAGCGTACAAAGGGTTAATAGATATATATATATTAACCATATATATATGTAT
>NW_005371289.1:0-804 GCF_000412655.1 Myotis brandtii
TTCTTGATTTAAATTGTTTCATTCAAAAAACGCCAGCTAATTCAGCGTCATTTGTAATATTAACTGTATTCTCTTTATTTAAATGATTTATACACAAATTCTGAGCTCTATGGACTCCAATTCTTAATATTTGAAACCACATTCTTCGGAAAAACGCCAAGTAAATTAGCCAGAATTGTAAACATTATCAGTATTCTCGTCATTTCCAAGCTTTCTACCTCTAATTGCTGTGATTGTAAATGGCCATAAAGATAGTATGGCACTATTTACCTGTATTTCAAGTGTTTCTTACATGTTCATAATCATTTCTCGGGAGTATCTTTGTGTATGTTAAGAGATTTACCAAAATTACACAGTTTTCTTAGAAGTATATACATGAATCTTCAGGAATGAAACTGTGTCATTCAGAAAACGGCAGCCAATTCAGCCTCAGTTGTAAATATAAACAATATTCTCTTCCTTTAACCGCATTATAGACAAATTCTGAGCTCTATCAACAGCAATTCTTAATGTTTGAAAGCAATTTCTTCGGAAAAACACTATTTAAAGTAGCCGGAATTGTAAACATTAGCAGAACTCTCGAATTGTAAACATTATCAGTATTCTAGTCATTTCACCACTTTTTACCTCGAATCTCAATGATTGAACCAAGTCATAAAGATAGTATGGCACTATTTACTTGTATTTCAAGTGTTTCGTGCTTGTTCCTAATCATTTCTATGTACTATCATTTTATATTTTAAGAGTGTTGACAGAAAAACTGCTTTAGGGAAGAGACCAAGATGGCGGCATAGGTAAACACCG
>NW_005371290.1:0-746 GCF_000412655.1 Myotis brandtii
GACTTGCACAGGAAGATGAGTGATTTTTATTTGCATGGAATTATATGCCTTGGTTTGCAAAGTCCCCTTTCCCTTAAGGCAGTCCTGGAAGAGGTGCAGCTGGGGATTCAGCAGAGCTAGAAGCAGAGGCAGTGTCCAGAGCGTCTGTTCCATGGTGGAGTTGATCCTGCTACCACATTAGCCTAGCTGCAGTCCATCAGTCCACTGTGTGGGGTCCACATAGCTGTGGGCCACATGGGCGAACACAAGGGAGCATGCCACCTGCAACAAGAGAGCCAGGAGCCCAACACACAAGAGGGGGATCTTCTTTGTTTAGGAGTTTAAGTACCTCAATCTTCCCATGCTTGCAGTGGCCACGCCTACTCTGGCCAATGACCTGTCCCTAGGTGTGACTGACAGACATGCCGTCCAGGCCTTACTGGGCATGTGTCTATTCTTCCTTTGCCCGGCCCCTCCCCCCAGGGTCTTTGAGGAACAGACCTGGAGAGTGTTAAACTGCAGCTCCCTGGCACAAATGGCATGCCTATATTATCTGGCTTTCCCTTTGCTCCTTTCCAATTATTCATAACTAGTTCATTACAACAGCATCAAGATGGTTTACATGAGAAATGTATTCATATGCTACAGAGAAGGAAGAGATGTAGGTGGACTCTAAGGGCACAGACTAATAAAAATTGGAAAATGAGAAAACAATATGGTAGCTGTTCCAAGCCTGGCCCTAGAAAACAAGTGTGAGATCTTATAAA
>NW_005371291.1:0-2302 GCF_000412655.1 Myotis brandtii
ACTGTAAAAGTACTTGTTCACTGAAAGGGTGCAAGTGTAAATGTTTATTTGATGTTTGTATGTCTATTGGGTATAATTATTTGTTCATGTAAATGTGGAAGTCTGCGGAAAAAAAACAACCACACGCTTGATTTCTTTGAGGCTGATGGCTCTGACCCATAGCAAAACGCCCTGAGCGGCCGCTGGGATCTTTCTCCAAGGGCGCTTGCTCTCTGTCAGAGGTGGAATCAGCCCGCCTAACTAGTAAACATCTCTGTCTGTTTGTTTGCTGGGAACTTTGATTTGCTATGTGATATTCTGTGCTGGGTTGGAATTTTGGAATTCAGGGGTAGATTTAAAAGGTATTTGTGGCTTTTCTAGTCTGATTGAGACATTTAAGGGTGGGGCTCACAGTTCCTCAGGGCAGAGATTTCATGGGCCCTTCCCCCTGCCTGTGAAAGGAAGGCAACTGCCTAAGTATAACCTAGGTTACCCAAGGACTCTAGATAATGTGTTTACCCAGAACTGTAATTGAGATTGCATGCTGTCTCTGATACTGTAAATTGCTTTTTTTTTAAAACTAGGTTCCTCATTCCGAACCTTGGGGTGTGGTCAAAACCTTTGTGATTTTTTGACTGCCTCTGTTCAGAGACGTGTAGTGATTCAAAGTTTTTAATAGGAAATGTTATCTGTCTTTATTGTTTAAACATGTATCTTTGTTGTTTAAAATTGTTTACATAATGAAATTTCTGTTTATGTCTCTTAAAAATATGAATGTATTGCTAATTTGAGTCTATTTGTTCATGTAAATGTGGAAATCTGCGGAAGAAAAAAAAACCACAGGCTTGGTTTCTTTGAGGCTGAGTGCTCTGACACATAGCAAAACGCCTGAGCGGCCACTGGGATCTTTCCCCAAGGGCACTTGCTCTCTGTCAGAGGTGGAATCCGCCCGCCTAACTAGTAAACAACTCTGTCTGTTTGTTTGCTGGAAATTTTGATTTGCTATGTGATATTCAGTGCTGGGTTGGGATTTTGGAATTCTGGGGTATATTTAAAAGGTATTTGTAACTTTTCTAGTCTGATTGGGACATTTAAGGGTGGGGCTCACAGTTCCTCAGGGAAGAGATTTTATGGGCCCCCCTGCCTGTGCTGAATTAAATAATACAGGCCAGTGTCATTTGGCTAGCTGGTTGAAGGAAGGCAACGGGCCCTAGAATCTGTAAAAATGGCTGGGAATAAAGCTGGTTAAATGTATTGAAAGGGTTCGATAGCTGCTGCTGCTAGCAAAGGAGGGGCTGATATCCCCTTCTAGCCCACTCCCTTGAAAGAGGCCTGGTTGCTGCTCTGCCACAACGGGAACTGGTAGAAAAGGCAAGAAAGCAGAGCGCTGTAACTAATAAACAGGGTTAACAAAAGGGCATTGGGTTGGAGAGTGTCTGGTATACTGTATTAGATTTAAAAAGATGCCTTCTTCAGTCTACCGCTAGCACCTCTAAGTCAGCCCCTGTTCGCCTTTGAGTGGCATGACCCAGACGAGGGCTTCAGCAGACAGCTAACTTGGAAACGCCTACCCCAGGGGTTCAAAAACTCGCCCACCATTTTCGATGAGGCGCTTCATGAAGACTTGGGTGAGTACAGAAGGGAACACCCTGAACTCACCCTCCTCCAGTACATAGATGCAGCCGACATGGCCAAGGACTGTGAGCGGGGGACCCGAGATCTACTGGCCACCCTGGGGGCCTTAGGGTACTAGACATCCGCGAAGAAGGCTCAGTTATGCAGAGAAAGGAGCCTCCTACTCAACCCTCCAAGAGTGCGGTTCTGCCCCAGTGCGGCCCTCAATCCTGCTACATGGACTCCGGAAGGCCTTGACCGACCGGCCCCTCCCTGATGCAGAGGCCACCTGTTTCACGGATGGAAGCGGCTTCGTGCGGGACAGGTGCAGGTACGCGGGTGCAGCGGTGGTCACTGAAACGGACACTGTGTGGACGGAGGCCCTGCCCTCCGGGACCTCAGCCCAGCGAGCAGAACTCGTCGCCCTTATTAAGGCACTGACGCTGGGGGCTGGGAAGCGGCTTAGACCAGCCCACCCCCAACTCCTCATCAGCACAGACCAGGAGATTGGGTCTACGTCAGAAGGCACCACCGGGAGACCCTCAAGCCACATTGGAAGGGTCCCTACACTGTGGTGCTGACGACCCCCATCGCTCTCAAGGTAGACGGCGGCGTCACCTGGGTCCATCACACTCATGTCCAGTCAGCAGACCCATCCGTGATCCGGGAAGACTTCGTCACCAAATGGAGCGTCGATCGAGATCAATGC
>NW_005371291.1:5059-6277 GCF_000412655.1 Myotis brandtii
TGTTACAGAATTTGCCAAAGAAAATGCCTTGGATAATAATAATTGGCTTTAAAATCTTAAAGTTATTAAAGCATAAATAAATAGATGTAACTAAAATAAAGAATCCTATATAATAAAAGCCTAATATGCTAAGTGTCCGGTCATCCAGTGACCGGTGGGCTGTTCAACCAATCAAAGTGTAATATGCTAATGATATATTAAGGTCTCTCAATCGCTAGCTATGACAAGCAGTGACCACTGGGGGCAGACAGTCGACTGGTCCATCTGTTGCTATGATGTGCACGGACCACCAGGGGGCAGGTGCTCTTACTGGTAGGTTATCTTCCTGCTGAGGTATGGCCAATCAGGACTGAGTGAGATGGACTGAACACACCCTGGAACCCTCATACAGTCCCTCCCCAACCGGCTGGCCCCAATCAGCCCACCCCAGATCTGCCTGATTAGGACTGGGCAAGACAGGGCCGGACATGCCCTGGAGCCCTCCTGGGGTCCTTCTCCAGCTCTGATCGTGCACTGTTGGGTTCCCTCAGCCTGACCTGCGGCCTCTCGCAATCCGGGACCCCTCAGGGGATGTTGGAGAGCCAGTTCGATCGGATCCCGCAAGCCACTCCATTCGGAGGGCGCCAGACACAGGGCTCATGGCTGGCGAGCACCGCTGTGGCAGTGCAAACCTCTCCTAATCGGGACTGATTGGGCGTGAACCCACGACAGGCGCAGTGGGGCCGGGATGAGTGGGAGCAGCAGGTAGGAGCTGCAGGTGGTGTTGGACTGCGGGTTTCAGCCCAATCCCCACAGGCCACCCCAAGGTATCCCCACCCGTGCACGAATTCCAGTCCTCTAGTTTATAATAAACCTTTCAGTAATAGTTATAAATGCATTAATAGTGAAAGTCCACTCACTCAGAGGAGACTGACTGCGTTCTGTTAGAGGAAAGAGACAGTCGTGTTTCCCGCAGCAGCAACCTTAGAAGTTATCTCTAAGGTGGAAGGTGGCAGTTTTAAAATCAAAGTGGCTATGGGCCTGCTCCCCCCGCCCCCTGCCTTTCTATCAGCCTTCCAAGTGACAGGCGGGGGTATTCGCCAGCCTCACATATAGTTTCACAAAGTCTTTGGTAACTTAAAACTTTAGAACATTATTGCTGAATATAATAAAAATTTTTAAATATCTAGGTATTTAAAAAGGACTAAACACTGAAATATTAATCTGAGTTTGCCTCAT
>NW_005371292.1:0-842 GCF_000412655.1 Myotis brandtii
ATCCTCAGCCCTGCCCTAAGATGCCCCGGGTCTCAGTGGCCTGCAGTAATCGCTGCAAGCACCTTTGAGAGAAAGCCACCATCGAGTTCCGCTAGCTGCCAGACAGTTCAGTTTCTCCCGGTATGAGTCTGGGTCCCCAGAGACTCTCCCAGAACTGGAGTTAAGAGCTGTCAGGAGCTTGTGACTCCCTCCCGATTGAAAAAGACAACCGCGTCCTCAGTTGCCAGCCCTTTCCGCGTGCACCTCTGTATCTCTGCACTTTACTTCCGCACCTCCTCTGAGTCTCAGTATGTTTTTCTCTTTCCTTCTAGTTGTGGAATTTCCACTCATCCAGCCTTCCTGTGGTTCTGGATGATGTCCGTTTTGTCTTTTAGTTGTATTTTTGAAGTGGTTGTGTGAGGCAGCAATTTCAGGTGTTTACCTATGCTGCCATCTTGGTTTCTCTCTATCCAGTAATCTCTTGATGGGCCTTTGGGCTACTTTCATACCTTGTCTATTATAAGTAATACTGCAATGAAAATGGGGTGCATATAATCTTTTGAATTATTGGTTCAGGTTTCTCCAGATATATACCCAGAAGTGGAATCACTGGGTAATAAGGCAATTTTTTAATATGTTTTTATGGATTTCATAGAGGAAGGGAGAGGGAGAGAGATAGAAACATCAGTGAGAGAGAAACATTGAACGGCTACCTCTTGCACACTCCCTACTGGGGATCGAGCCAGCAACCCAGGCGTGTGCCCTGAATGGGAATGGAACCATGCTCTCTTGGTGCGTGGGGTGACACTCAACCAACTGGCCAGGACATTTTTAATTTTTTGAGGAACCTCCATACTTTTTTC
>NW_005371293.1:0-661 GCF_000412655.1 Myotis brandtii
CATAGTAGGAGACTTTAATACCCCATTGACATCATTGGTTAAATCTTCTAGACAAAAAATCAACAAGGAAACTGCAATCCTAAATGACTCACTAGATCAGATGGAACTAATTGACATGTTCAGAAAATTTCACCACAAAGCTACAGAATATACATTCAAGTGCACATGGGACATTTTTGAAGATAGAGAACATATTAGGACAAAAACAAGATCTCTGAAGTTCAAGAAGATTGAAATCATATCAAGGATCTTCTCAGAACACAATGGCATAAAAATAGAAAACAACTAGGATAAAAACAATTAAAAAATCAAACACTTGAGACTAATTAGCATTCTATTAAACAATGATTGGGAAAAAAACGATTGGGTTTCCAAAGAGATCAAACAAGAAATAAAAAGCATCCTGGAAACAAAGTATAATGAAAGCACAACAACCCAAAATCTATGGGACACAGTGAAAGCCTGAGAGGGAAGTTCACAGCACTAGGGGCTTACCTCATAAAAAAGGAAAATTTGTAATAAGTTATCTAATGATGCAACTTAAAGAATTAGAAAGAGAGCAACAAGAAAAACCCAAAGTAGAAGGAAGGAAATAATAAGGCTCAGAACAGAAATAAATGACATAGAGACCAAAAAAAAAAAAAAAAAAAAAAAATAAAAA
>NW_005371293.1:1278-1562 GCF_000412655.1 Myotis brandtii
ACAGAACCTAGAGACAGAACTTGGCTGGAGATCCTAGCCAGAACCTGGCTGGAGATCCTAACCAGAACTTCGCTGGAAATCCTGACCAGAACTTGGCTGGATCCTAACCAGAACTTCGCCATTCCTTATTCGCCAACTCCATCCACACCTTTGGGGACCCCTGGACCTGTTGGGGTTGGACCCCAACATCTACCCTAATAAACTGGACAACCTTGACCAAATGGACATATTCTTAAAAAATAGAATGTTCCAAAACTCAATCAGAAAGAATCAGAAAATGTGAA
>NW_005371294.1:0-542 GCF_000412655.1 Myotis brandtii
TTATTGATTTGCGGAAATTGTACCATCCTTGCATCCCCGGAATAAATCCCCCTTGGTCATCATGGTATATATGATCTTTCTAATGTAATGCTGGATCCGATTTGCTAGAATTTTATTGCGAATTTGAGCATCTATATTCATCAAGGATATTGGCCTGTAGTTCTCTTTCTTTGTGGTGTCTTTATCTGGTTTTAGAATTAGGGTAATGCTGGCTTCATAGAAAGGGCTTCCTCTTGAATTTTTTGGAATAGTCTGAGTAGGATAGGTTTTAGTTCTTCTTTGAATGCTTGGTAGAACTCTCCCATAAAGCTGTCCAGACCAGGGCTTTTGTTTGTGGAAGATTTTTGATGATGGCTTCAATTTCGTCAGTAGTTATCAGCCTATTCAGGTTCTTTTTTTTATTTTTCCTGATTGAGTTTTAGATGCTTGTATTTTTCTAAGAATATGTCCATTTCATCTAGGTTGTCCAGTTTGTTAGAATAGAGTATTTTTTCATAATCCTTTGTATTTCTATGGGGTCAGTTGTTACTTTACCTCTTTCA
>NW_005371295.1:0-769 GCF_000412655.1 Myotis brandtii
AGTAAGTTTCTTTCTGGGCCAACAGTTCTTAGAGTCCAAATTTCAACGTCCAACAGTTCTTAGGTGTACATTGTTATGGGTTCAATCAGCGAGATAGACCACCGACTCAGAATTTAAATTTAAGAGCCTTTATTAAGCTGGCCAGCTGACTACAGCACGTCCCTCCTCTCGTAGGAGCCTCGTACTGCAGCAGCAACCGAGGATACAGCTAAGCTTTTTATCTGCAACACTACAAAGTATTTAAAAAAAAAAAAAAAAGAAAAAACAAACTGCACTTCGGTTCATTAGCCGTTCCTGGTACTGGCAGGGTAAAAAGTTTACATAAAATTTACGAGCAGGGTCACACCTGGCTGGGTTTAATCATAACACATTGCTTTTCTAGCGAGATAATTAGCAATTTTTCTCTGCCATGGTCCCTGCCCCTCAGCCAACTCAGCAATTCTTCTCTGCCAGGCCCCTGCCCCTAGCACATACATGTCAGCAATGATTTTTCAGTTCTGGATGGTGGACAAACGTTGGCAATGCAGGTCCGACCCTCTCTGGTTTGGTCCTGGGCAGCCTGCAGCAACTCACAGCTACTGACTGCTAGCATGGCAAGGCGTCTTCACCATCTTCCATTCTGGACTGCTTCTCTTCTTGTTGTCTCATGGGGCCACTGCTATTCTGTGGCTGGAGCAGTCCTGTCAGTTTCTCTCTGGGATCTGTTGTTGTAGGAATCCACATGGGCTTGGAGTTTTCTGAAAATATACAAACATATTCTCGACCAAAG
>NW_005371296.1:0-242 GCF_000412655.1 Myotis brandtii
ATTGTTGAGATTATTACAGATGTCCCTCTTCCCCCCCACCCCATTGCCTCCCTCCACCCAGTTCCTGCCCAGCCCCAGGCCTTCACCACCCTATTATCTGTGTCCATAGGTAATGCATATATGCATATAAGATCTTTGTTTCATCTCTTTCTACCGCCCACCCCCTCTCTCTGAGAATTGTCAGTCTATTCCATTTCCTTGCCTCTGATTCTATTTTATTCAGTTTATTCTGTTCATTAGAT
>NW_005371297.1:0-629 GCF_000412655.1 Myotis brandtii
AGAGAATCATTGATTGGCTGCCTCCTACACACCCCTTCTGGGGATCTAGCCCACAACCAGGGCATGCGCCCTGACTGGGAATCGAACTTTGACCTCCTGGTTCATAGGTTGACACTCAACCACTGAGCCAGGCCAGCCATCAGGGCAAATATTAAAGAAAGCTGGTATTGCCAGGCTGGATGCCACCATTCCTGATATCCGGCTAGGACTGTGGGCAAGCAAAGTGGAACAACTTGGCCACTTTCTTGCCAGAAGAGCTACTTCTTACCCTCTCGGTAGCCATGTTGCTTCCCTGATGTGACCCTGCCTTGCACACGTTGGTGTGGTGGGCTGGCAGCCTGCTCGGGTGTATTGAAGGTGCTCCCCTCTCTGTGAGGGGTGCTCTTTATTTGTATTGTCAAGCTCTCAATAACAGCCCAGAGAACAGGATATTAAAACCATCTAGACCGTGAACTTCCCCATATTCTAAGAAAGACAGCCTATGTTCAGCATAGGAGTTTGTTTAATACTATTCACAGATCTCATGGAGAAAAATTCTTCCCGTGGGACAAATTTTAACTACTCTGTTGGATGGTCATGAGTAAATTTGATATTTTTGCTTATTTTCACCCCAAACAAATGTTGATATG
>NW_005371298.1:0-640 GCF_000412655.1 Myotis brandtii
GCTCAGTTGATTGGGCATTGTCCATGAACCTAAAGTTTGCCAGTTTGATTCCGCATCAGGGCACATGTCTGGGATGCAGGCTCAATCCCCAATATTGGGTGTGCAGGAGGCAGCCAATTGATGACTCGTTTTCACATTGATATTTCCCTATCTGCCTCCCTCACTGTCTCTCTCTTTCTCTAAAAAAAAAATATCTTTTAAAAGGTACATATAAAAATGTCTACTCAACAGTGATTATGAAATGACTATGAATTATTTAAAAAAATCATTCTTTAAGATGCTAAACAATTTCCAAATGTTTTACAATGTGTATATGTTACCTTAGCCATTAGAAATGAAACATTATATATTCCTCTGTGAATGGAGTTTCAAGATTTTTTGAGGAGATTATATATATATGTGCATTTTTTTTTCTTTCTCTCTTGACATGCTCCCTAGTAAATCCTCTAACCCCTCTGCTGCCTCACTTTGTCCCCAGGACTGGTCCCCACTAGACAAGAAGCCTGTCAGCCTAATGGTAACAGTGCTCTCTGCCCAGAGTTCACAGTGTATAGCTCCACTTTGGGGACATAGGGCATCTCTGAGATGTGCTGGTATGGGCACTGCCTCTCCAAGGAGAGTGGGGATGCTTGATCAGCAT
>NW_005371298.1:961-5916 GCF_000412655.1 Myotis brandtii
CCCGCCCAAAGTCCAGCAGCTGGGTGGTCTGAGGCCAGTCTTTGCTCCAGGCCAGGCTCTGGGGTGCTCCCTGTGTGTCTGGCCACAATCTCTCCCCATAAGCTCACATGGACCTCCCCACCCATTCCACCCCACCATCCCACCTTCTCACCCTTCGGCTCGGCCTCCTGAGGCTCCAGGTCTTCTCGCCTGCGCCTGCTGCGAGGACCATAGCCACAGCACTGCAGGGCCAGGCTGACAATGGCCATCCGCCTGTTAGGACGCAGCTGCTTCGAGGTTGGAGGCCTGCGGGGCCTGGGTGGCTCTGGTGGAGGAGGCCTTCTCCCGGCCCCCATGGGCCCTGGTTCCCCAGACGCCCAGGTGGCCACACTCACTTCAGGCCTGCTTTGGCCTGAAGTGGTGTGGCTCACCGGCCCGTCCCTGCTGGGCGTGGGGCGGTGGTCTTCACGGACCAGCTGCTGCTCCTCTTTGACCAGCAGAGACCTCTTCTTGGCCTGGCCTGAGGTCTGCAATGACAGTGACTGGCAGCTGACTGGGAGGACTCAAGCCTGACCCTAGTCACTGCTGCTTCTGCCCACTGGACCTTCTGTTCCTGGATTGAGTCCAGCCCTGTGTCTACACAGACATCCACCGAGAGGAGATGAGACTCACCTCCAGGGCTCAGGACGGACCTCGGGCAGACGGTGCCACCCACACTCCAAGTCCACCCAGCTAGCCTTGACCTGGGGTGTGAACATGATTGGTCCTGACTCCTGAACCCAGCCTGTTCCTCTTCTAGACAGACCCTCCCCACGTGAACACTCCCTTCACCCCACAGCCCCCAAACACACGGGGAGGGGACATAGGGCTGCTCAGTTGGGATCAGAGGGGTGACCTGGCCCAAACCAAACCTCCCTGTGTTACCTCTTGATCCCGCCGGGAAAAGGGCCACAGGCGTCCTCTCCTCTGAGTGGCGATCCGGCGGCGACCACGACTAAACGCACTCTCATCGCTGCCTCTCTTGAGGCATCGGCCTCGGGACAAGGGGAGACAACACGAAAACATGGTGTCTTCTCCAATGTCTCTATCCGAGTGAGATGGGAGGGGCAGTGACAGAATGTGGCTGCCTGGTTACCTGGGTTCCAGGCTCAGTTGGGCTCCATTGTCAGGATGTGAGGTATGAGTTGAACCTGCAGTCCTTTGGGGCACACGATGATGCTGCAACCCACTGAGTCATATCCGCCAGGCGTAGAGTATGATTTTTTATCCATGTTTGAACATATGATAAATACAACAAATATCCACACCCAGAACATCATTGTCCATACTGCTCAACACACCCAGAACATCATTGTCAATACTGCTCAAAGAGTGGACAACAAATTATAACATTTAATTAAACACATATAATATAAACGTGTGTGTTTTTGCAAGAGTTACATTGGGGCATCCCTATTTTTACTAATGAGATAAATAGCTAGCAGATTTCTTTCGACTGTCTAAACCAGTCATGCCAAACTTATCACTCGCGTATCAGAGGTGACACGGGAACTCAATTTTTGGTTTTTTTTCTTTGTTAAATGGCATTTAAATATATAAAATAAATATCAAAAATATACATCTTTGTTTTAGTATGGTTGTAAATATCAAAAAATTTCTCTATGTGACATGGCACCAGAATTAATTTAGGGTTTTTCAAAATACTGATACGCGGAGCTCAAAAAGTTCGCCATCACTGGTCTAAACAGTAGGTGTTGATAAAATGATCCATTTAAAAGGACAAGTGAACAGAAAATAGGTAATTTTTACAAAATGGACAATTTCTTTATAAAACCACAGTTAACAATATATAAACATTAAAGGGGAAAAATTATGCCTTAACCATCGAAGAAATGCAAATTAGATCACATATATTTCCATTATTTCATACTTTCAAAATGTTATTTGAATAAAAAAGAAAAAGCAGATAAACAGCACATTTCAGTGTTGCTAGTCCTATACAATAAATGCGTAATGTGCAAATAGACCAAATGGCCAAACAGTGGAACGACCATCCAGGCCACCATGCGGGAACACGTTATGACACCGCCTGGCACCAGGCCAGCCAAGGTGGGTGCAATTTGATTGATTGGTCCTGAGTCCGGTCATTACCCTATGATCACCCCACAGAAGGACGTCCTGGCCACTGGCTGGTGGGGTGATCAATCGAGAAGCTCCATGATCACCCCAAAGAGGGAGGTTCAGGCCACTGACTGTCGGGCTGCAGCAGGTGAGTGGGGCCTCTCTTTGCGAGGGAAGCCCAATCCTGGATGCCAGCAGCCAGAGGGAAACCCGGTTCTCAGTTGCTGGTGCCAGCAGTAGGGGGAAAGAAGTACTACTCTTGCATGAATTTTGTGCACCAGGCCTCTACTAAGAGTATAATTTGGTTATTAAGAAAGTCAGTTTGGGAATACAAGTGCAGGGCTCATTTATAATACAAACTTAATTTTCTAAAAACTTTCCTCTTATTAGAAACTCTGGTCTAGCCAGTGTGGCTCCTCAATGGATGTACATCAACCTAGGAACCAGGAGGTCATGGTTCAATTTCCAATCAAAGCACATGACCAAGTTGTGCACTTGATCCCAAGTAGGGAATGTACAGGAGGCAGCTAACCAATGATCCTCTGTCATCTTTGATATTTCTATATTTCTCTCCTTCTTCCCCCCTCTCTGAAATCAATAACAATATATTACGAAAAACAAAAAACAAAAAAACAACAACTCTGAGCCCTGACCAGTCTAGTTCAGTTGGTTGAGCGTTGTCCTATCTACCAGATGGTCACTGGTTCAATTCCCTGTCAGGACACATACCCAGATTACGGGTTCAATCCCCAGGCAGAATGTGTATGGGAGGCAATGATCTATGTTTCTCTCTCCCTCTCCTTTTCTCACCCTGTAAAAAATTAATAAAAACATCAAAAAATAACAAAAAAACCCCAACTTTGATATTAGAAAGCAAATGGGTAAAAAAGATGTTAAGAAATAGAAATTCTCACTTTTTAGCTCATAACCACTTTTTCACAGGCAAACTATAATTTTTTTA
Organism: Myotis brandtii; assembly: GCF_000412655.1. Lineage (NCBI taxonomy): Eukaryota > Metazoa > Chordata > Mammalia > Chiroptera > Vespertilionidae > Myotis > Myotis brandtii. Next base: position 4,023 of record NW_005371298.1, read on the forward strand.
TAAAACAGTGTAACAAACAGTTATTTTCATCCAGGTATGTCAACACTAAATGTACTTTTTATATTTATCCTTTTTTTTTTGTGCTTGAGAAAATCCAGTGTCTTAAAACATTTTTCTTTTTTATCAAAACTTATTTTTTTTCTCACCATCACCAGTATTATAATTGGCAAGAAACTACTACATGTTATTCAAATCTCAACAACACTTATTCCATCTATATACATAAAAGCCTAATATGCTAAGTTTCCCTCCGCCCATTCGACCAGTCACTATGACGTGCACTGTACACCAGGGGGAAGACACTCAATGCAGGAGCTGCGGAGCTTCAGTGACTTGGTAGTGGCAGTTCTTGGGAGATGCCCCCTGAAACCAGAGAGGAGTGTTCCCGATTCCTTGCAGGGCCGCCTGATTCCACCTTCCATCGTGGGTCATGTTGTTGCTGAGGCACTGTAGGCCCAAATCTGATTTACTGCACACTTGCCTTTGCGTTCCACACCCTGTACAACATAAACATTGCAGAGTGCCCTCTTGCACTCTGGGACCCCTCAGGGGATGTCAGAGAACTTGTTTTGGCCAGATACCCAAAGGCCAGGCCGAGGGACCCCACCTGCTAGAGGGACCCCGCTCACTCCCCAGACACCAGGGAGGGACCGATGGAGGTTGGCTCCAGGGTGTGTCTGGCCCATCTTGCCCAGTCCTGCCCCGCTGGCCACCTTCTAATTAATGTCCTTTATATGTGCACAAATGCATGCACCAGGTCACTAGTATTATTATAATACCCAATATGTATTGTGGGGAAAATTGTTGTTTTGACACTGTGAGTCTCTACTTATTACTATATCTAAGCTATGTTGTGTGATAAGAAATGTGTAAAATAGCATGGCCAGTATAGCTCAGTGGTTGAGCATCGACCTATGAGTCAGGAGTTCACGGTTCAAATGCTGGTCAGAGCACATGCCAGGATTGCAGGTTTGGTCCCCAGCAGGGAGCATGCAGAAGGCAGCCAATAAATTCTTCTTTCTCATCATTGACCTTTCAATCTCTCTCTCCCTCTTCCTTCTACTCTGAAATCAATATGTGAATTCATGTATATTGCGTAAAATATATTGTACACAGCAATCAATTTATGTCCACTTTATTATGAATATTTGTTGTGTAGTGAAAGCCCATATTGAAATTTTTTATGCAATTTTTATTTGGATTCAGTGGTTCCATTTTTTTTTTAATCCTATCCCAAGAATATGTTTTTCACTGATTCTAGAGCAAGAACAAGGGAAAGGGAGAGAGAGAGAGAGAAATGCTGATGTGAGAAAGAAAAATTGCACCTGAGCCAGGAATTAAATCTGCAAGTGGGTATGTGCTGTGACCAGCAACTGAACCAGTGATTCCTGGGATGATGCTCTAACCAACTGAGCCACTCTTACCAGGGCTCAGTGGTTCCATTTTTCAGTATTTATTCTAAAAATTAACCAGATAATATGTACACAAATTCATCACAAATGTAATTGATATAGTATCCTATCTAATAAAAGAGAAACATGGTAATTAGCGTACAAACACTACCCTCCTTCTTGGCTAATCAAGGTGATATGCAAATAAACTGCCAGCCAAGATGGCAGCCGGCAGCCAGGCAGCTGGAAGCGAACATGAGGCTTGCTTGCTTCAGTGAAGGAGGACTCCAACGTTCCTCGCCTGCCTTGCCAGCTTGAAGTGAACATGAGGCTTGCTTGCTTCAGTGACGGAGGAAGCCAACGTTCCTCGCCTGCTGCTGCTGGCCTCTGAGCTTGCAGTTTGAAACATCATTGTAACAATAGAAGCTAAACAAAACCCCAGAAACCTGCTTTCAGCCGGCCGGGATCTCAGAGCTGGAGATGATACAGTGTTTCGATTATTA
>NW_005371298.1:6939-26946 GCF_000412655.1 Myotis brandtii
GCCACTCTTACCAGGGCTCAGTGGTTCCATTTTTCAGTATTTATTCTAAAAATTAATCAGATATGTACACAGAAAATTCATCACAAATGTAATTGATATAGTATTTTAAAATATTTGTTAATCTCATTTTTATTATACTTAACATAGAGAAAATAGAGATAAGCAAATCTTTAAGAGGTAATTGGTTTAAGGCATTATCCTATACTAGAGGCCCTTTGCACGAAGAGATTCGTGCAATAGGCCTTCCTCCCCCCTGGCTGCCGGCACAGGTTTTCCTCCAGCACTCAGGACCCAGGCCTTCGCTCCGGCCGCACCAGAGAAGCGAAGCCTCTTCAGCCTTCAGTCTTTGCTGTTCTGGCCGGATCCTTCATTCTTAGCTTCTCCAGCAGTAGCCTTCAGTCTTCGCTGCTCCATGCCTGCGTATGCAAATTAACTGCCATCTTTGTTGGGTTGATTTGCATAGTCATCCTGATTGGCTGGTGGGCGTAGTGGAGTGACACCAATTTGAATGTTTCTCTTTTATTAGTGTAGATGATTAGATAATCATAGTCATTGAATTTTATTGTATACAAGAGGCCTGGTGCAGGAAAATCATGTGCGGGTACAGTCCCTAGGCCTGGCCTGCAATCAAGGCCTTCTTCCCCCGCTGTCCTCAGCCAGCCCCGCCCCTTGCTACCACCCACCCCCAGTTCCCTGTTTGCCATCGGGTAATTGGAGCCTGCTGGCCTGGGAGAGGAGCCAAGAGGTCGGCTGTTCCGCCCTTTCGATGGCCTCACCCCCTCCACTGGTTGCCCTATGGGTGTGGGCTGACCAGTGGTGTGGGGGCCTTGGCCTGGCACCACCCACATTCCCTGCCTGTTAGGGGCCCCAGATCGGTATGGGAGTCCCTGCTGGAAGGGCCAGAGGCAGTTTTCTGGAGGCCCCACCCCTGATCAGGTTGGGGGACCCCACTGTTGTGTGGGGTTGGCCGGGGTGAGGGGCAATATTTGTTCTGGTCTCTGGTCATTCTGGTCATTTCGGCATTTTGGTCGCTGGGCTTTTATTATATAGGATGAGCATATTATTAGCATTATGAATGTTTGCAAAAACTATTATGCTAATTTAAATAAGCCTATCTGAGAAAGATAAATATCACTTGATCTCACTTATTTCTGGAATCTAATAAACAAAATGAAGTGACCAACAAAATAAGGCCCGAAGCATGGAGGCTAGAACAGACTCACATTCTTCAATGTGGGGATGGGTGGATGAGAAGAGATAAATCAAAGAAGTTATATACTAATATGTATAGCCCATGGACAAGGACAATAGGGTGGTGAAGACCTGTGGTGTGTGTGTGTAGGGGCTGGGAGCAGAGGAGTAAGAGGGGAATGGGAGACATCTGTAATACTATCAACAATAAAATATGTATTTTTTATTTTTTTCTTTATTTTTTTATTTTTTTAAAATATATTTTATTGATTTTTTACAGAGAGGAAGGGAGAGAGACAGAGAGTTAGAAACATCGATGAGAGAGAAACATCGATCAGCTGCCTCCTGCACATCTCCCACTGGGGATGTGCCCGCAACCCAGGTACATGCCCTTGACCGGAATCGAACCCGGGACCCTTCAGTCCACAGGCCGACGCTCTATCCACTGAGCCAAACCGGTTTCGGCGAAAATATATATTTTTTAAAGGAAAAGGAACAAAACAAAATTCTATCCAATAGATAACTAGAGTCTATATTGGTATCAGATGAGTATAGTTTTGTAAAAGAGATAATAAGGAGCATTATATATGAAAAGGGGTCAATACATTAGAAAGAAATAACCATCTACAAGTTATATGTACCTAACAAGGGAGCTTCAGGATACATAAAACAAATAGTACATATAGAACTGAAAGAACAAGTTCACACTTAAGATAAATTTTGGTTATTTCCAAATTTTAATAAGTGTTAGAACAAATAGAGGTAATATAAAAATTATACAAATGATCTGAACAACACTATCAACTTACTTGCATAACCCATCCAGTGGTAGCACCTGTATTATTTTCACAGGTATCAATGACCTTCACAAAGATATACCATCACAAAGCTTCACCACATGCAAAATAATTATAATCATATAAAAATATATTGACCATAAATTTAAACTAGAAATTAATAATGAAAAAGCTTCTTGAAATCATCAGTAAATTTCAAAATTCCCTCTGAGTCAAGAAAGAACTAACCAAGCAAATAGAAAATATTTGAAATGAAGAAAGGTGAAAACAAAATATAACTATTTTTTAGTTGAAGTTATAGTCATTCCTAGCTGAAAATTAATGGAATTAAATGCTTGTATGACACAAGAAAATAAGCATTTAATTAAATCATCTAGGCTTAAACATTAAAAAATAGAAAAATAAAATTAATATTAGGAATCAATTTAACATAGCAAACTAATAAATCCTACATAATGAAAGCCTAGTGACTACAACAGTGGAACAACCAGAATGACCAGAGACCAGAACGACTGCCCCACCTTGCCCCAGACAGCCCCGTCCTCCAGCGGGGACCCCCACCCTGATGGGGGAGTGGCAAGCCTACAAACCCCTTGCCCTGGTTGGTCCCACCCACCAGCAGGGACCCCCACCCCAATTGGGGGTGGGGCTAGCCTGCACACCCCTCGTCCTGGCTTTTCCCACCCTCCAGTGGGGACCCATACCCTGATTAGGGGCATGGCCAGCCTGAAAATCCCTCGCCCTGGCCGGCCCTGCACCCCAGTGGGGACTCCCACCCTGATCAGGGGCATGGTTGGCCTGAAAACTACCCGAGGCCCCCTGCCCCAGACGGCCCCACCCCTTAGCGGGTTCCCCCACCCCAATTGGGGGCCCCCACCGGTGCACCGAGCCTCTATCCTACATACCAGGTGTACCAGTTAATAATGCAGATTTCTTTCAATAGATGGAGTTACACATATGTTGATATATATGCCATTGATATGTTTGCTATTTTGTATTGACAAGCTTCAAAACTTCATATGTCAAATTTTCTTAAGGTGTTAACATCATAGATATTTTTATGATTAAAAATGTTGAATTTCATGCCAAAAAAGAGAATTTGTGTGAAGTTTTAATTTGCTACTTTATTTTGAAGAAAAGTGCTGCTGAAAGTTATCGTGTACTTCAGGAAGCTTATGGTGAACATGCTGTATGTCAACATACTTGTGAATGCTGGTTTAAACGCTTTAAAAGTGATGATTTTGGTGTAAAAGACAAAGAATGTCCAGGTCAATCAATAAAGTTTGAAGTTCAACAATTACAAGCGTTATTGGATGAAGATGCATGTCAAACTCAAAAACAACTTGCAGAAAAATTAAACGTTGCTCACCAAACAATTTCCAATTGTTTACAAGCAATTGGAAAGATTTTAAAGGAAAGAAAATGGGTGCCACATCAACTGAACCAAAGACAATTGGAAAACCAAAAAGTCATCAGTAAAATGTTGCTTCAACGGCACGAAAGAAAGTCTTTTTTGCATCAAATTGTGACTTGTGATGAAAAGTGGATTTATTTTGAGAATCCCAAATGCACAAAATCATGGGTTGATCCAGGTCAACCAAATCACTTTGAAAAGAACACAATGCTCTGCATTTGGTGGGATCAAGAAGGTGTGGTGATGATAAGCTTCTAAAACCAGGTGAATCCATTAATACTGATTGCTATGGACAACAAACAATCAATTTGAACCACACTTTGTTCATAAAAGGACCAGAATGGGCCAGAAGACAGGGCAAAGTAATTTTGCTTCATGATAACCCACCATCACACACTTCAAAACCAGTTAAAGACATGTTAAAAGATCTTGCCTCGGAAGTATTAACCCACCCACTCTATTCACCAGACCTTGCTCCTTCAGATTACCACTTGTTCTGATAGATGGCACATGCATTGTCTGAGCAGTACTCCAAAACGTATGAAGAAGTGGAAAATTGGGTCTCTGAATGGTTTGCCTAAAAACAAGAAAAGTTCTATTGGAATGGTATCCAAAAATTACCTGAAAGATGGGGAAAATATGTAGCTAGCGATGGACATTACTTTGAATAAAGCACTTTTGATGTTTCTCTTGAAATTACCATGTTTTCTTTGATTACAAAATCCACATTATTAACTGGTACACCTGGTAATAAAAGGGTAATATGCAAATTGACCCTCTCGGAGGAATGACTAGAACGACCGCTCAGACCAGTCACTATGAGGCACACTGACCACCTCTTGGTACTTTTCCTCGGCTGGCAGGCTCTGCTCCCTCAATGGCAAATGGGGAATCTGAGGTGGGTAGCAGGGGTGGGGTTGGCTGTGGGCAGCTGGGGAAGATGCCCCTGATCTCAAGCAAGGCCTAGGGACCATACGTGCACACGAATTTCATGCGCTGGGCCTCTAGTCTATAATAATAAAAGTGTAACTCGCTAATTAGACTGGACATCCTTCCAGATGACCTCCAGGACAAAGCCAGGGCTGAGAGGGAAGCCCGGGTCCCAGGTGCCGGAGGGAAGCCGGTGTTGGCAGCCAGGGGAAGGAAGGCCTACTCTTGCACAAATATTGGGACTCTAGTTTAATATAAAAGTGCAAAATTTATTTGATAAAATCTACAAAACCTTTGTTAAAAGTAATTAGAGCAGAACAAAATACATAAAGAGCCATAAAAGGTACGTAGATTGGAAGAATTAATCTTAAAACATTTGAGGGATATTAATACTTCAGTTGGTTGGATCATTGTCCCATTCACCAAAAGATTGAATGTTTGAGTGTTCGATTTCTGGTGACAGCACATACCTAGATGTGGGTTTGATCCCCTATTGGGACAGTATGGAAGGCAGTTGATTGATGTTTCTCTCTCACACTAATGTTTCTCTCTCTAAAAAAAAAAAAAATCAATAGAAACATATCCTGGAGTGAGAATTGAAAAAACAAACAAACAAAAAAAAACAGAATTACATCAAACTAAAAAAAAATTTTACTAAAGTAAAATGATCAACAAAATGAAAAGACAACCCACTGAAAGAAATAATATATTTGCCGATACATCTGACAAGGAGTTAACACCCAAAATTTACATGGAACTTATGAGATTCAACACCAAGTAAACAAATAATTCAATTAAAAAATGGACAAAGGTCATGAATAGACACTTTTCCAAAGAGGACATATAGATATCCAATAGACATATAAAAAAATGTTCAGTTTCACTGGTTATCAGAGAAATGCAAATTGAAACCACAATGAGATATCACCTCACTCCTGTCAAAATGGTTATCACCAATACATCAACAAATGGCAAGTGTTAGTGAGGATGTGGAAAAAAGGGAACCCTTTTGCACTATTAATGGGAATGCAGATTGGTAGAGTCACTGTTGAAAGTGGTATGGAGTTACCTCAAAAAATTAAAAATGGAACTGCCTATGACCCAGTGATTCTACTTGTGGGAATTTCTCTGAAGAAACCTGAAATACTAATTTGAAAGCATATTGTCCTGACTGGTTTGGCTCAGTGAATAGAGTGTCGGCCTGTGGACTGAAGGATCCCAGGTTTGATTCTAGTCAAGGGCATGTACCTTGGTTGCGGGCACATTCCCAGTAGGAGGTGTGCAGGAGGCAGCTGATCGATGTTTCTCTCTCCTCGATGTTTCTAACTCTCTGTCCCTCTCCTTCCTCTCTGTAAAAAAATCAATAAAATGTACTTTTTTAAAAAAAGGAATATATTCCCCTCATGCTCATTGCAGCGTTATTTACAATAACTACAATTTGAAGCAGCCCAAGTGCCCATCAGTAGATGAATGAATTAAAAAGCTGTGGTAAATGTTTACAATGGAATAGTACTTGTCCATACTAAAGAAGGAAGTCTTACCTTTTGCATACCATAAACGAGCCTGCAGATTATTATGCTAAATGAAATAAGCCAGTGAGATAAAGACAAATACCATATGATTTCACTCATATATGGAATCTAATGAATAAAATAAACTGGTGAACGAAACAGAATCAGATGAATGGGTACATGGAACATATTGACAGCTGATTCTATTTATATGAGTCTTAAAAAGGCAAAACTATAATGATGGAAAGCCAGTTAGTGGAGACCACAGTCTGAGGAATGAGGAAGGGTACAGTGTTAAAGACAGCAGACTTTTTTCTTCTTTTTTTTTGAGTTTGTGCTAACATTTTCTATACTGATGTTGGAACTGGATACCTTACTTCATAAATTTGCCAAACTCAACAAACCACATAGCTAAAAAGCATGATTCCTTTTGTCTGTAAACCATATATCAATGAACCTAAAAAACAAAAATTAAAGTAACAGGAAATTAAATTTTAGAAAACAGTTATGGAAGTTAGTGACACACAGGCTGTTTTCATTTTTTGAGGGGTAGCTCTGTTAATATATTTTCTCTGCCTATATTCAAGAACCAGTCTTTTCTGGGAGACATGCCTTGGGCATATATAGAGTACACTTCCTGAAATTTTGGGTCTGAAAGAAATAAACACATTTTATGTTTATCTCTAATGGCATCTAGAATCACCAAAAATCAAAAGTTGCTAAAACTTGTCAAGCTAGTTTCTTTAGACACTATTCAAGTTGGTGAAGAGAAGGCAGAGGGAATTGGAAGGATTTGTAGGAAACACATTACTGAAAACAACAGCTTGATCTCAGAAAACAAGGAAAAAACATCAAGGAGCTTATGCTTGCAATTTGTCATGCGTGCTATTTCATGGAATTTGACAGTGATGATGATGTGAATCAAACAATAAATTTACCCAGGTCTATTATGTATATAACTCCACAAAACTATTTCAGTGTAAGCTTTTCTTTATATTGTAAGGATTATCTTCTGTTTACTCTTCAGGGTAAGGTATATTGTAAAACTCAGAAATTCATTTTGAATGAAGTTATTTGTTCTATCGTGAAGTATAGGTAGCAATCAGATTTTATATATGAGTAAAGGGCCTCCCTATGGCTCATATATTTTGGGTTTTCCTGAATATGTACTTATTTTTCCCCTTAGATTTAGATATTCATAACAGTATAATACAGTTGATTTGTGTTCTCTTTTTCCTCTTTATCCCCTTAGTCATGGTATATTTTATTGATTTCTTTAAAATAACTGAAGCCACAGTCAAATACACCACTTACTTTAAATCAATGTACCTCCATGTTCAATCTGTATAAAAATTAATAGATATTATAATAACTAAATGACATGAAGAGATAAAGCACAAGTAGTTATCACGATGTGTCAAAATAATAAAAATACCTTTTCAGTAGTTTTTTCTTAGAAGTTTTCATGCTAAGATTAAGCTCCAACACTTTCTTCAGATTTCAGATATAATCTATCCTCTGACAGCAGGCTATAATTTATTGCCTTGCTGTAGTCCAAGACTTGTTTACCATTACTTATAAAAAACCTACAACGTATTTTTCCCATATGAGCAATGGTATCTTAAAATGGTTAATTTCATTTCCTAAGCCAAACATCCATATTCTATTAATATTGTATATGTAAAATACTGCACTTTAAATTTTAAAAAATTATAATTAAAATATTTTTCTCCCTGCCCAAATGGTGTGAAAGTCAAATATTCTTTAAGACTTCTAATTAAATTGGCTAAAAGTACACTTTCCTATGTATGAAGTCAAGTGTTTACTGTGTGATGTATAATTCCTTTTGGATCAGCATTGCTTGGACCTGCTTAGAGACCTGAAGCAAAAGCTGTTTTAGCGCTATCCAGTTTAGCTCAGTGGATAGAGCGTCGGCCTGCAGACTGAAGAGTCCCAGGTTCAATTCCAGTCAAGGGCATGTACCTTGGTTGTGGGCACATCCCCAGTCGGGGTTGTGCAAGAGGCAGCTGATCAATATTTCTCTCCCTTTGATGTTCCTAACTCTCTATCCCTCTCCCTTCCTCTCTGTAACAATCAATAAGATATATATATATTTTTTAAAAGCTGTTTTACAAGACTGTATCAGATCTGAAATATCACTGTCCTTACAACAATGAAAAGCTATACAGTCTAAAACCCTGTGGCTTTTCTAACACCCATCAGATAATTGAAGTAGCTGGACAAACCACAGTACTGACATATAGAAAGCTGGCACATCCAGAGGGAACCTGAGATTTTATTACCTGCAGCAAAAGCTGCTAGAATCAATAGGATGATAGGAAAACTAAAATGGTTATTTCACATAATTTCTGTAGGCTGAGTTCAGAATATTGTGCACGTGAGAAACTCCCAGGGTCCACTGTCATAAGTGGCCCACCACGGATATGCAGAATTTTACATAAGGATTCTCAGCAGTTTCTCATGTGAGGATCTGAGGAAGATCCCTTCATGGCCCTGGTCAGGGTGAGGGGGTGGGAGAGCACCGATCTGGAAAACTGCCCCAAATCTTCTCCCTATAAAACTTCTAATCATAGGGGGGAATACATTCCCCAGAAGGAAATTCTAAAGTCTCACCACAACTTGAAGAAAGAATTCTGCCCCAGCTCCAGTCTTCTTGTCTTACCAAAGGGGTAAAACTTCAATAGAAGACAGGGTTTCAGAAAGTAGATGTGAATTTGCTCTTAGGAAAGGAATAGATGTCTGAGGGACAAAAACCTATACCCTTGGAGGAGGGACAGAAATACTTGTGAAAGACAAACCACAAGAAATAATCCATGAAAAGACTGAGACAAAGTCATGAAATTATGGAATACTCTCTTCCCTATGTCCTACCACCATACCATGAGTCTCCAAGATAGTAAATACAAAGTGCAGCCAAAAGAAATGTCAGACACAGACTCTCTCTTAGGAGTTATACAAAGAAAAGCAAAAGGTATTGGGGGTGGGGTTGGGGATGGACATCTGTAATAGTATCAACAATTGAAAAAAACACACATTAGGTGACAAAAATAAGGACACTAAAGAAATTTGATGTCTAGCCTATCAATACCTACAATGTACATCAGCATAGCTCAAGTCGTAGTCAGATTAACATAAATCCTCACAGTGAAGGTCTATTTATTTCAGTACCTATTACTCAATATAAAATACCAGCTTCAATAAAAATTACAAGGTATGCAAAAAACAAGAAAAAATATTCTGAGGAAGTAAAGAAGCTACCAAAACCAGACTCAGACATGACACATGTAGGAATTATTGGAGAAAAGATTTAAAATCAGTATTAGAAGGCCCAATAGGAAAAATAAACAATGTGCTAGACTATGTAGATAACATAAGAAAGAAGTGAAAACTCTAAGCAAGAATAAAAAGAAAACTCCAGAAGTTAAAAATACACTACTATAACTGAACAATGTCTGGGACAGGTTTATTAATAGACTTTTCACAGCTGAGGAAAGAATCAATGAACTTGAAGATAGATCAATAGAAACCTCCCAGAAGAGAAATATGAATTAAAAAGAAAAAAAAAGAACATTCAAGAACAAATAATTTGTGCACTATAAAGCAATGAAAGAGAAAGGTAGAAGAAATATTTGAAGTAATATGGCCAAATACTTTACTAAATTAATGACAGGCACTAAGCCCTAAATTAAAAAATCTCAGAGAAGCTCAAGCAAGATCAACAACAGCAGCAAAGTAAAGACAAACAAACAAAAAACTAGGCTCATATGCAAACTGTAGGAAAAATATAAAATAATATATTGAATAAAGATTTTAAAAAACTCTAACATATAGATAAACAGTAAACAAGAGTTTCAGCAACCTTATCATCAAACAACCTTGCAAAAAAGTGGTGTGTTGGAACATTTCAAGTGCTAAATAAAAAACAACAACAAAAACACCTAGAAATCTATATCCAATTTATAATCAGTGAAATTAACTTTTGAAATTGAAGGGAAAATAAAGGCTGAGAAATAAAAAAAGAGTGAAGTCATTTCTAGCATACTTGCTCTGAAAGAAATGTTAAAAGTTCTTCAGGGAGAAAAAAAGATTTAAGTCAGAAACTTGGAACTACATAAAGTAGAGGTTTACAAAGGTATAAGTGAAAAAAAATAAAGTATTTTATGTTTTTTGTTGATATAAAAAACAGTTGCTTGTTTAAAGCAATCTAGTAACAGTATATCAGGTATGTATAACCCTTGGATAATTGACATAAGTGACAGCGATGCCATAGGTATGGGGGCAAGGAATTGAGGAAACTTCTTAAAGGCAACTAACTGAGCACTTTGGCTCTTGATTAAAAACTTATCTGTGATTTTTCAGGTCTGACAATAGACAAGTACAAAGGCTGTGCCTGTCATGTCTCACATGGGAATGCTGCCTTCCCCACACCAGACTTGGGGCATAGCCCATGCCTTGCCGCCTATGAAGAGAATTGTAGGCAAGGTCTGAGACCCCCTGGACATCCATGCTCTTCATATATTTAGATTTTTAACCCCAGCAGCTTCATTCCTAAATTGATTTATATGAGGCCTTGGGCAAAGGTCTTCTTCAGGGTCCTCTTCTGAGGCCCCCTTTTGGGGGTGTGAAGGGGACAGGAATCCATGAAGACACTTTTCTCCATGCTGATTCAGTACCTATACCTTTTACTCCTGTACCTTCCCCAACCTCAGGGTGCATAACAGTGCCGGAGTCTTTTTGTCCCTCTCTCAGTCTTTTGGGCTTCTTTGTTTTTAGCCTCTTGCTGATTATCCTTTTTATTGTTAATCCTCACCTGAGGTTACTATTTTCCATTGATTTTTAGAGAGAGTGGAAGGGAGAAGTAGAGACACAGAGAGAAACATCGATGTGCGGGAGACACATGGATTGGTTGCCTCCCACACTTGCATATTTAGCCTGCAACTGAGGTACGTGCCTTTGACCAGAATCAAACACGAGATCCTTCAGTCCTCGGGCCCACTTACCATTGAGCAAAACTGGTGAGGGCTCTCTTGCTGATTTTCCATTGCAGTAAATGATTACATACTTAGCTTTTTTCTTTCTTTCTTTTTTTTTTTTTTCTGGATTGTTGCTTGAATTGACTACTCTGACATCTGACAGCTCAGCTTTTTCTCACCCAGCTCAGCTGAGCTCCTAATAGTAACTGCAACACACATACAGTGTTATAGCAATACCAGAGGCCCAATGCATGAAAATTCATGCAAGAGTAGGCCTTCCTTCTCCGGGCAGCCAGCACTGGCTTCCCTCTGGCACCCTGGACCCGGGCTTCCCTCCTCTGGCTGCTGGTAGGGACCCAGGACCCGGGACCCAGGCTGGCTTCCCTCCAGCCAGGGCTTCGTCAGGAAGGACGTCCGGAATGATGTCTGGAAGATGTTGGTCTAATTAGCATATTACTCTTTTATTATTATAGATGTGATGGTGCACATACATTATTTAAACACACAAACTGTAAACCCTAGGATAATAAGTAAACTAGTTTTTCTAAAAAAAAACAGAAGGAAAAATAATATACAAAGAGAAAATATAAAATGGTATCAAAGAGAAAGAGAATTTGAAACCTCTCTGTTATAAATTGATAGATAAAACAGGTAGAGCATCAGTAAGGATAGAGTTGATCTGAACAGGATTATAAATTAACTTCATTGAATTAACATTTATAGAATAACCCATTCAAAAACAGAAACACATTTTTCTCAAGAAAGATTTACAGTTAGACCACATTCAGGCCATAGAACAGCTTATCTGTGCAAGCTGATAAGAAAGCCTGAGCGCTGCCCCCTTTGGCAATTACAGGAAGTTCAGCCCACACAAGCCCAGCCTCTGAAAACCTTCACCACAATCTAATCCCTTAGCCACTTCAGATACCCAGCAGGTCTCTCTTTTCTGCTTTAGAAAAACATTTTTGTACCTATTTGGGCATCAGCCCTAGTCTCCTTAGAAAACCTTATTATGTGAACAATAAATCTTTTTATACCTTCCTGCTGCATGTGTGGTGTAATCAGTCTCCACCTCCAAACCATATGTACCAGTATGTGTGTGTGTGATTTACACACATTTAGGGTATATGTCAGTGATGGCGAACCTTTTGAGCTCGGCGTGTCAGCATTTTGAAAAACCCTAACTTAACTCTGGTGCCATGTCACATATAGAAATTTTTTGATATTTGCAACCATAGTAAAACAAAGATGTATATTTTTGATATTTATTTTATATATTTAAATGCCATTTAACAAAGAAAAATCAACCAAAAAAATGAGTTCGCGTGTCACCTCTGACACGTGTGTCATAGTTCACCATCACTGGTATATGTGGTATGTGTGGAATAAAACACAATGACTCATAACAGGTAATCAAAAATACTATCATGAAGGCCTTAACATTTACTTTAGTTTACAATAATATATAAGTAAATATATTTGATGTTGTTAAATATTCCCTAATTAGAAAGAATTCTGTGTTTCTTTATTTTTAGATGCAGTTAATTTAGCCAAGCTTTTAAATGGTTTAAAAGTAGACAATTCTTTCTAATTCATTGAATCTTTTCAAGTGTTGTTGCCTCACTCATCCTATCTTGAGTCCATGTTTTTTTTCTACCCCCCACTGTTTCCCATATAAGAAAATCTATCTGTAAATCTGAAAATAAAAATCCTTCTCACCCAATACAGATTCCTTGAAAAGCTAATAGAAAAGCAATTGGAAAAAGAGACAGGGGTTCTTCCTTACTTTTCTCTCATCTTCTCTGTTTGATATCTTTCCCTCATGGCTTGGATTTATTTTGGTCTTGGTTTGTGATCACATGCTAATTTGCACAGCTCAAGACACCCAGGTGCAACATATGCTAGCTAGCTATTGTGGTAAGAGCACATTTTTTTAGACACTTCTTTTTTCCAAGGTCTAATGGTTTACATATCCTCAGGACCAAACTTTCCTAAACAGCAGGCAGTAGAAAACTCCACTGATTATTAATAAGTGTTTTCCGAACTCTATCTTGACATCCTACAGCTCGCTACTGTTTAATAGCTGTTATGTCCTAATAATTCTAGTAATATCAGTAAATAAAATAACTCACAAAAATCACTTTTTTAATAAAAATTATAATTGTGCAGAAGTTTGTAGAATGTATGACATTTACACCTTGTTAATTTTAAAATGCTTTCAACCAAGGTTTCCTTATATTACATCAACAGGTTTTTTTATTATTAATTCACTATTATTTTAAACAAATTTTAGCAAATAGGCCATATGTTGGAAAAAACACTAGTAATTTTGCCAACATGAAAAAATATTACATATCTACAACTATAGTTTACACATTTAAATGCAAGTCACAGTTCATAAACAATGGTCCATGAATGCTTAGCTCGTGATCACACCACATTTTACAGTTATTGGTTGTGTTGTCACGTGGCTTGACTTTCTGCAGCAGTTTTAAGTCCAGCCCACCCATGTTCTAACGCGCACTAAGCCACGCCCCAGCCATGTGCATTTGTTTACTCCCAGTGATCGGAGAATGCACACATTGACTAGCCCTATTTAGTATAAATTTAAAATTACTGTAATATATATAGAAAGCTCTTCTGTGAAATTAAACTTTTCATACATAATTTTAATTACACAAACATGTCTATAGAAGCAAAAATAGGTAAACTAACTAATTTGTCAACTTTTTAAGGTACGCATTTGGAAAACTTACTTTATTGTATAACAGAATTTTGACTTTAATGGACACCCCCTAGCCAGAATTAATTCATTATATCAAGGTTTTACTATACACAGAACCAGAAATCTCAGAATTATTTTTTGTTTAGTAAATGTTCTCTAAAATTATACTGTGTGCCAGGAATCCACTATGAGGGGATTCAACATAAATGATACAGATAACATTTCATTTCTAGGTGCATATAACTTACTAATGGACACTTAAAGACATTCAATATTATCTGATTTAATTTACCAGCTAAAAAGGCAAGCATACGTAGTAATTAAAGAGAGGCAAAACCTAATCTTGCCATTGATGAATATCTTCTGGATTCTGGTATTTATATAATCTAATTGATCTCATAACAACCTTGACAAGAAAAAAACCTGTAGCATACTAGATAAAGATACTGAGAAGCAAATCCAAATGATAAAGTAACTTCCCTGTAGGCAACCAAGTATAAGGCAAATGACAATTCAAATCCCAAAGTGTCTAGCTCGGTGGTTCTCAACCTTCCGGCCCTTTAATACAGTTCCTCATGTTGTGTGTTGTGCCCCAACCATAAAATTATTTTCGTTGCTACTTCATAACTGTAATGTTGCTACTGTTATGAATCGTAATGTAAATATCTGATATGCAGGATGGTCTTAGGCGACCCCTGTGAAAGGGTTGTTCGACCACCAAAGGGGTTGCGACCCACAGGTTGAGAACCGCTGGAGCTGTTTTGAGTATAAGTAAATACTATGGTCTGAATGTCTGTGTCCCCCATCCCAAGTTCATATGTCAAAATCCTAACCCTAAGATGATATAGTGGGTGGGACCTTTAGGAGATGCTTCAGTCACGATGGTGGAGCCCCAGTGAATGGGAATAGTGCCTTATAAAAGAGGTTACAGAGATATTCTTAGCCCCTTCTGCCATGTGAGAACACAATGAAAAGTCTCAGACGTTGAGACCACAACTGTGACAAATAAATATCTATTGTGTAAAAGCAACCCAGTCTGTGGTATTTTGCTATAATGTCCAGAATGGACAAAGACAGAAGGTGACTTGTATAAACTTAAGTAAATAGTTTTAATAGTGTGGCCATTTTCAGGCTCACATATAATTAATAAAACCTGGAAATATAAATAAATTGTATATTGATATTAAAGGAAGGTAAGTGCTTAACAGAAAGACAAGAAAATAAATTTCATTCTTTGCTAAGTTTTCAACTGCTATTTAGACTTTCCTCTTGACTTTAGACAAATTATTAATATATTTGTGTCCCCACTTACTGTATAATAAACAATATTAACACTGAAGCCACCGTGCAGATGGTTTATATGATTCAGTCAAGTAAACTTCTGTTAAGAGCTCAGAAGACAGAAAAAAAAACACATAAAAGTAGTAAGAAATAAATCCTGAATTATATTTCCTCAGAATGGAGATTTTGTGGTATGTATTCTATTCAAATTCATAAGATACTTCTACTTTCCATATCTCTCATACCAAAGGTTTTTATTTTGAAGACAAATTTATTAACACATCAAGACCTGTGAAAAGAAAAGAAGAATGAAGAAATTAAATGACCAAGCAATATGATGTTAGACATCATCACTATATAGAAATATAGAAATAAATTTAAAAATTAACAAAGGTACCCAAGTTAAAGGAAATGCCTATGGATTTATAATCAGGAAATCTGAATACAAACCCTCATCTAGAATTTATAGTGTTTGACTTTTGCTAACACTCTTCATTTATCTATACTTCAATTTTCTCATTTGAAATACTGGAAGATTATTGAGTCCATGATACTGCTGCAAAGGTGAAAAAAAAATGAAATGTTTGAAAAAGTCATTGGCACATGGTGTAGCATACAGTAGAGGTTCTTTAAATGCTTGGTGATTTTTTTCATAATCAGCTAGTAAAAATCAAAGGAGCAGGAATGTGTAAAAGTTAAAAAGAAGACAAGAGCAAGGAAAAATAAAAATAAAGAGAAAATATAAAACTCTGCATTATTTTACCATTTTTGACAAATAAATTTAGGGAAACTAACTAAATAGGAGTTGACTGATAGATATGATCTTGTCCTGGGTAAGAATCTCCCTGGAATTACATATGGTATAGAATTTTTTATAAGCATAGACTAATCTGTTATATATTAATAACACTAATGTAATAATAATCCAAATAATTCTGCATAACCATTATCTAGGATATTTGACAGTTTTCTTGCTTTTATTTTTCAGTGGGAGGAAATGGTTAAAAGGATTAAGGAATCATAATTTTGCCCTGACCGGTTTGGCTCAGTGGATAGAGCGTCAGCCTGCAGACTGAAGGGTTCCGGGTTCAATTCCGGTCAAGGGCATGTACCTCGGTTGCTGGCACATCCCCAGTCGGGGGCATGCATGCAGGAGGCTGATCGATGTTTCTCTCTCATTGATGTTTCTAACTCTCTATCCCTCTCCCTTCCTCTCTGTAAAAAAATCAATAAAATAATTATTAAGAAAAATCATAATTTAAAAATATATGCACCTAATGATATAGCTTTCAATCCTGGGGCTGTGAAGAAAAGAGTTTTAATGGTTTGACAATATGCAGATCTCAGGAAGACTCCCTCACCTATCCGGCTCCCACTCAGCGATAATGTGAAGACTGGTTGCCTGATTATCCACTGGGTTGGATATGGCAGTATTCGAAGAGTTTGTAGATTTTTATTGTCTATGCTAATTTTTTTAAAACTAGTATGCTTGTTTTGGAAATATTTACTATTTGAGAATATAAGCCCAAGGATGTAGTTTTTCATTTTTCTAAGTTTAGTTGAGCAAACTAGTGAGTTCAGGAGACCCGGGGACCACTAATCTCTTCAATTAAATACCACACTAAACAGCTTTGGGAATGTTTGTTATCCATTTAAATAACTATAAGGAGGAATGTTTTGATATTTCCAGAAAATAACACTAGTAAAATACTTTATTTTGTATTGGGCATTGAATTATTTATTATCATTGTATCTTGAGACCTAAAAAAATATTTTTTATAGAATCAGGACTAGGAAAATCTATGAATTTAAAGCATTTACATATGTTGTATTTTACATGCAAGATTGAAAAGTTTGTATTGAACTTATAATTTAACTTTGAATATGACAAGAAGTATTAGCCGTGATGACTTTGTGTAATATATTCACAAATACATTTAGTTACAGTGATTCCAACTGTGATATTGTTTGACACAAAACCATTTATGGTCAATATTGGAATTCAGAGTTACTTCTAAAATTATAGTTTTAACTTTGCACTATTACCATGTGGCATTGTGCTACTTGCAAATCATTAAGTGAATTCACAGTTCTTTGCTTAGTAGCCCAAAACTTATTTATATTAATTCCTTATCACAGAAAAGCATAGACCTTTAAGTCACTCTTAATACAAAATTGTAAAATTGTTTTTTTAAGCCAAAGATATGTTTTTGTTTTTAATTGAGGAAAGAGAGAAAGAGACATCAATGTGAGAGAGAAACATTTAAGCCAAAGATATGTTTTTGTTTTTTTAATTGATGAGAGAGAGAAAGAGACATTAATGGGAGAGAGAAACATTGATAGGCTGCCTCACACATGCCCTGTTACTGGGGATCAAACCCACAACCTGGGTATGTGCCCCAGAATAGAACCTGTGACCAACCCTTCTATGTGTGGGACAACACTCTAACCACTGAGCAACACAGGTCAGGGCCAAAGTTGTAAAATCTTAATCAGCCTTTCTGATGAAATTTATACAATCATGTTTGACCTGAAATGATAGATAATTAGAGTATCAATTAAACAAATCTAAAGAGATTATCTTAAAATTAAATAATTCAGAATCCATTTAAAATATATAAAACATTATATCATACTTATATTTAATAATTTGCTTAGCCATATCTGCTAATTATTGGGAGGTAATATCCTAAAACTTCTTTTGAATCATAAGTTGTTCAAAAATGTATATATCTGGAGACTTCATTTGTTAGACAAAATAATATACATTTTAGAGAGTCATTGTTCTCTGGTAAGAAGACCTTCTCTGTGAATCAAACACTCTCTCAGCAATGGAAGATTCTGATTCCTCTTTATTCTTCAGATAGAGTAGAAAAAGTACTGTGAGCTCAGGATGATATATTCCTTCTCACTTAAGGAACAGAGAAGTTACAAAGAGTCTAGGATAAAGACAGTTCAGGGTGGAGTTCTAATATAGATAAAAATGTATACAGTAGTTTTGATTCTCATAGTGATTCATGGAGGAAAGTCTAGTATCTTTAGTGATTGTAGAAGTGGATGGAGGGGAAGATTTGATAATCACGGATGAAGTGTCTGTGACAGCTTTGGCAGCATGTTGAGAAGTGCCTTGGTGAATTTCAGCTTAGGGAATACAGTCACTGGTGTAAAAAATCAGATGAAGATGATTGGTCAAACCCACTCCCATAAAGTGAGCATTTGGCGCAAGAACTCTTCTGGAGATAACACTGGGATTAACTGGGAGAAATATGGCATTTCAAAGGAGGCAACAGGCAAAGACTGTCCTCACATACTGAAAGTTTCAGTGATGTTCACATGGAAAAACTGCCATGGGAAACCGAGTTTACTCATTCGTCTCACCCAGTTCCAATGTGAAAGTATGCTACTCCTGTTATCAAAGAGAAAAGACACTTGGTAGTTTGTGCTCAAACAGCATCTGGAAAAACTGCAGCATTTTTCTTGCCCATCTTGAGTCAGATTTATCTATATAGTCCAGGTGAGACGTTGAGGGCATTTAGGAAAATGGAAGGTACAGGTGCTGCAAATAATAACCAATCTCTTTGGTATTAACACCAACAAGATCTGGCAGTATTGATGGATAATGACCCCAGAAAAATTTTATATAGATCTGGTTAGTCCTTGCACTGTCACTGTGGTACTGATGTTAGCCAGCAGATTTGAGATTTAGGACATGGATGTCACTTACTAGTATCTTCTCCCAGACACTTGGTTGAAATGATGGAAAGAATAAAATACTGGATTAGACTTCTACAAATACTTGGTGTTGGACAAAACTGACCCAAAGTTAAATATGGGGTTTGAATCTCAAATAAGTAGAATACATAAACAAGATACAATGCCACCCAAGGAAATTCACACCATGATATGTAGTGTCCTCTAAGGAAATACTGATTCTTGGTCATGATTTCTTACATAGTTTTTTGGCTACAAAAAGATTTGGCCCTAGCTCTGAGGACATCACTCAGAAAGAGTCAGTCATTTCTGCTTGACCTCTTAAAACAACAGCAAAGATTCACTGACAATATTTGTGGAAACCAAAAAGATTTGGTTCAGATTCTCTCAAGGGTTTCTTATTCCGTGAACAATATGTTTGTACGTTTGTCCATGAAGAGTCATCTTAGAGAGAAAAAGAGCAAAGACCTTCACTAGTTTCTCTCAAGAAAAAAGCCAAATTCCAGAGTCTGTAGCATTAGCAGCAAGAGGGCTGGATCCTTCAAATGTGAAACAAGTTATCAATTTGAATTACTGAATAATAATATAGACATCGCATTGGCTGTACAGGACTTGTAGGAAATCATGGCCTTGCTTCTTGTTCTTCAACAAAAGGAACAAATATTATCAAGGATTTGTTGGATTTTTCTTCTGGAAGCTGAACAAGAAGTGTCACCTTGGTTAGAAAATATGGCATAGAAACACGGCCAAAAGATGGCAGTCACAGGCATTCTAAGAGGAATAAATTCTGTGGAGGATTTGGTGCCAGAGCTGTCCACATAGTAGCATGCCAGCCATTCCAGCTCCAAAGTGGCTGTCGCAGCAGCAGCCATAGTGGTGGAGGCGGCCACCACAGCAGCAGAGTTGGGTTTGGTGCCAGAGCTGTCCACATAGTAGCATGCCAGCCATTCCAGCTCCAAAGTGGCTGTCGCAGCAGCAGCAGCAGCCCTAGTGGTGGAGGCGGCCACCACAGCAGCAGAGTTGGGTGGAGGTTGCAGCAATGATGGTATGGAAGAAATGATAACACCCAAGAGGTGGACTAGTATGGCAATGGAGGATGCTTTCCAGTAGATCATCCTGCTAAACAAGATGATATGGAAACCACATGAAACTTAGCCAGTCTATGCCTTGTGTAGCCTCTAGAACACACTGAATTACCAACTGTGTCACTCCACTACTTCTATTTTTTTTTAATTTTTTTTTATTTTTTTTAATTAAATCTTTATTGTTCAGGTTACATTTGTTCCTCTTTTTCCCCCCCATAACTCCCCTCCTCCCAGTTCCCGCCCCACCCTCCGCCCTCACTCCCCACCCACTGTCCTCATCCATAGGTGCACGATTTTTGTCCAGTCTCTTCCCACATCTCCCATTCCCCTTTCCCCCCCAAGAATAGTCAGTCCATTCCCTTTCTATG
>NW_005371298.1:28463-41419 GCF_000412655.1 Myotis brandtii
TTTCCTTCTAGTTGAAGAGTCTCTCCTCAGCCAGCCTTCCTGTGGTTCTGGGTGATGTCCGTTCCGTCTTTTAGTTGTATTTTTGAAGTGGTTGTTTGCGGCAGCAGTCTCTGGTGTTTACCTATGCCGCCATCTTGGTCTCTCCTCAATACTTCTATTTTTTAAAGGAGCTCAAGGTCACAAGAAGAGATGAGAGTAATAGCAGCCCTGTCTCAAGGGCAGTTGGAAGACTTCCTATGCTTTTGTATTCACTCTCCTTCTGACTGCCTCCATCCTAAACTGCATTTATTATTTTGTGTGTATAATTTGTTGTTCATATACTGTGCCTAAGAACTCTATATCAACTTTTATTTTGCTGTCTTCTTCACTCATTAATGCTCAAGATTTCAATTGTTGACAAAATAATTTACTTAACTTGGGATACTTTTTAAATTCTGTATACTTTGAATTTGAGCACACTCACATACAAAACTATTCATTATTAAAGTGTTTAAGGAGAAGGCTGACTTTAATATAGTAAACTTCTATCATAAGGATATTTTTCTTCCTGAGTATGTCATTATAGAGAACAGCAGATATATATTTTTTAGATTAAAATATTGGTATGGCAATGCCATTCTTTTTCTTTAATATAAGAATGTGCTTTGCCTTATGTTTATAAGGAGACCTGATTCTAATAGAGCAAATGTCAGACATGCAGGGGATATTGAAAATTACTAGAGAAACTCAGTGAGTCCTGATGAATCTATCTCCTCAGTACAGGGAAATTAAACAGTACCTGATTACTGTTTGCTAAGACTGGGCTCATCTGTGCACAATTTAATTTATGGTTTTAATTTACCTTTAATGCAAAATATAACTTCCAAGGATTTAATATTTTACTTGTCCTTAATAAATCTGCTGTGAATGTGAGTTAGTCGTATATGATTTTTGGAAGCAATCTGGGAGCCTAAAAAAAATCCAACTAAATCACAGTTTTTAATGTTTGCTATATATATAAAATATGCCTGCAATAATATTTCAGTATTTAGTGGTGACATTTGCTTTGAATGGAAAAGAGCAAAAGATTAAAAAAAAACCTACATCCCTTATAATTTTCTATATTAGCATATTTTAGTAAGGCAGGACATATGACTCTTGAAATGGCTAATCTTCTGGATATTCAATTTCAAGTGATTGGTGTTTACAAAAAAAGAGCTCAAGGAGCAAAATCTAGGAGGATGAAAAGAAATGAGATGTTTATTGTGAGGCTCAAGGATAGAAGTTAAAAACTCTTCTTAATCATGAGCTAAAAGTTCACAAAATTTTGCTTATTCTGATTACATACACCCTGTTACCCACATTTAGAGCTACTAGTGAATTTCCAAAATCTTTTCTTAAATGGCACTTCAAAAATATTTTAGTTTAAGTTTCCATTTTATGTATTTAAGAAAATATTCCACAAAGCACCGATTTAAAGAAAATAGAAAATGGAAAGTAATCAAAGAGCTTTCCTGACTTATCTTGCCTTCTATACCACAAAAAATATTAGAAATAATTTTTTACTCAAAATTTATTTTTATTTATTGGTCAAACATGTCTGGGATATACACCAAATCATCCTTCTGCTTAAGTTTGTTATGTTCTTTGCTCATATTATAAAACAAAAACATAATTTTTATTATAAGGAAAGTTGAGGAAGGGAAAACCTAAAATTGAAAACTCTTTGTATTTATTTATTTATTTTATTTTACTTTTTAAATTTTTTTGGTTAGAATGAAAAATGTACCTAAAGAACTTTGACTTTACTTGAGTAGTGGATGAAAAAGTTGGAGATATTTGCTGAAGGGCCTAGGAGAAAGTCATGGGTAAAGTCCTTGCCTGTAGAGAGCAGAGAGCCATCCAGCACTGGCATTCCATTCAGATTTAAGTTAAATGACCCAGTGCATTACAAGGTGCAAACACTTTAGTAAGGATAGTATTCTTTTTCTTAGAGAATAAAGAAACAAATCAACGCATAAAGGTTATCAACTACCTGTGACACAGTTGCCTTTGCCATTCCATCCTCCGTTCTTATTATAATAAAAACCCTTTATATTCTTTTTCTTAGAGAATAAAGAAACAAATAAACGCATAAAGGTTATCAACAACCTGTGACACAGTTGCCTTTGCATTCCATCCTCCGTTCTTATTATAATAAAAACCCTTTTTAAATTTAAAAACAATAAAATGATCCAAGGTCTAAATGAGCTTCTAAAAAAACAACAAAAATTGAGTAACAAATGACAAATCATCCCTTGGTATTTAGCATCAATTTGATAAATTTTGTTACATTGAATTGGACATAACTGGTTCTCTAATAATGATAGTGAAGTGTTAGTTGAGCACAAAAAGTCCTAAGAGACATACAAACAATTATTCCCAATTGAATGTGTTTATTTTAATATACATTCTGCCAAGGCCGTAAGCTTTTTCTCTGAGTCTGAAAAATTGACAGACTTTACTTATTGAATTGTGGTTGACCTTATTATATCACTTGAAAATTTGTTTTTCACATTTCAAGAAACAATTAAAAGTTAGAAGAAACACAAAAGGGATAAAATGTGATTGGACACCATATGAAGAAACAGTAGAGAGCAATGGTTAAAAATACAGACAATCTAATGTGAATCTCAGCTTTTTTCCCCCTGTATATATATGAACTTTGACAAGTTATATAATATTCCTGGGTTTAAGTTTCTTTATTTGTGAAATGAAGATATTACCATATATTTCACTATATTATTGTGAAGATTGAATAAATTAATACATGTGAATAGC
Organism: Myotis brandtii; assembly: GCF_000412655.1. Classification (NCBI taxonomy): domain Eukaryota; kingdom Metazoa; phylum Chordata; class Mammalia; order Chiroptera; family Vespertilionidae; genus Myotis; species Myotis brandtii. Next base: position 31,263 of record NW_005371298.1, read on the forward strand.
TGCGAACAGAGCTAGGTGTATTATAAATGTGTGGTGTTAAGATATGACTTGTTTCCCTAAATGGTTGACCATATTTCTTTTCTACATTACTGGTTTTAGTCCATGTCTTATTTCTCTATAATTTTAGTTTGTTTTCCTTTTTATGGTAAATCATTTTTTTAAATGAGAAACTTAATATTACTTAAGTTATTCTATCATATATATAGAAAATTCCACAAGGCACTGTGATAATTAGGTATTATTTTCAAAGATGTTTCAAATGAATGTAAAGGTTTTCTTTAAGTAAATTTGACAGTTTTAAAATGCAAAATAACTGATGAATAAAGTGTATTGAAAATTATTCATTAAAATTTGCAAAAATATGGCTATATATATATATATATACACATATATATATATTGCTTCTGTGGATTTTATAATATAATGATACAATTGATATAGCTATATTCATAAGATTAAGAAAGTAGAAATACTAAAACGTTACTCATAATTATTCTATACTCTAAAACCAGTACTTCTGTTTAGAAAGGAATTTAGTTTGTAGACAGGGAAATAGAGGATTGGTCTTGAAGATATTTCAAATATCAAAAAATAAACAATAGCCCAGCTGGTGTGGCACAGTGGTTGAGCATCAACCTAGGAACCAGGTCAAGGCACATGCCCAGGTTGCAGGCTCACACAGTAGAGGGTGTGAAGGAGGCAGCCGATCAATTATTCTCTCCATCACTGATGTTTTTATCTCTTTCTCCCTCTTCCTTTCTCTCTGAAATCAATAAAAATACATTTTAAAAATAAACAATAAAATTTAAAAATTGTCTCATAAAAACACAGAGCAGCGTATGAATATACGAACATGCCAACTCACTATAGAAGGACATTATCTACTCAGATTTTGAGTCTACAATTGCATTGGAAATCGCTCACTGAAATTCATGGGTAACCTATCTCCAGCTCTTACACCTGGAAAATATAACACCCTGTCATGAGTAATACAAACGTCATTCATTAGATTAAGCTAATTTCATTGAAATGTTCTATTCATGGCAAAATTTCAATTTTTGCACAAAGATTAGAAGAGATTTTTAAACATTTCAATATTAGCATCTTCATTTATAGAGAGAATTTTCATTTCATTCCAGTAAGGATACTGGCATACTAAAGGAATACAGAATGTAATCTTCAATTGTTAAATTCAGAAGAGTAACAAGATTTTTGTTTAAGTATCACTGAGTGATGGTTTTAATTCCTATCTCAAGGTAAGAAAGTTTTAATTAAAATTTGATCTAAGCATTATTAATTTGAAGTGATAAGATATAATGCTAAAATTATATTTTATAAAAATATGCATAGCTAGAGTATTTTGATAGCCTACCAATTCTGTACATGTTTTTTTATTTATTTTTAAATACATCTATATTGATTTCAGAGAGGATGGGAGAGGAAGAAAGAGATAGAAACATCAATGATGATAGAAAACCCTTGATGGACTGCCTCCTGCATGCCTCACACTGGGATCCAGTCCGCAACCTGGGGATGTGCCCTGACTAGGAATCTAACCATGACCTCCTGGTTCCTAGGTGGATGCTCAACCACTGAGCCACACTGACCAGGAAACTCTGTACATTTTTAATAAAAATATTAATGCTTTAAATTTTATTATCATTCATCAGAAGTAAATTGATTTATTTAAATTATACATTGGATCAATTACTACAACAACAACAGACTGAAAATATGCATCTCAATGCTGTTACTTGAAAAAATACAGTAAAAGTTAAAATTGTCCATAATAAGATAAAATTATATCTATACAGAAAACAGTTATATGTATATATATTATTTCTGAAAACTAAATATAATATATTTATACTTATCAAAATAACATATAACTGCATAATAGAGAAATTATATCAAATTTTCTGAAAAGAAATCTGTGTTGATGTCAAATTATTTTAAGAGAGGAGAATACTAAATAGTTTATGTAGTATAATAATTCTCATATCAGGGAGTAAGAAAAAGTGCCAGCATATTAAATTATGGATTATAAATTCAATCTGATAATCCAGAACTCAATGATTATGACAATAATACGTTCATAGGTTTTATATTACTTATTCATGGTTACATGAAACACAAACTTTCTTAAGAAGAAAATAAATAATATAATTAATTGGGATATAAGAATCTTAGAAATTTAGAATATAAATTCAAATTAGAATAGTCCAAATTAAAATCCAGAATATATATTGATATCTATGAGAAACATAGAATTTCTCATTGAAACAGAATTGGGGCCAAAGAAATGCCAAAAGCAGCCCGAACCTATAAAGAGAGAGTCAGTGGGATTTCGGAGATTTATTAGGTCTAAGAGGTGATCATGTTATGTTCCCTAGATTTCCAGAATCTATAAAGCTACCAGGAAGGAGAAAAGGTTTTCTTGTGTAAAGAAGAAAAAGACACAATCAGTGTAGTCAAACTGTGAGGCTTGCAAAGCCCAAGCTTTGATGAGGAGTGTGTTTCTTTCTCCCATTAGCCAGGTGTATGTACATGGGTGAGGATGTTTGTACTTTAAAATAAAAGGTTCCAGCTGGACTTCTGCTTAAGCAAACCGTTTATTGACCTTCTCTTGTGCGTATCTGCACAATAGAGAATAGAAAGAGGGAGATATCACAGAGCAGAGGAAAAAACACTTAGGAAGTACTAGCATTCCGTGTTGTATTTCTAGGACAGAAGTGAATTTTTCATTGGGGAAGTGGACACCCCGGAGAGTAATAGATCTTGAACTGCTGTTATTCCTCCCAAGAAGATTGCCTGCCAGGTGATGAACGCCAAAAGCATGAGCTTGTGAATGCAAAAGGTAGCAGGAGGTAAGGGGATCATAGAGGAGGACTAAGTAGAACTGGATCTTCATAATGGGAATCCCAGGATCCTAAGAACACACACCTGAACCCATTGGAAAAGCAAGTTCTTGGACTTGTACTTCACAGAGAACATTAATGGCCAACCAGTGCAAGCCAGTGTGTCAAAACCAGCAAAGCAAAATAAAGCAAGTGACATTTGGGTAAAAAGATACTTCCTACCATTTTCCTTTCTCTTCAATAATGTGGAAGAATCAATTTTAAAGAGGGAAAATGGAAACAGTAACTCAAAGCTAACCATGGTTTATTATTTATTTGTTTGTTTGTTTGTTTATTTATTTATTTACAGCTAAAACATGAACTGAGGTTGGAGTGAAGGGGAAAGATTTAATCAATTCATCCTTAACTAGATTGATCTTTAAAATCAGTAGTCACCAGAGAATTGTGGATTCAGCTCAAAATATAGTTAAAAAAGTAAGCATGGATATTTGACAGAGACAGATTAAATTTAATGAATGGTGAAGCAATATTTTATTTATAGCCCTCTGATTTGAGACTCCTTAATATACTAGTTACCATATTTAGAACATTTGTGAATAGCTGTTTTTTTTTTTAATAGAGCTGTATTACTTTTAATATACTGCAGAGACTTTAAAAATTTCTACTTGACTTTTAAAAATATGTACATATACTATAAGAAAGCCTTTATTCCTTTAAAGGAAGTAGTACAATAGAAATTCGTACAGAATGAGACTCACTCAATAATTACGCTTTTTCTTGGTTCCCTTTGTGCTGTAGATGTTTCAGAGGTGAAAATGTCATGCTTAATATTATTTCTCTACATTATTTTAGGAATGGATAAAAGAAGATAGTAAACAAAATTTTATTTTGTCTTTATGTTGAACAGAAAACATCGGTGGGGAAGCACCAAAAAATGATTCAAAAATATTCCTTCTTTATTCACAAAATATTTATTAGCAAAGGAAAGTTTTACAATATTTTAAAGTGACCCTCTTAAGTAGTATTTGTATTTTCAATAAACTTTTTTTCCATTTTCATTTCAAATAAGAACCTTTGATGTAAATATACAGTGTATATTTCTAATCCACATGGCTTATTTTCTTAAATGAGTCTCATAGAATATAAGTAATAACACTGTGATAGAAAACATTATTTACATAGATGAATTCACTCTTTCTCAGAAAATCCATTGAATTCAAGTTAATTGCTCAAGGTAAGATATTGTTCTCTCTTTTATGTGAAGAGTATTATTCACAAAAGCCATGGTTAACACTTTAGATAAATGCATGATAAGTTGGTAAGAAAATAGACAGCTTTTAGTGACATAAAGTACATTTGAAATCAAGAATATTTTGTTAAGTTGAATTTTAAGCACAGATGCCCAGCTGCCGTGGCTCAGTGGTTGAGTATTGACTTATGAACCAGGAGGTCACAGTTTGATTCCTGGTCAGGGTACATGCCTGGGTTATGGGCTAGATCTTTAGTGTGGGTAGGGCATGAAGGAGGCAGCCTATCAATGATTCTCTCTCATCATTGATGCTTAGGTCTCTCTCTCTAGAATCCTTTCCTCTCTGAAATCAATAAAGATATATTTAATTTTTTAAAAAATTTTAATCATCAGAGTTTCTGAAAAACAGTCTTAAAATAAATTTTATTCTAATGTAATGCTTCATGACTAATATCTCATTTTGCACAGTAATTTTTAAAACTATCTATTAGAAATAAAGTTTGCAAAGTTATAAAAAGGTATAACTAGATGAATGTGAGAAAACATTTTTCAAGTTCTGAATGAGAGAAAATGATATTTGTATATCATATTTTTTGAAAATTTATTATTTCATTGCATCACTTCCAGAAAATTCTATAAGGAAAGGTTTAGGGGAATGGCCTGGCTTTTGTTTATAAAAGCCCATTCATTTTAAATAGTCTACAAAAGTGGCTTCTAAAGATATTACAAATAGTTAGGAGACATGTGGCTAAGGGGAGATACAGGAAAATCCTAGAGAGAGAAAGAAAATATTTAAAACTCAGTCCTGTGGAACAGTCTAAGGGCAATGGGAAAACTTGAGGTATTTTGCAGGATGTGATGGTAGAATATGTATCTGAGTATGATTAGCTGTGGGTCTTATTTATTCAATTGTACATAATATCCCCCTGGGCTCTTTCCATATGAAGAGATGCATCTCAGTTTATTGATCTTAATCAGTACATTATTAACTAAATCATTTAATACTAGGAAGGTAAACAAATCAACTAGTATATAAATATTAAGTATAAATTTTAACTGGCAGTGGAAAGTATTTGCTTAGGTCAACAACTAAGTATTAATGTATTTTGATGAATAGCATATAATTGTTTCTTTGTTTTCAAAAAATATAACTCCTAACCAATATTTTAAACTACATTACAGCACCCCACTATACACAGTGTCCCATATTTGGTCATTTCAGACATCAAAAGGATTGCCAATAACTAGGAAGTAATCTTAACAGTTCTAAATAGGCTATTTACAATAGCCAATTTTCACACAAGCTTCATTTGCATGGTCAGCTAGCTCCCAGTATTATAAAAATTAAAGACTGTAATTCACAGTGGTCAGGCTAATAAATATATGCTCAATAAGTACTGTTTTAAATTATGAAACACTGACAGTGACAACATAAGACACCCAGAAGTGTAAACATAGATGCTATTAATATCTAACTTTATAGAATAAGCAAGAACATAAAAAGCAACATAAGTGAAACAAAATAATCCAATTAAATCCTAATGGTTATTTTATTTTAGTTATTTTTATGCTGGAATTGTTATTATAATAAAGCCAATTTCCACCTATTACCTTATAAGTGCACACTCATTGAACAGCACACCCCAATGTTCTCATTGTTGCCACCTATATGTATTAGAACTCTTTTTATGTATGTTCATTAAAACAGAAAAAAAATTATGAAAGAAGTTCTAGAAAAAGAAGGGAAGTATAGAATGGTAAAAACCTCTCATTCCTGTTGGATAATACCCTGATATTATGATAGAACCAGTGGAAAGTCATGAGGAAATATTCTGATACTTTGAATAGGGGGAGAACTGCTTCAGACCCAAAGGAAAGAGATCATTTTGCCTTAATATTGGATGCTCTGAGAATATTAGGGTACAGCAACCATAACAGTGTACACTTGGCAAGATTGTTTAGGAAAGTAGAAACACTGAGGCTTCTCTAAATGACTTGATATGTCACTTAGAGACACAAAGAAGGATAGAAATGCCAAAAGGGTGACTGTGAACTTCCTTGTGTAACAAACATACTACGTGGAGGACCCTCAGAAATCACCACTTTCAGAGGGTTTGAGGTCCTGTTTTTTCTCATGAAGGATTATCACTGCAGTAGAAACTTAAAATATAAACATTTTGATTCTTGATGATAAAGTAATTTCTTCAGAATATTCCTTTATGTGCAACCATTCGTGCACAGGTAAAGTTAGTTTCTTACTGCCCTGCATTGTGATTGATATATTCAGACAGTTTGACAAATTTCAACCAGAGCTGATTTAGGCAAAGATCCACAGCTTACATTTTAAGGGAAATTATTCTCTGAAATAATGGCTCAGCTCCTACTTGGAGATTCCAGATGGACCTCTTTTCATTTGAAATGCAAGTCCTGAGCTCTATGCAGCTTGGTCCTTGCCAATTCTCCATGGGTCTCACGGCGACCCCTTTCGTCTTCTTGGTCTTCTTGGATCGATAGTTCTTCTTAAGCAGAGAAAACAAGCTCCAGGCCAAAATAAGACATAGAGGGAAGTGAAAATAAAAAGACACATATTTCTCTCATGCGATTCCTTTACTTTATTCACTACAGGCAACATACTCAGTATTTTAAAGTCAGAGAATCATGGTGGGAAAGAGAAAAACCAATATAATCTCCTTTTCATTGTAGGTTAGGAGTTATTCAACATTCTTCCAATATTCCTGGTCTATTTCATCAATACATTTTTGTGGTGTTTTTATATTATGTTGTGGTCTTTGGCAGTACCCTTGTATGTATGTCCATCATGCTAATAAGTATGCAAGTATGAAGCAGTGAAAATACTTTCTATTTATTTATAAGATGTCTTAAGATGTATTTAATGTAAAGTATATTTATGGATATAGAATAGATTTCCTGATAAAATCACTTAAACTTTGTTATCAGCATATATATTACTGAATACACAGTTTTGTCTGTATATTGATTATTTTTTAAAATCCATTAATATGTCTTGAGAATTTTTTCAGAAACATTCCATATTCTCCTCACAATTGTCTTGGGTTACTGAGAGATTGCCAATAGTGAGCAATAAGGAAAACAGATCTTTAACATTTTGGGACATGGTAATAACACATGACAAATCTGAAGTAAAGGAGATATGTATGTTATGAGGTAGGTTACTAAATATTTTCCTTTATAATAACAAGAGTTATTCCATAAATTCCTTAACTTCGCCCATGTCACTCATGGAAGTGTGAAACTCTCAGTCTGTACTATGAGTTCTGGTTAACTTTCATAGAATCAGTCAAAATAAATATTCATGAAAAACAGGTTCATTTTTTTAAAAGGGATATTTCTGAGATTATAAGAGTGTAAGGACAATAATTGAAATTGAGTTTTCGTTCTTTGTATGTACTTTCCCTAGTTTGTGTCATGGAAAAGGGGACTTTGTATAAATAGAAATCCAAGTTATAAGTTTTGTATGTAGCAAAAGTAGAGGTCATATAATTCTGCGTTTTTTGCACCAATCTTTTATATTTAGCACTAGAGGCCCGGTGCACAAAAATTTGTGCACTTGGGGGGGGGGCCCTCAGCCCAGCCTGTGCCCTCTCACAGTCTGGGACCCCTTGGGGGATGACCACCTACTGGTTTCGGCCCACTCCCTGGGAGATTGGGCCTAAGCTGGCAATCAGATATACCTCTGGCAGCCCAGGAGCCCTCGGGGGATGTCCACTTGCCAGTGGGGAGCGGACATCCTTAGCGCTGCTGAGGAGGTAGGAGAGGCTCCCACCACCACCGCTGTACTGGCAGCCATCAGCTTGGCTTGTGGCTGAGCAGAACTCCCCCTGTGGGAGCGCACTGACCACCAGGGGGCAGCTCCTGCATTGAGTGTCTGCCTCCTGGTGGACAGAGTGTGTCATAGTGACCAGTCATTCCCAGTCATTCTGCTTTTAGGGTCAATTTGCATATTACCCTTTTAATATATAAGATAGAGGCCTGGTGCATGGGTCGGGGCTGGCTAGTTTGCCCTGAAGGGTGTCCCGGATCAGGGTAGGGGTACCGCTGGGGTGCCTGGCCAGCCTGGGTGAGGGGCTGATGGGTGTTTGCAGGCTGGTCACACCCCCTTCAGGGTAGGGGTCCCCACTGGGGTGCCTGGCCAGCCTGGGTGAGGGGCTGATGGCTGTTTGCAGGCTGGTCAAGCCCCCCATTGGAGACCCTCACTCCATGGAGGTTTGGCCAGCCTGGGTGAGGGGCTGTTGGCTGTTTTCAGGCTGGCCACACCCCCTTTAGGGTGGAGGGTCCCCACTGGGGTGCCTGGCCAGTCTGGGTGAGGGGCTGAGGGCCATTTTCAAGCTGGCCAAGCCCCCCTGGTGATGGAAGCTTCCAGCCTCTCCTTTTTTTTTCTTTTTTTTTTCTTTTTTATTCTGGGATTTATTTACCTTCTATAATTGAAACTTTGTATCCTTGAGAGGAGCTCAGAGGCAGCAAGGGCGGGAGGGAGGGAAGCTTGACTTCCTCCATCATTGGGGCAACCAAGCCTCCTACTTGCTCCAGCTCTGTGGCTGCCGGCCGCCATCTTGGTTGGGTTAATTTGCATATAGTCACTCTGATTGGCTGGTGGGCGTGGCTTAAGGCATAGAAAAGGTATGGTCAATTTGCATGTCTGTCTTTTATTAGTGTAGATGTCATAGGGTTTTGCATAGATAATTGCAGAAAGATGAAAGTATAGATCAGAATCACATTTAATCTACTATTCTAAAATTAAAAAGTTACAATTTCTCTGGTCTTATCTGCTTGATTTATTCCATCAGGTTTCATGGCCTTTATGCTTTGCTTCTAGCTTTTATTAAAGGGAAGAGTTAAATTTATGGTTATTTGTACCTATATGACAAACTCTTTCTTTTCAGTTAAAGCATATGTCTACTAACTTTTTACTCTGTAGACTATCTTTGATTTTCTTTAATATTTGTAAATTTTTCTATTTTGTGTACATCTGACTGACAATACCAATTAACAATACCTAAACTCTTTTATTTGAAAATCAATAATTATTATAGACATCATCCTAATGCAGAGTATCCTGAAATATGGTAAAATGATAGTTACTTGGTTAGTATTTTACTAATATTTTCCATTTTATTTTTATAGCAAATAATATTTTATGACTTAATTTGAAAACAATCACCAAATCAGGAAACACTGAAAATAGAAGTGAGTTATAAATTAGGTGAAACTTTTAGTAAGCTTTTATTTCATGAAAGTGGTATATGATTAGTAGATTTCAGTTAAATTCCTCCTAATATTTGAGTCAAGGGAATCAATTCACAAAAGAAAGCCACACTAATTAAAAATATTATCTATAACAGCTGTTTTTAATGTGCATACATGAGTTTATATGTATATATTTTTTTAATTTTAGTATGCAATGATAATTGTAAAAAATGTATTATTAAATAAATGAAACATGTTCAAATAAATTGGAACTGAATGCTGTGCTTAATGTCTAAGTCACGTTTTATTTTTCTGAATCATCATGCCACATGCTATACACATTTCACTGAAAGGAAGTTATTAAAGATATACAGGTCATATTTTTTGTTCAATAAATGTCAGTTATTTTATTTTTTATTGAGTTTACTGGAATGACATTAATTAATGAAATTATACAGGTTATAGACATACAATTCTACAATACATCATCTATATATTGAATTGTGTGTTTACCAACTCAAGTCAATCTCCCAAGTCAAGTCTCCTTCCATCACCCTTTCTTCCTTCCTCCTTTACTATTAAGTTGATACAAAGTTTTAAGAAAGTATGCAGTTAGTCATTAAAATTATAAAGAAATAAATCAAAATGTACTTTTCTTATTTATAAAGTCACTCCAGCTTAATTTTCATCACAGTAATATACTAAATTCTCATAAAAAGTTCACATAAGATAGAAATATAAATAAATGTGAAATTTGTTCATACTTCAAAGTTTGATTCCAAAGAACATTCAATTTTTTAACATCTTGTTACCTGTGTTTAAAG
>NW_005371298.1:41452-42772 GCF_000412655.1 Myotis brandtii
ATATATATTTCTGTTTAGCTCTACACAAACTGGATAACTATTTACATATCAATTTGTTTTTTACTAGATTGTATTATTATACTCAATTCTAATATATTTAGTTATACATGGATTATACAGTTTATCAAAGCAAGTTCATAATGAAAAAATATTTATTTCCACAAAAATATGTTATTTAATTTTTAAATAGGTTTTTTTTTATTATAAATTACACCAGAATAAAGTAAGTCATGGCATTAACTTATGAGAAGGATAAGATTTATCAAGTTATTTTATGCTTGAGATTGTTTTATCTAAGACTATGGTTTACTATCTAGAACAAAAATTCCATTTTCTAGAAATAAATTTATTATTGCAATTATATTCACATTTTAAAATTTGTTGTATATTTTCAAAATAAGTTCTATAAAAGTATGTACCTTTCAAAAATTCTTGCTGTTGACATCACTATATATTTTAATAATTGAAAGAGGTAGTAAAAATATTATAACTTGTTATAACATTTATTTGTAATTATAATGCTTTTTAACATTTCAATATGTTTATTTTTCTATAATTTTGTTTTTATTTGTAACAAAACTTTCTTTGTAGTGAAAAAATTTTGAAATTGATCATAGTTTCACCTTGTCCAAATACTGTATTTTTCATAGGTATGTGTTTTATTATCTTTACTTTTTTAAATATATGGTAACTTTATTTTTATCTAATATTTAAATTAAAGTTTATTAAATCATGTCTTATTATAATATGGGTGAATATTAATTTTTATTAGTTTTTTACCTTGTTTTTACATTAACTTCTAAATTGACTTCATTAAGATCATGTTTTGTAAAATTTTTTTGATGCTACTTCTGGGCACAAAATATACACTTCCAGAATGCTTCAGTGAAGCTCAAATGTGTGATTTATCTATGCAAGTTATATATAACAGTGCTAAAGTGAATATATATTGATATTTTATGAATTATTATTTATTTGTATTTCTTTAATATGTCAAGGACTAGAAAGAATTTATTGAAATACTTTAATACTAAAATGTTTCTTGTTATCTTTTATATTCCTTTTACTTTTTTATTATATACTAGAGGCCCGGTGCACAAAAATTTGTGCACTCGGGGGAGAAGGGGGGAGTCCCTAAGCCCGGCCTGTGCCCTCTCCCACTCTGGGAACCCTTGGGAGATAACGACCTGCTGGCTTAGGCCTGCTCCTGGGTGGCAGAGGGCAGGCCCAATCCCTAGGTGCAGCCCCTGGTCGGGCTCAGAGCAGGGCTGATTGGGGAGTTGGGGCGCCGCCCCCTGTCATGCACAGAGCAGGGCAGAT
>NW_005371298.1:43880-46191 GCF_000412655.1 Myotis brandtii
GATCGCTGGCTGGCTCCTCCCTTACCCAGGCCTAAAGCCTCAGTCTGTGGCTTGGAGGCGACATATGCATGCTGGCCGCCATCTTGGTTGTCAGTTAATTTGCATATACTCACTGATTAGCCAATGAAAAGGGTAGTGGTCATACGCTAATTACCATGTTTCTCTTTTATTAGTGTAGATAAGTGTGTGTGTTTATTATTTCTTATACAATTTCAAAGAAATAAAAGTTTTGTGATTAAATATTGTAAATCATGACTCAATCTTTCATCAAAAAGGTTTGGAGCATATTTTAATTTCAATAACTCAGATATTAATTTCATAACCAATTTATAAATTTTCTTTTGACATATTTATTAACACTTTTTTTGTCTTAGTTTTTGCTCCTGTGGACATCAAATAGATATGGCTTTTTTTCTGTCATTTAAAAATCAATATGAGAAGATTATTTTCTTAATATATATTATTATGTAAATATTTAAATTGGTTAATTCTTCCTAAGTGCTTTTTAATTGTTAAAATTATTTCAATTCATTTATTACCTGTTCTCTGTTTAGTATTGTGGGATTTTCATCTTAACACATTTTAAAGAAGTAAACATTAAGTCTTAGGATATTTCAAATAATGTATCTGTTGAAATTATGTGCCAGTGCCATCATTGCTAGTATTGGATTCTCATTTGTAACCTTCCGTCTAAAGTTTTAAAGAGAATCTATTGTTTTCTGATAATTTGGACTTTTAGATCAGGCTAACTCTTTCTTTGCTGATATCCTATTTCTCCCTTTTGTATTAGAATTTATTTTGCTTTTGAAATTGCTTAAATGAATGAGGATATGTCTTCTCTTGAGTTGCTTTTATAAGTCGTGATGGGTAAATAACAAAAACTTTTTGCACATAAAGAATTTCCTACACTTAAATAAAAAGTTGTCTTGTGGCATATCTTCAAACACATTTTAGAAAATTTTATGTTATCTCTTAACTTTATATTGCTTGTATGTCATTAACATGAACAATCTAGTCAACTTATTTTTTTAATTATAGGTTGGAATTTGGCTAGTTTTCTTATAGTGCCAAATTTGCACTTCCCTTCACCTAATGTTACTTCTTGTTTGGCTTTATCATGCATGCTGTTGTCTCTTTCAGCTTCCATTTTAGTCATCTCTTTCTTTACCACCTTTTCTTTTGGTATATCATAGAGTCCATAGAACAGTTTTAATGATTAAATTAGCATCCTTTAAGTAACAGCTTTCTAACTTTCTAAGTAACAGTGAAGACATTATATCTATAAAGTGGCTATATAGTTTGCTATTCCTCTCCAGAATTTTCTGTTAGAGTAATTGTCATATTCCCTCCGACTTTATTCAATGAAGACTTATTTCCTCTCATTAAGATTAATTATCTGATCCATTTTTCTTGATAGGGAATGTCTAAAATAGTTCAATTTTTCTCTAGTCAGATATATTATTTATTAGGAAATGTTTTACAATTATTATTCATAATTTCAAGAAAAAATTATACTACTGCTTTATTAAAGCAAAAATAAAAGCCAGTGTTTTAGTGGAAATAACCTAATGGTGCAGAAAAATTGGTGTTCATCCAGATGTAATAAAACAGTTGCTTCCTACTTGGGTTAAAGAACTAGTCAGCACACAAAGAAGAATCAACCTTCATTTACTAAAATTGTGCTCTACCCTGGCCAGGCATTTAAGTTGGTTAGAGCATTACCCAGATATGCCAAGGTTGCAGGTTCAATTCTGGTCAGGGCACATACAGGAATCAACCAATGCATGAATAACTAGAATAACAAATTGATGTTTCTCTATCTCTCCCTTCCTGTCTCCCTAAAATCAATTTTCAAAGAAGTAACTGTGTTCCTCCCAAACTGTGTTATAATTCATGATTCAGAACAGCAGGCATATATAAAATGTAAATATGAAAAATTACAATTAGGTATTTAATAAGTTTAGAAATTGTTATATATGTTCATGAAATATTTCTAATGTTAATAGCCCACATCTTTAAATAAATCATCCCATTAAAATTATTGAATAAGCCCTGGCCAGTGTGGCTCAATTGGTTGGAGTTGGACCTACAACTGTACACTGAAAGGCTGCAACTCCAGATCAGGGCACACACCCAGGCTGCAGGTTTGATCCTCTGTTGGGATGTTTACAGGAGGCAACCAATCAATGTTTCTCTCTCAAATGGATCTTTCGCTCTCTCTCTCCCTTCTACTTTCTCTAAAAATTAATAAAAACATATCCTTGGGTGAAGATTAAAAAGTTATTTAATAATATTATTATAAGTATATTCA
>NW_005371298.1:46249-46789 GCF_000412655.1 Myotis brandtii
TATTTAAAGAGTATAATGTATTTAACTTTAGATATATGAATGCAAATATAGTGATAACATCTTGATGTTGACTTCCTCACAGACTAAGTTCTGTTTTTCATGTAGAGGTGGCAGTATACAGTAGATGAATTTGAAAATAAGAGAGAAATAAGCTTTTATTTAATCTAAACAAAGAAAAACTAAGTATTTTACTTTTATTTTTAATGTGAAAAAAAAGGAAAATCACAGATGTACAAAAGAACAGCAATCTATTTCCATAAGAATTATCTTAGAAAACATGTAAATCACATCTGGATCCAAATATCACTCAGGGAATAGAAGAAGCAAATAAAAATAATTATCTGCAAATAGCTAAAAATAAATATTTGCAATTTCATGTTGTGTGTAATAAAATAGAATTATAAAATCAGTTGTCATGGATGTTTAGTAAATACTGTCTTTGAAAAGACTTTGGCATTTGTTCTTAATTTGAAACACATATCAAAATAAAAAGAACATTTTTATTTAAAAAAACTCAATTTTGTATTTTAAACTTAAATT
>NW_005371298.1:46843-56547 GCF_000412655.1 Myotis brandtii
TTTTTTTAAATATAATTTTATTGATTTCAGAGAGGAAGGGAGAGGAAGAGGGAGATAGAAACATCAATGATGAGAGAGAATCATTGATCCACTACCTCCTGCACTTCTCCTCCTGGGGATCAAGCTTGCAACCCCAACATGTGCCCTGACTGGTATTCAAACCATGACCTCATGATTCATAGTTCGTTGTTCAACCACTGGCCTGGTGAGAATTTTTTAAATGTTATGGATAGCCATTTATTTATTGGTGTTCAAAATCTATAACAATATATTTCCTGATGACTTTTTGAAGAAAACAATCTAATTGATAATACATAAAAAAGACATTTATTATTTGTTTTGAATGAAATAATAATTATGATATGGCACCTGAGTTCATAAAAGTTCAATTTTTAAAATGTTTCTCTCTGTTTGAGTGTGTGTATATATAAATGTGTGTGCTTGCCACATGTAAAGCTATTTATTTTAATGTTTTGGTGACTTATAGTATCAAAATTAACTTCAAAAAGATAAGTTAAATATAAAAATAACATTTTTTGCTTATTTTATAAAATAGAGTTGACTGGAACATTGAAACATAACATACCTGATTTTCCTGCTTTTACAAAGGTTAGAAGTTAAACTGTACTGTCTGAAAACTAGTTCTGGAGAATTTCTTTGTATGTTTTCTCATCTAAAAGGTGACTGCTAATGTTGGACCCTCAGAATAAAAGTAAAAACAAAACTCTGTAAAGCATAACCCAAAAATTATTTGACCCACTCTGCTACACTGTGTCTCTTTATTGGTGAATTCAGACCATTTATACTTAGGGTAATAATTGTTGTATAAGGATTTCCTGTAGCCATTTTATCTTCTGTTTTCTGGTAGCTCTGTACCTTCATTAGTTCTTTTCCTTTATGTTTCTGTCAGTTGTTTTTTGTTTGGTGGTATTCCATACTTCTTTCCTCTGTTTCCTCTTTTTTAAAGCTAAGTGTCCTGGTTTGGGGGTTTTTGTGTGTGGTTACCATTTGGTTTATAAAAAATAAAGTTGTATATATATATAGTATTTTTTTCTGTCTTTTGAGTGCATTTGATCTTCATCCTCCTTTGCCAGTTCAAAACTTTCAAATTTTGTTGTCAGAAATTATTCCTGTTTATGCTGTAAGTTTTTTGGTGATCTTACTCTTAGTGTTGTAACCTTATGGTCTTCATTTCAGGTATACTAATTCCCTTGAGTATTTCCTACAATGGAGGTTTTGTGGTGCTAAAATACCCAGCTTCTGTATATCTGGGAATATCTTTGTCTCCTTCATATTTAAAGTATCATTTTGCTGGATATATTATTTGTGGCTTTTTAAATGTTTGAATATTTGGTTCCACTCTCTTTTGGCTTATAGAATTTCTGTTGAGAAGTTAGATAATATTCCGATGGGTTTTTCTTTGTAGGTCACTTTCTTTTTTTCCCTGTTGCTTTGAGAATTTTTTCTTTGTCATTAATTTTTGACAGTTTTAATACAACGAGCCTTGGAGAGGGCCTCCTTGGACTGAGGTAACTAGTGTACTGTGTGTTTCTTGTATTTGAGGATTGAGTTCTTGCCATAGGTTTTGGGAGTTCTCATCCACTATTTATTTGAATAAACTCTCTGTTCCTTTCTCCCTCTCTTCCTCTTCTGGAATGCCTATTATTTTAATATTATTTTTTCTTTAAAAAATATTTTTTATTGATTTTATAGAGGAAGGGAGAGAGAGAAATAGAAACTTCAATGATAGAGAAAATCATTGATCAACTGCCTCCTGCATGCCCACACTTGGGATCAAGCCTGTAACCCGGGCATGTACCCTGACCAGAAGTCAAACAGTGACCTCCTGGTTCATAGGTTGACACTCAACTGCTGAACCATGCAGGGCCGGGCAACATCACTTTTTCTGAATGAGTCAGATAGTACTTGTAGATCTGTTTCATTTTTCTTTACACTTAGGTCTCTCCTTTTTTCCTTCTGCATAATTTCTAGATTTCTATCTTTGCTACCACTAATTAATTTCCTTAATTGCATGCTTCATTTCCAGGATTTCTCATTGATTCTTTAAAGTTTCAATCTCTTTGATAAAGTACTCTTTTTGTTCATTGATTTGTTTTCTGAATGCATTAAAATGCCTGTATGTATTTTTTTGCATCTCATTGAGTAATTTCAGAACTGCAATCGTGAAATCCCTGTCATTTATAGCACATATTTCCATGTGTTGCAGCTTGCTTTCTGGAGATTTTTCATTTTCTTTCTCATCCTTCTCAATACTGTGGTTTATTCATGGTATTTGCTGTTCTCCTTTGTCTAGGCATGTATATCTGCCTATATTAATGGCCTTCCATAGCAGCTTTCTATGAAGATGTCTTTCTATTCATTTCCAGGAGATGGTATTTATGAATTGCAATATTTTTAAACCTCTGTGATCTCCCAGACTTGGTCTCCATGGCTTCCATTAGACAGTACAGCTGTGCTGCTTGGGAGTAGGGTTTATTTTGACTTCACATTAATGGCAACCTCTGAAATCTCTGAGTTTCCCGCCCAAGCACCCCACCTGGAGAGCAGTCACAGAGGGGAAACAGCAGTTCTACTGCAATAGCTTTGCGTTTACAGGTAATATACTCCCCACCCTGGTACCAAGGGGAATAGGGGGCGAGTTTTGGGAGTCTAAGTGGTGGCAGGTTCCATTTCCTTGTCTGAAACATCACCACCCAACCCAACAGTGGAGAGCCACACTGCATAACCCCCTGCTCTGTCATGCATCTGCTGCTCAGTCACTGTTTTTGTTGTCACAAATTTTCTCTGCTCACCTTGCTGGATGGCCTCCTGCAGATCTCTGTTCCTCCCAGTGGAAGGAAGCACCTGCTACTGCCGGCTCCCTCCCCTCTCAAGGCCAATCCTGAGCTCCCAGCTGCAGGGTTGCATCTATGAACCTTCTGAACTTTCTTCCCTTTGCATCTCCCCATTTGTTCCCAGTTGCTCACCTTTAGATGTTTCAAAGTTCAGGTCTCTCAGATATGCCTCAGTACTGAGCAGGGAATTCTTTGTTGAATTATAATTGGTTAACTTGTTGAAATTTCAGGAGGAGAAGCCAAAGAGTTCTCTCACGCCACCATTCCTCTGATGTCACTATCCAAAAATTTTTTAATTAAAAAAAAACAAACAAAAAACCCTTCAATTCACCTGAGGTTTAAGAATAATTGAGACAGCTATATATTATATGTTTCCAATTATATTTCAATGATATTCTGTAAAAGCAAAATTATGGAAATGGTAAAACAATCTGTGGTTGATAGGGTAGGAGAAAGGGATAAATAGGGGGAGCACAGAGAATTTTGAGGGCAGTGGAAATATTCTGTGTGATAGTATAATAATGGACTCATGTCATTACATATTTGCCCATACCTGTAGAATGTAAAACAGCAAGAATGAAAAAGAAATGTGAACAATGAACTTTGGTTGCATATGACTTGTCAACATATCTTCATCAATTGTAGCAAATGGACCATTCTATTGGGAGATGTAAATAATGTAGGCGGCCATGCATGTGTGGGAACAGGAGTTATATAGGAAATGTCTATAAATTCTATCAATTTTGCTATGAACTTAAACCTGTTCTACAAACATAAAGTATTTAAAAAAATGAGAATACATTCAGTGTGCTTCTCAATAGTATCATACTAAATATTATAGAAAGAGAAGGTAAATTTATCCAAATTTATTTATTACTGTGTACAAAGGATCTAATTCCCTATTAGTGATTATTAATTAATTATAATGTTGACCAAAAATTTAGCTTATTAATTGTATCATTCATTGTTTAATTATTTTCCCATATGACAATATTATTTCTAAAGAGAAACCCCATTAGCTTAAAAGTTGTGAAATACTAATAATATCTTATTTTTAATATCTAATAAAATGTGTTTATCTATGCAGAATATATAATTTTAACGTAATTATATAATAGAAGTGGGGGATACACTTTTTAAAAATAACTTTCTATTTTGCATGTCAATAAATGCAGCTAACAAACATACTACTTAAGTTCTCTTGCATCATGGATTTATAGATGGCTGATCTTAAATCCTCTGCTTCTGTGCGTAAAACAAGAAAGAAGAGTAGCATAAAACATTATAAAAACAAACAAACCACAAAATATTATGGTTACTTTTCAATCTAAACAGAAGGAATATTGTCATCAATGAAATCTCAATTTCCAAAGTATTTATCCCTTAAGTGGAAGTAATACTGAACCCATGTTCAGATGACTCCCACTTTGAAAGCTAATTCTCTAGAGACAGGTGCTGGTATAAAGAAAATGGTTTATTCAAGAGCCAGTAACCTGAGAGGATGGACGACTCCCACCCCCAAAACCATCTTAACATCTCAGTGCAGGCAGGGGTTCTTATCAAGAGGAATAGGGAAAACAGAACGAAGAAATCAGGGGGAGGGGCTATGGATGTACAGGCAGTGTTATTGCTGGTCCTGATATGGATCTTTAATGTCAGGATACTGGAACTGATCAGTGTCAGCCAGATTCCTGTGGTTGGGTGATCTGAGTCAGCCGAAGTTTAGTGGTCAAAGCCACTTCTTGTACAACTGTAACTGCTATTGCCTGCAGTATGGCCACGAGGAAACTGTTAGTATAATTTTTTTATAAGTTTGTTAGTAAATACTATTCTAAATATATTTCATGGTTAGTATAATAATTTTAATCCCTTTTATAGAAGTATGATTTTTTCCATTCTTTTGAGAATGGAATTTCTTTTTAAAAATTTTATTTACCAACATATTGAGGTGATGCTGATTAATAAGACTATATAGGTTTCAAGTGTACTTTTGTATTAAACATGACTTGTATATTACATCAGGTGCCCACCAACCAAAGTCAAATCATCTTTTGTTACCTTGTATTTGACCTCCTTTACTCTTTACTATCTCCCATTCCCCTTCACTCAGGTTACCATTATATTGTTGTCTGTATCTATAAGTTTTATATCTCACATATGAGTTAAATTATATGGTTCTTAGCTTTTTCTGACATTTATTTTGCATAGCATATGATTATCAAGGTCCACCCATGTTGTCACAAATGGCAGTATTTCATATTTTCTCATGGCTAAGTAGTATTCCATTGTATATATGTACCGCATCTTCTTTATTCAATCATCTAATTAAGTACACTAATGGAATTTCTTTTACTGTGAAAATGTAAGGATAAAGGTATGTAGGCTAAATAAAACAAAATAAACAAAAAACATAAATTAATTTAAATTTGTACAGAAAAACTTTTCTGTTAAACTTATTTTATATGCCATTCAAATATGTAGCTCTAGTGTCATAAAGTAACTCATATGACAGATAACATAAATTTTCGTTTTCATATTGAGAGATATTATTCTAAAGATATAAAAATTAGAATAATGACTGGTCTCCTTTTCTTATATTTTTAATGGCACCTAATATTTCAATCCATATGATGTATCCTTAAGAGTTGTATTTTCATTTAAGAAAAAATGATATTTATGAAATTAAATTCAGAGAAAGATAAAACTGTTCTAACCACAGATCATCATATGATTGATAATATGCAGTAATTTTTATTTATGGATAGATATATTTTTGAACTACTAAGCAAGGTAAAAAATTTAAATGTAACTTATGTGTTTTCATCTGTAATTCAAGTCTTCTATACCTGTGTCATTTGATAAAAATGGTATCAGAGTGTAGCCCAGTTTATGTACTGCTGAAAACAATGAACAAATCAGAGACTTCAGTCTCTCCAGCCTAAGTCTGAAGTAGAGTTCTGTTGGGCAAAAGAGGTGGATGACAGACCTCAAGCAGGACTGGAAACCTGTGCAACAGCAAACTGAAAAACAAAACAAATAAACAAACTTCAGTTTGTGCCTACAGTATGGGAGAAATAACTCTATACATTTGAAGTCAAAAAATGTAAGCAAATCATGCACATCATGATCTACTTCACTACACAGAGATGCTTTGTGAAACAAAGATCAAAGGATGTCAAAACACATTATCAAATTATTTTGTGAAAGCTACTAAATAGAAAAGACATAAATTAAAAGAAGGAACATCCTAATGATCAAGCAATATGTTGCATGTGTATATGCAAAGCTACATATGACATGAATCAGCAAAAAGGAATATTATTTTTACTCTATAAGGTTTCATATTTTAAGGTAGTATATTGAATGATCATTTCAGTAGTATTGTCCATATCTCAAGATTATCTGTTTCTATAAATAAATTTATTTTCCTAGCAATTGCTTTCTTACCATATTCACTTTGTTTTACAATTTTATATGTTTATCTGGTAACAGTCAATTCACTAAATATTGCATAGTTGCCTGTGACAAGATGAGATAAATGATGAACAAAGCTACTCACATACTTGTAGAAGTCATTCTGAATATCTGCTTGGAGAACTAGCATATTCTCAGGTAAAAGATTAATAGAGCGATAACAAAATAGTGGGCTACTATAGTAAGTCAATTTAGAGTTGAATGGGGAAGAAATAATTGAGAATTTTATAAAAATTCAGGCGAGTAATAAAAAACTAGCTGGGTAACTGTATTCATTCATAGTGTCAAAAGGGATTTGCTATATTATTTGACACACTCGGGTAATACAATTATTTTTAATCTGACAAGTACCATACCTCCTGTGGTACTAAATAATCAGTTTACTCACAAATGGACCCAGTTTTCATATCTAAATCTAGATATCTAATCCTGATTCTGAGGGAGGATTGTGACAAGGGAGAAGACAGATTATAGGGTTACAATTAAGGTGACTATCTGCTCATTGGTTCAAGGTAACAGGAATTAGTGTGCACAGCATTGACAATGAAGACCTGAATTTCAGATTTGTTAAATTGCAGGTAATATGGATACATAGAAATAAGGTTGTGATATGTTATTCATGACACCCATGCCAAGTACATAAAATTGTGGTATCAGTTTAATTTTTTTAAATATATTTTTAATGATTTCAGAGAGGAAGGGAGAGGAAGAGAGAGATAGAAACAGCAATGATGAAGAGAGAATCATTGATCTGCTGTCTCCTGCATGCCCCACACTGGGGATTGAATCAGTAACCTAGGCATATGCCCTGAACAGGAATCATCTGTGACCTCCTAGTTCAGTGATGGCGAACCTATGACACGCGTGTCAGAGGTGACACGGGAACTCATTTTTTGGTTGATTTTTCTTTGTTAAATGGCATTTAAATATATAAAATAAATATCAAAAATATAAATCTTTGTTTTACTATGGTTGCAAATATCAAAAAATTTCTATATGTGATACGGCACCAGAATTAAGTTAGGGTTTTTCAAAATGCTGACACGCCAAGCTCAAAAGGTTCGCCATCACTGTACCTAGTTCATAGGTCAATGCTCAACCACTGAGCTATGTTGGCCGGGTGTGGTATCAGTTTACATGCAACATACTGTCCCTCACTGGCTGATGTAGCCTGAAAACTTCTCTTTACACATGTATTTCAGAAAAATTGTTTCTGGAATTATGCTTCTTAGAGTGAAGAATTTGTTACCTGAAAAGACTGTGGTTGAGCTGAAAATATGATACAATGTATATACATGGGAACCTATTATAATTGCTTGACTACAGTCATCAAATAGAGTATTGAGAGTTCAAGAAATATAAATATCTGGTCAAGCATTACATGATGAAAATATATGAATAAATATAATTGTCTATATCTGTGTTGTGCATTATTATAGTCTCTAGCCACATTTTGCCACTGAGAAACTGGAATGTGACTAGTCTGATGAAACTGAATGAAACTGAATTTTTAATGGCATTTAAGTTAGTTTAATTTTTATTTATTATATATACATTTTTTTTTAATTTAGAGATAGCAGAAGGGGGAGAGAAAAAGGAGTGGGAGGAGAAATATCAATTTGTTGTTCCACTTATATATGCATTCATCAGTTGATTCTTGTATATGCCCTAACAGAAGATTGGATTCATCACAAGGCATCGGACTTTGGAGTATTGGGAGATCGCTCTAACCAACCCAGCTACTTGGCCAGGACCAAGTTAGTTTACATTTTAAATAGACATATATGGCTGCTGGCTACCTTTCTGTAAAGAATAGATCTAGACCACAAGTTAAAACAACTAGAAATGAACCACTTATCAGATAAATAACGTAAAAGGCAACAGTTTTAGGACTTATACATAAATGTACATATACATGCACATTTACATAGACATATATGAAATTTGACCAGATGTCTAAAGTTAAGCATTTAGGTGTTATTTAAAAGTTCATAAATTTGTGCAGAAATCTAAGTACTCAGCTTTTGACTCTATCATCCTTAGGGTATGCAAATGTGGCCCTTAATGAACACACTAGAGGCCTGGTGTATGAAATTTGTGCATGGGACGGGGGTTCCTCAGCCCGGCCTGCACCCTCTCCAATCCAGGAACCCCTCGGGGGATGTCCGACCTATGGCAGTTGGACAGCCCTCTCACAATCTGAGACTGCTGGCTCCTAACTGCTCGTCTGCCTGCCTGCCTCATTGCCCTTAATTACCTAACAAACTGCTGCTGGGTCAGAGAGACCCAGAACTTCCAAAAGAAGGCCCAAGGCCCCACAGCAGCTTGCCTTGCTTCACAGCTGGGCCTCATCTGGGCACCTCTAAACCCCAAACAAAGAAGAGGAATCTGCAGATCTCTCCATAGCTCCTGCTGGGTAGCCTCAGGCAGAGGCTAAATTAGCACCTCCTTAGAGATCCAAGAGCCAGTGTACCCAGTGGTCAGAGTGGGACCATCCAGATTACAACTCCTCAGATCCATAAGGGACACACTCAGGGGGCAGACTCAGTGAGCACCAAAGCCCCACTGAAGCAAGTCTTGCCCCAGAAGGGTGTCTCCAGCACAGAAGTTCTCCCACTGTAGACACAGCTGATTCTCACAGCCAATTGGCCTGGAGGTCAATTCCTCCCAGTGATACCTACAACAATCAAGGCTTAACTACAACAAGACTGTGCACAAAGCCCACAAAGGGGTGCACCAAGAGTGTCCACCTCAGGTAATTGGGGAGGCTGAGCCACTGGGCCCTATAGGACACCTAGCACACAAAGCCACTCTACCAACACAGGGAAGCATAAAAAATGCAGAGACAAAGAAACAGGTAACAAATGACAGAAATGGAGGAAAGCAAACGACTGGATATAGAGTTCAAAACCACGGTTATAAGGTTTTTCAAGAATTTTCTAGAAACCGCCGATAAATTTAGTGAGACACGTACTGGGCTGCATATCGGGGCGCACTGTGCTGTCTGTTCCTGGAACAGACAGATAGGAAGGTACTAACATCAGGTCAGGCCTTGAGATATGGTCTCATGGTCCCTCCTCAATATACTGTGCTCTCTGTTCCCGGAAAACATAGATAGGAAGGTGATAATGCTATACTGTGTTGGGAACAGATTGTGTAAACAAGGCTTTGTAACTTTGTAGTTTTTGCAAATAAATATGCTGTAACTTTTGCAGTCTACACCACAGTTCAGCCTTTTGCTTCGGCGGGGTGCTGGGACTGTGGTCAGCCGGTCAGCTTAATAAAGGCACCTAAATTTAAATTCTGAGTCGGTGGTCTATCTCGCTGAGTCAACCCATAACAAGACCCTCAAGAAATCTAGTGAGACCCTCGAGG
>NW_005371298.1:57071-68837 GCF_000412655.1 Myotis brandtii
TCCCTCTCTCCCTACCTTCCTCCTTTTTTTTTTTTTTTTTAAAGAATTCTATTATTTTGACAATAAAGATTTAATTTAAAAAAATTTTTTTTTTAAATGAGGGAGAAATACTTTGGAAGATTGCCAGACTGTTTGCACAGCTGAGAATGAACTTCTGTAGGTATGGGGCCTCTCAGGTCAGCAAAAGCTACAATGATCGATGAAAAGGAAGGCGCACACACAGACAATAGGGTGACGAAGGCCTGGGGTGGGGGACGGGGGCAGGCTGGGAGAAGTCAATGGGGGAAAGAGGGGACATATGTAATACTTTCAACAATAAAGATTTTTAAAAAATAAATAAATAAAAAAGAATGACTGGTGGCTATGACAGGCACTGCGGCAGCCAACTGGCCTGATCCAGGCCCCGATCGCCACCCCCGGCTGGCCCCACCCCTAATCGCCCCACCCCACCCCGATCAGGGCCGGGGCCGGCCAACCACCTGTGGCACCTTCCCCTGGCTGGCCCAGCCCGATATGCCCCCATTGGGGTGGGTTAGCCAGACCCCACCTGTGCACTAATTCGTGCACCGGGCCTCTAGTAATATATATGGAGCCATATGCAGCATGCTTATGCCTCTCCTGTCAAAACCTCCCTGAGTCTTTATTTCACTACTAGAGGCCTGATGCACAAATTCATGCACAAGTAGGGCCCCTAGGCCTAGCCAGTGATCAGGGTCAATTGGGGCCTTCTGGCTGCCTGCCGGAGCCTTCCTTCATTCTGTGCCGCCTTCTGGTGGTCAGCGCAAGTCATAGCAAGCGATCGAACTCCCAATCTCCTGGTTGAACTCACGAGGGGACAATTTGTATATTAGACTTTTTTCTATATAGATTCTCTCCTTCAACTTACTCTGTTCAAGTCACACTGCTCTTCTTTCTATTCTTTTCTTTTCAGTTTTCATAACAGTCTATGTAATTATTACATTTGAATAATGTATAGGTGACAGCACAACTGTAGCACTGGTAACTGGATTAATGACCAGTTCAGTTGAAGGTGCTCTCATTTCTGATGAATGCATATGCCAGCCCTCTTCCTCCTTGCAGCATTTCCAATTGTTGTCTATACTTGAAATACTCTTTCCCTAATATTACATGACTTAATTTTTGCAAGTATTTGTTAGGTTCAACCTCTAAAAAACATATTTAATATTACAACCACCACCCTCCATAATCTAGCAAATAACATATTTTTTTTGGAATGCTTTCACTGCTCTTCATTAAATACAATGTTTTAATCCTTGAGTTGCATGCTCCTTAGCTGTAATCTGCTATCTGCTCTTATGTCACTTGCACATACAAAGTCTAGTATTTGGCACTTATAACATGGTTGAGTATTAGTCCTTATTGTCTTTCTAGGAAATAATGTAAAATGTCTTAAAAATATCAGAATGAATATTGAAAGCAGAAGCTTATATATTTAATTAAAAATAACAAGTACGTTGTCAGTCTTTAAATTTCAAGTCTTGATTTCCTGTCACTTGTAGAATGCCTCTGGAATATTACATTTTATATTGCCTTTATAAACAATCTAATTTTTATTAATTTATGGCTGCAAGTAGACAAATTTCTCAAATAGCAAACTTCTCAGATGCATATAAATATGCAATAAATTTCATTTTCTTGTATTTCATTTTAAGGATAAGTAATTCAAAGAGTTAAAGATGTATCCGTACTTTATTTTTTAATATGCTTTTATTGATTTTTAAAGAGAGAAAGGAAAAGAGAGAAAGAGAAACATCAATGTGAGAGAGAAACATTGATTGTTGCCTCCTGCACACACCAGGACTGAAACTGTACCCACAGCCTGGGCATGTGCCCTGACCGGGAATCAAACCAGAGACCTTTTGGTGCATAGGATGATGCTCTACCAATTGAGCCACACTGGCCAGGGCTCCTTACTTTATTTTTAAACAAACATGAAAATGAATAAAGCTTAAGTAGTCCTTTTACAATATAAATAATATTCCTGTATTTATTTTCAAATTTTTATTTTTCAGTTTCAATTTTTTATGTATAAGATTCATTAATCAATAAATAATTTGGAGAAACCCATGCATCTACAAGTCCTATATGAAAAATGAAATTGAATTCTGACAATTGGTAAATTGTTACTGAGAGAATAGTATATTTATATTTCA
Source organism: Myotis brandtii (assembly GCF_000412655.1). Classification (NCBI taxonomy): domain Eukaryota; kingdom Metazoa; phylum Chordata; class Mammalia; order Chiroptera; family Vespertilionidae; genus Myotis; species Myotis brandtii. The sequence goes on from NW_005371298.1 coordinate 59,246, forward strand.
AAATAGCTTTTTCTAGCAAGAGCTAAAAATTCAATATTGTCAAAAATAATTACATTCTGTAAGCCCCTTCTCCAAAGTGTCATGTAAAAATTTTGTTTTATCAACATGAGAGAAAAATATTTCAAAGAATAGATGTGGTCTCATACCATGGACATTTTATCTACTATCATAGAAGCCCCTTCCTTTTATTTCCTAATGAACTTTGGAAGAATCTTTTTTTAAAAAATCTCTTAATATAATTGCAAGTAACAATCTTTTACATAGGTCTGCCTAGTATAAAATACATTTAGTTTTGACAATCTTTTGCCATCTTCATCTTTTTTACAAGTTAGGCTTTATCCTGAGTTCTACAGAATATTCTCCTTTTACAGCAGTTTACAAAGCTGCATTCTTAACAAAGTACAACAATTAGTAAGGCAAAACATGCAACATATTTTTCCCTTATATTTTGTTCCCAAGATTCTTATTGGCAGGATTTCACTCATTTCATTTCTAGTTTTATCATGCCCTGATATTCTTATTTGATGATTGACACATACATGTAAGTTTAAATATACTTACTTCCTGTCCTAGACTAATATGTGCTTCCTTTTGATTTATTCAGTTTTAAACTCGTTCTATACCTCTGAACATCTTAACTCAACGAAAATATCGCCCAATCATCAACCAAAAAGCACTCTCTCAATTTTGCAAAATAAATTAAACTCAACATTTCCATTCACTTTTTTTAAGGTCAGGTTCTGAAATGGGATTTTTGGACTGGAACGCGTAGTGTTCTTTGGGCAGGATGGCTTTTCCTGGGCTCTTCGTCCGTCGAAGTCGAAGAATGAAACCACTGACAAAAGATGGTATAGTAATGGTGAAAATTTATTGAAGAACAAGAACAGACTCCCACATGGGGATGGGGAAATAGTCCCACTGAGTTCTTTTTCCATATGGTTTATAGAGGCTGCAGATCTTTGTGCCTTGATATCCCCTCTGATTGGTCACTATCCGCTTCTGATTTGGTCACTATAGCAACTCCTGAGTTCAGTCAAACTCACATGGAACATGTGAGGCTCTCCTTCCCTCCTCCCTTATTGTTTCCATATTCCCTCTGAGCTTTCTTCCTCCTTCCCTTTTTTCTGTGAATCTGTACCTTTTGCTACTCCCAGCTCCCTTGTCTTATGAAAATGTAACTTCTGATGCTCCCAGCTCCCTTGTCTTATGGAAATGTACCCTTTTGCAACTCTGTATCCCTGTGTTTTCTCCCATGGATCCCTTAATTTTTAAAATTTCCTAAACCTGTCTATTTCTCCCCTAAAAACTCCTTTCAGTTCTAAGTACTTTTTGCATTGTTTATCAAGTTTACATGAAAAAACGTCTTACCATGAACAACTGTGAAGGATATGTAATTTTCCCTACTAGCAATCTAACATGTTAGTATTTTAGTATTAGACTAAGAAATATATGCCAATTTTTTAACCTAAACATGTATTTGTGAAACTTAATATGAAGCTGGAATCACATATCTGATAAAGAACTTGTCTGCAATATATAGAGATTCCTTAAAAATAATCAACAAGAAAGCATGAATAAATATCTGAACAGACCTTTTACCAAAGAAGATATATTATTGGCAAATAAGTACATAGAAAGACACTCAAGCCTTGGCCTGTGTGCTTCAGTGGGTAGGAGTGTCATCTAGTACACCAACAGGTGGCAGGTTCGACGCCTGGTCAGGGCACATAACTAGGAAAGGTTTTGATTTCTGTCCCTGGGCAGGGCGTGCGCGGAAAGCAACTGATTGATGTGATATTTTTCTCTCACTTTGATGTTTTTCTCTCTTTCACTCTCTCTCCCCTCACCTCCCTTTAAAAATTCATAAAATGTCCTCAGGTGAGGATTTAAAAAATAAAAGACACTTAAGATAATTTATCAGTATGTAAATGCAAATTAAACCACAATGTGACACCACTATTCATCTATTTGAATGACCAAAACTCGAAACACTGACAATAATAAATGTTAATGAATATGCAAAGCAACTAAATTCTCATTAATGGCTGTGGGAATGCAAAAGAGTACATGCTCTTTGGAATACATTTTGGCAGTATCTTATAAGTGGAAACATAGACATCAGATGACCCAGTAATTGAACTTTCATGCAACAGAAATGAGTTGGAAATGATGTTCATAGAAGATTCTGTAAATGACTATTTGTAGGAGCTTTTTTCATAATCATAGCAAACTAGAAGCCAAGATATTTTCAACAGATACATGAATAAATAATACAAATGTACAGAAAAATACAAGGATTGAGGTATTAATTCACAGAACCATATGAATGATTTTAAAGGCAATTTGAGAAGGAAAAGAAGCCAGATATGAAAGGCTAGATATTGTATGATTTCATTCACATAATATTCTAGATAAGGCGAAACTATAGAAAGGGATAAAAAATATCAGAAGTTCCTAGGGGTTGGGAGAAAAGTTAGTTTTCTATAAAGGCAATGCACAGAATAATTTTCAGAGTGATGAAAACATAATTTGATGCATATATAAAAACTCATACAACTGTCCATCATAGAGACTGAACTTTAAAATATGAAAATTACACACACAGGATAATGTAGATCACATGATGAAATATATACTGTGAAAGAGTAATCTGTCTCCTATACTGTACTCTAGTTGCTAAATTTTTTCTTACATGAGTAGAGTTTTACAATTCTGAAAGTAGTTTATGTGACTATTAGTGCTGAAGAAAGGAAATAGATGGAACAAACTGGGAGCCAGATTTCTCACTGTCAGAAAAAGACATCCTATATAATAAAAGCCTAATATGCAAATTGTCCCCTCGACTGGGAGTTCGACCACTCACTATAAAGGGCGCTGACCACCAGAGGGTGGCACGGAACATGGTAGGCGTCAGTGACACGGCACTGGCAGTGGGTGGTAGTGGAGGCACTGCTGGCCTAGATGGGGCCCCAACAAGAGCAGGATCACAGTGGGATGGTGAGTGGGCAGTGCCAGGCCAAAGTGGGTGCAAGCAGGGCCTGATCACCCTGCCGATCGCCCACAGATGGTGACCAGCAGTGGCAGTGGGGGGTGGAGCCACCGCCTGGCTCCCAGGCTCTGAGGGAGCTGGGCAGGGGCCCAATGACTCAGGTGGAAGGGGGCTCACAGGGGCCAGGGGACCTGCTCTTCCATGCCAGATGCTTGCTCTTCAATCAGCAGCCAGGCCTAGGGACCACGCCTGTGCACAAATTTCATGCACCAGGCCTCTAGTAAGAAATAAGCAAGAGAGGAAGATTAGAATAAAGTATGTCATAGTGAATGAAAGTCTGAGACATCATTATGTATCCTTGTTTAGTTTAATATATTTAATGCACACCCAGATACATAGATACAGTGATAATTATAAATGTGTGTATATATGGGTTTTTACATTTAGATATATTTTCTACTTCTGTCTGTTAAGAAGGCCTAAAAGCATTGACACACAAGCAGTAACAACAATAACCAACACTAAATTCTAAACTCAATTCTACGATAAGCAGAAAATGTTCTTGGAAAATAGCTTATTCTAGGGCTGGTCAAGAAAAATGCAATATGAACTTAGGTCCTTTTGTTGCACCAGAAGTAAGGTTTCTCAATAAGCAAGGAGACAACCAGTCAGGAGAATATAGGAACCAACCTGAAAGAGCACCCAACTTGTGCAATAAAATAAATGATCTAGTAATGGATTATAACACTCCATTATTTATATTTATATTATGGCTGTGAAAACTTAGAAAGATTTGGAGGCTTAAAGCACATATATCTTAGAATTCTGTAAGTCAGAAGTCCAACAAGGGCTCACTGGCTGAAATAAAAATTTCAGGAGGGTTGTATACTTTTTAGAGACTATGGGGAGAATCTGTTCCCTTGCCATTTCTAACTCCTAAAGGCTATTCCCTTACATTGAATAGTTTCCCTTTTTCTCTGTGTTTAAAGCCAGCCATGTTGCATTTTCTAAGTCTTATCTTCCTCTGACTACAGTCAGTAAAAAAGCACTCTGCTTTTAATGACTTGTATGAGAAAAATGAACTCTCCAAGATAATCCAGGATAATCACTCCAATTCCAGGTCCTTAACCTTAATCACATCTGCCAAGTCCTTATCAGCATGTGAAGTAACATTTATACATTCTAGGAATTAGGATGTGGACATATCTGGGGAGTCATTTTCCTGCCTACCATAAATATAAAATATAAAACACATATGAAGGATCCCATACTGATATAAATAAATGTTTGGATATGTAAATAGGGGGGAGGGACACATCTTTCTTATAGAAGAATTTTAAATAATATATGAAGATACTTCCCTCTCTCTCGGGTAAAGCCTTGTAGTGAGCTGTACTTAATGACTTATTTCTAAAGAATATAGTATACACAGGGGAATATAATAACTGTAGAGTGGAGAATCCTGTCAAACAATACCTTAACCAAGTGATCCAAGTTAACATCACCATTTATAAGTCGTATTTATACCAGGTGCCCCTGATATGATATGTTAAGAAGGCATTTCACTTTGGTGGTATTCCTTCCCACTATTCATAACTCTAGTCTAATCATGAGAGAAAAATATGAAAAACCCAGTTTGTGAGAATTGTAAAGAATATCTGACCTGTACTCATCAAAGCATTTATGTCCATGAATAATAAGAAAAGACTGAGAAATTGCCAGAGACTAAGGAGATCCAGAAGATATGATAACTATCTGCAATGGATTGGTATCTTGGAATGGATTGCGGTTTCTATTGATCTACAACCTGTCTGCTAAAATAATAACAATTGCTAATAATCATGTGCCACTCATTGCTGAAGCACCCTTGCATGTTCTACTTCATTTACTTTTCACAACAATCTAATTACCGCCATATTAAAAATGGGGAAACTTGATCAAGTTTACAATACTAATGAATAGCAGGGTTGGGATTTGAACCAGTGCTGTTTGCCTTGAGAGGAGGTGCTCTTCATCACTTGGCTACATTGCCTCACTCAAAAATGAAGGGACTTTATCCAGCTGCTTTGGGAGTGCAGCTCTCTCCAGAATACATTTCTCTTTTCTCTTTCTCTGGTGAAGACATTTTCAGACACATCCTCTAACCTGCAGTAATAATTATTTTTTACAACAGTTTTACCATTTTAAATTTATACAATGAAGTAACTCTTAGGATATTAACAGTTGTAGAAGCACCATCACTATCTAATGTAAGAAAAATTTAATCACCCTTGAAAGAAACTCCACTGTATTCAGTCATTCACTCTACCCTTTTCGCTCTAGCGTCTGGCAATGACTAATGTATTTCTATCTCAGTAGATTCTCCTATTCTGTGCATTTTAAAAAATAAAATCATAAAAAATAGGTCTTTGGTGACTGGCTCTTTTATTTAGCATAATTTGTTGTTGTTGTTTTAAGATTTATACATATTGTATTATTAGTATTTTATTCAATTTTTATTGCCAAGTAATATTCCATTCAGTGGCTATACAATTGAATATTATTAATTCAGCAGTTGATGGGCAATTGAATTGTACCCAGTTTTTGTGTTTTATAAGACTGAATGGGAGAGACCAAGATGGCGGCATAGGTAAACACCGCAGACTGCTGCCGCAAACAACCACTTCAAAAATACAACTAAAAGACGGAACGGACATCACCCAGAACCGCAGGAAGGCTGGCTGAGGAGAGACTCTTCAACTAGAAGGAAAAATAACAGCACACCGAGGCTCAGAGGAGGCGCAGTGTGGAAAATCCAGTTTTTGTGTTTTATAAGACTGAATGAATATTTATGTACAAATTTTTATGTAAATACATTTTCATTTGTCATGCTATTATCAGTAGAAATTAAGTCAATGGGTCATATGGTAACTCTACATTCAACAATTTGAGGGACTATCAAGTTGTTTTTGCCAATATGGCTGTACCATTTTGCCAGTGATAGAGTTCCAATTTATCCACATCCTGAACAACTATTATTATATTTTTCATTATAACCATCTATTGGGTACAAAGTGGTATCTCATTTAAGTTTTGGTTTTCATTTATCTATGATAAGTGATGTTAAGCATCTTTTAATGTGTTTATTTGTATACATTATTTGGCTACATGCATTTGTTGTTGTTAATTTTTAAAAGGGTTTTTGTAATTTATTTTTGAGCTGTATGAGTTCTTTATATATTCTAGATGCATGTCCATTATCAGGTACATGGTTTGCAAATATTTTCTCACATTTTGTAGATTTCATTTTCAATCATGTTATAGTGTGTGTTTTTTTAAATCAGAAATATGTTTAATTTGTATGAAGGAAATTATATTTATTTAAAAATTTTTTCCTTTGTGTTTTTGATGTCATAGTTAAGAAATCATTGTCTAACAAAAGGTCACAGCACTTAATCAGATTTTCTTCTAAGATTTTTATAGTTTTAGTTCTCATACTTAGGTCAATGATTCTTTTTAAGTTAATTTGTACATGTGGTATAAAGAGGGGTTTGACTTCATTACATTGTGAGTGGAAATCACATTATCCCTTCATTATTTGTTGAAAAAACTATTCCTTCTCTATTGAATTGTCTTATATCCCTCATCAAAAATCACTTGACTATACAGGTATTTATTTACTCTCTCAGTTCTGTTACATTAAGCCATGTGTTTATTTTTACCAACTCACCACACTGACTTATTATATGTAGCTTTCTAGAAACTTTTAAAATATGGAAGTTTGAATAATCTAACTTTGTTTTTCCTTTACAAGATCGTTCCAGTTATTCTAGCTCCATCTAGGTTTTATGATGCTTATTTAGAAAATATAGGCATGAATAAGTAACAATGCATGCTCATGAGAAACCAGTCTAAGCCAGTTGAATAGAGTCTATAAGTGCTTGTGAAATTCCTTTTACTTGGAGTTCCCAGAGGCTTTATATTCTTATATTAGCTCATACATGGCTTTTAACATTCACATTAAATTTTAGTAAACTTCTTATACATTTGTATGGCAGTATTTCCTTTCTCTTGCATTCTGCCACAGATGAAATAGTCCACATGCTGTGCATCTCAAAGAGATGTTTGACCTCTTGTTACCAGTCCAAAGTCCCTGTACCTGATGCTTAAAAAAAAACAAAACAAAAAACCAACCAAACAAACAAAAACAAATAAACAAACAAAAAACTCAAAACATCAGAGTTTGAAATATGGAAAGTTTTATTATCAAGGAGGCAACAATAGAGAAGAGAAGATAGGATCTCTAGTGAGAACACAAATCCATCTTAAGAAAGTAGAGAGTTCAGGCTTCTTCTTTGTCAAGGGAAATGGGAGGGACTGTTTTTGGAAACTGCAGCCACAATTCCTCTAATGATTAGCATGTATATATGCAATACTAAGCAGAAGCTATTAGTCTGAAGGCCCTGGGAATAATGAAGGCTTGAACAAGATGGAATCAGAGAGACTGTGTATTTCACTGTTACACTCTTCATTCTAGGGATTTTGAATATTTGGTTGTCCTAAAACTTCATCTTGCTTATGGTTTCAGGAGAAATTATGCCTTTGTAGTTGTCTTCTTTTTCTTGTTAAATGGGAGGGATACTCTTTCTGATTTTCTGCATGCTAGGAAGAAGTGAAATATGGTGATTCTTCAGACAATTAAAGATGAGAACCACTGCTATAAGCAGTAGAAATGTAGCCTTAGAATTGTGAAAACTTACAATGTACTTCGAGATTTTAGCAGGACATCCTATATAATAAAAACCTAATATGCAAATTGTCCCCTTGGGAGTTGGACTGACTGGGAGTTCAACTGCTTGCTATGACATGCGCTGACCACTAGAGGGCAACACGGAACGAAGGAAGGCCCTGGTTGGCAGCCAGAAGGCCTCGATCGGCCCTGATCACTGGTCAGGCCTAGGGACCCTACCTGAGCATGAATTCCACGCACCAGGCCTCTATCTATTTATTAGACATAGTCAAGTATTTATGAAAATTTTCCAGAGTTGCCAGAATATAGAATAACAGATTTGCTATTAAAGACTTGTTTAGCTTGGTGCCTTTTCCTACTCAAACTTTTCAAAGGTATCCTCTGAAATTTAGTATAATCTCCACACTACATGAAACATGGTCAGATGCACTCATTGTCTGGTTCTTAATTCCTTCTTCAATCATTTGTGACTTTTTCATTCTGATTAAAATCATGTTTTCAACTTATTCTTCAATCATGCCTCAAGACAATTATAGCATTTGCTTCTTTTCCTGGAACTCTCATTTGCCCATGCTCTGAGTCCTATGAATCAGAGCTATTTATCTAATCTACTTTCCAAAATTAAATTAAATTAAATCAAGTTATCAAAAGAGAAAAAAAAATTTTAATCTCTATATTCTTATAGTCTTACCCAGCCTTAATTTTTTTTCATGGTTCCTGTTCTTAAAACAATGTTATCTGTTATTTCTGACCTCTGAATTTCCCCAGCACAGAACATTGCTAGTTGTATAGTATTCACTTAACACTTATTTGTTAAATATATAGATATGAATATGTTAATGAAGAATAAATGAAGGATTAAAGATATGATTAAAATTTGAAATAAATGAAAATTTTCTATTGTTGTCCTATGCTAATAAATATCACTTATGATGTATTAGTTTTTTGGTGAAATTTTCCTAAGATAAATCTCTTTTATATTATTAGGTAATGATTTTTCATTTTATTTTGCACAAAATGGAAGAAACTAATGAATATAAATATGACCTTTTAGCAAAGTACACCAAGATATATATGTCTTTAAGAAATTTTTGTCATAACAATGACAACTATCTATATATATAAAAGCCCAGCGACCGAATGACGGAATGATCAGAACGACTGGTTGATCAGTTGCTATGACACACACTGACCACCAGAGGGCAGATGATCAACACAGGGGCTGTCCCTGGTGGTCAGTCACTCCACAGTGGGAATGCCACTCAGCTGACCAGGATGACCAACTGTTCCCAAAATGGGAGCAGCTGCTCAGAGGGTGGGTCCACAGCTGCTTGGCTGACCAGGATGAATGGCACTCTCACAGGGGGCCTATCCCTGCAGGCCACGTGCCCACGAATGCATGAATCCGTGCACCAGGTCTCTAGTATCCTATCTAATAAAAGACAAAAAGGGTAATTAACTGTACCTCCGTTACACTTCCCATTGGCTAATCAGGGTGATATGCAAATTAACTGCCAACCAAGATGGCGGCCAGCAGCCACACAGCTGAAGTGAGCATGAGGCTTGCTTGCTCCAGTGATGGATGAAGCCAAGGTTCCCCGCCTGCCGCGGCAAGGCTCTGAGCTCCAAAAGCAACAGAGTTTCAATTATAGAAGCTAAACAAACCCCAGATACCTGCTTACAGCCGGCCATGGCCTCAGCTGGAGCTGGCTCTCAGCTTCAGTGACAGCAACAATGTTTCAATTATAGAAGGTAAATAAATCCCATAGTAAAAAAAAAAAACGAAAAAAAGGAGAGGCTGGGAGCTTCAGTCGCTAGCCAGCCTGAAAACGGCTCTCAGCCCTTCACCCAGACTGGCCAGGCACCCCAGCAGG
>NW_005371298.1:69756-81106 GCF_000412655.1 Myotis brandtii
CAGCTTAACTAAATTTTATACAGGTTTCTTTCTGATTATGGTCCCCTAACCTTTCATTTCTGGGAGCATGTACTTTATTTGAAATTGGTAATATGCCATTTTAAATTCTTTCTATGTCCCTCTGAGATGTAAATCTTTTCCAAGTCCCCTGACAGTTTTACAACTAAGGAAAGTCTTTCTCCAGGACCTGGTAGTCATCCCCTTGAAATGCAATCATCAATAAAAATAATGCCTCTGTTTCCAGGTCTCTGTGGGCAGACAGAAGCCAGACTTAGATGAATGCCAATGAGCAAACCTCTCCACATCTCCCAGCACATTTTCCCTAGCTCATTCCAACACTTTAAAAACTCTCCTGTCTTTTGTTTCAGGGAAGTTGAGTTCAGTCTCTCTCCCCTATTGTAATGGTGTTAAATCAAGTCTTTCTTGTCTGTTTAACTAGTCCGGTGCAATTTTTCTTTGATACTCTCCATCCAGCTCTTGACTGATACTGCCTGAGTTTGAATTCAGATGCCACCATTAAATGACTACATGACTTTGAGAATTTTTAATCTCTCTGTAATAAATTCACTCACCTTTAATATGAAGAAGTGATGCATCTACTTCAAAAATGTGTTAAAAGAAGATAATGTAATACTATAATCACGTATATAAAATATATGGTGACATAAATCTTAACTATTATCTGAAATTGAGGGAAAGCAGAACAAGCAAAATATGTAATCCTGAAATAATGCTACTTATATTGCTTGTGAAAATGGGTTCTGGTGGTGTTGCAAGGAATGAATTTCAAAGAGCACAGGTGTGGGAGAATTTTAAGCATAGGGGCAAATTTTATTGAGGTGAAGGGAAGCGATATGCCCTTGGGGATCTAGAGGGCACTCAGAGTCTAGCAGCAACTGCCTCAAGATACTTGATAATCCTGCATATATTTTCTTGGTTTTCAGGAACTAGTAAACTGTCATTAAAATGATCCAACTGACTTCCTGGGCTTGTGCTTTCTCCTGAACCCATCTTTTAGACAGATATGAGCAGAGCAAGGACAGTGGGCCAGGTACCAATAATCACCAGGACAGAACGCCCCAGATGCCTAGCAAGAGGCAAAGCTGGGAAAACAAGAACCTTGCCTCCAGGGTAACCTGTCCTTTCTAGCATATCATTGACCATACAGTTTGGACCCCTGATCTTTTATATTGTTGGTCAGGTGGTTTAGACCCCCTGACATTTTCCTCCCTAAAGATAGCATCTAGGCCTCAGTTGTATTTCAGCTCCAGGTCCAGAAAAGCAGCAAAACTAGCCAGGTGATGCCTCAAAACCAGCTACACTGGCTAATGACCCCCTGCCCTGTCACTGATCAATTGGTAGAGACCAGGACCCTGAAAAAGCACACCTGGAAAGCTGATCAGTATTCTACTGAGACTCTCCCCCGAACTCTCCCCTACGATTTCCACCTGCAAGAGAGAGATGAATATGCTCAGGACAAAGGACCCAGTGCATGCTCTCCCTCCAAGGAGCATGCCCATGCCAGTCCCTACCCCCTCTCCTTTCCCCATGGGCACATATCCCCTAACTTGTAAGGGGACCCCATGAAACTTGCAGCCAGGACAGCAATGGGAAGCAGCAGCTCCTCCGGGGCTGACCCCCTGACCTGTCTCCAAGGCCTTTTCTCTGACTTCTCAGTGAGCCAGAGCAGCCCAGCCTAGACTTTCCTGTTGCTTCTTCTATGCCCTTCCTTGTTTCACCGTCCTAAGTATACAGACAGTCCTTGAGTTACCTCGGACTCGGCGTATGTCGTTTTGTGGTTACATCACCATCTCACATTTATTTATTAAAAAAAAGTTCTGTCATTTCAACGTATGTACATATGTGCTATGTTTTTTATTATTTATTTACCACAAGTAAAGATCAGGAATTGTTATCTTTCTTTTATTTACTTATTTATTTTTTTACTGTTTCACTTCATTACTGCTGTGTATGTGCTCCATGTGAGTGACGCAGGTGCTTATGTAGGTGGGTTCCGACTTAAGGGGAAAATTGTGGCGCCGTGGGAACGGATCTCTGATATAACCCGAGGACCTACTGTATTTTTGCTGCACTCATGGACCCAATGTCCTTTGGCTCCGTGCTTTGTAGACCTTCCCTTTGAATATCCCCATCTGCCATCTCTTTTCCTTAAATAAATTCAGTTTTTCTATATTTACCTTCTAAAATGGTCATTTAGTCTGCCTGGGTACCATGGACTTTAATTTTTCACAATCCTTACCCTGGACTTTCAGGAGTTTCACATCCTTATCTAACCTGATTCTTTTCCCAGGTGAGGCTCTGCCCCTTTATGGCATCATTTTGGCTCCTACAGTAAATGCTCCAGAGTTCTGGTTTCTAATGCACATGAGCTTACCTCCCGCTGTGCTTTCTTGGTTTCTATTACATATGTGATAAGCAAAGGAATTGCCCTCCTGCCCTCCTGCGCCCCCCAATAATGCCAGTATCAGGTCGGTGTTCACTGGTGAGATGCTTCCTGCTCACAGGGGGATTGCTCAGGAATTAAGTCCCAAGGGTGGAAGATGCAGAGGTCTTCTGGGGAGTCTATAAATGCTGTGGCTTTCTTGTGAATGAGGCTTAACATTTGGTTCAGCTCCCTAGTTTATTTGGCTTAATGTCTCATTCAGTTTGCTCCCTTCCTTTATTAATAACTACCTAACTATCTACACTAACAGTTTAGCCTATGGATTATTTTGAGCTGAAGGCAATCAAAGCATCAAAGTGTAACTCATGAAGAGTTTTGTGTGTGTGTGTGTGTGTGTGTGTGTTTTATTTAACTCTTTTTTAACTGCCTAAGATCATTTAGATTGGAGTCATGTACCAGAGAGCAGAAATAACTTTACACCAGAAAGACTTATCTGCCTGGCCTGCCAAAAACTCCTTAACCAAACATTTGTTACTAGAGGTCTGGTGCACAAATTCGTGCACTGGTGGGGTCCGGTTGGCCGGCCCTGATTAGGGCCAATCAGAAAGGGCTGGCCAGGGGGAGGGGATGCAGGAGGTTGGCTGGCCGGCCCTGCCCAGGATTGGGATTGGGGTTGTCAGGGGCAGCCCTGCCCCCTGGTCGAATTCCCAGTTGAGGGGACAATTTGCATATTAGCCTTTTATTATATAGGATTCCCATTCTCCTGTGAATTGTCTCTTCCATGTATTCTAAGTCTCAGAACCTTACCGCTTAAGATTGTACATAAGCCTCAATTACTTGACTGTTGGCACACATTATACCTTTGGGGTCCTCATACATATAAAATTATTTTTTCCCTGATAATCTGTTTTATGTCAATTTAATTATTAGACTAGACAGAGAACTTAGAAGGGAAAGAGAAAAAAACAACATTTTTCTCCCTAAAAAACATTCCATTTAAATCTCCGTAAAGTTTTATTCAAATGCTACCATGGACTCTCCTCACCCCACCCCCTCATTTAAATAATGACAGAAATAGGAATACTTCCTGAGTCTGCATTGTTATTCTCACTCCCTAACTCCCTAAGTTATTTTGTCATAATTGCAGAGACTCAGACAAAAGACTCAAGCAATCCAAGCTCATTTCTACCGCCATTACATATAATCAGGGTCCCCAGAGAGCAAGATTTTAGAAATATTAGGACCTAATTCAGTGCAGATTATATCTAATATATCTAGGAAAGAGAAAATGTAATTTTAACCATATCTCGACTCTTTTTTTTCCTTTGTGTTTATAATGAAACCAACCTCAAACACACGTCTTTCTCAAAATCTGGGTGTGTAGACAAACACTCAGAGAACACAATGAGAGATAATTAAAGGATTGAAAATACCTGTTGCTGGCTAGGAAACAGAAAATGCTTTGGGCCCAACATGCCACAAGGAGATCAAAATGGGGTCTGTTTCTGAGTCAAGTCATTATATAATTTCAAAATATGTAGCAGCAATACATTTCCTTTCTGTCTGTGATGCCTGCAGGATTGGATTTCTCTTATATGTCAGGACCATGATACCGATGTCAATAGACAGACAGGACTTTATTATTATTTTTTCCTCACACTTGTCTTCTTAATAACAATTATGGAATTTGCTTGAGTGTATATTTATTTATGATTTATTTATGTATATATTTTGCTTAAGCATTTTGGTTCAACATTTTCTGTTGATTTAAGTTATAGTGCCCAAATTTCTTTTCAGAAAGTCCAACTTTGATAAGTATTCTTATTAATGAAGATATTTAAACAATAAATGGATTTCAGGAAAGAAAACAGCAAGGATATTAAAACTCTTCCCTCGAATTGGCAATGTACACAACCTACCAAATAACTTTAATCACTTATGAGAGCCAAAACTTTATAAGTATCCATTTACTCTGTAATGACAAGCAATGATATATATTTCCTCAAACTTCAGCAAATATTTGACTTAAAAAGTTGATCTCATGACGGGAATGGAAAACTTACAATACCTGTCATGCATGTACAATATAAAGGCTACAAAGAGAGTCCTTAATCAGTTGATCATATATAAAGCTTTCCAACCTTTGTAGAACAGGTATTTTTAAAGTGTGCATATGGAATTAAGCAAGGGACATTGATATTTTCAGGTCTTTGTTCTCCCATTTGAATCCTCAAGGATATGCAATAGCTTGCCAGGCATTAGGTTAGTCAAGTGTTATTGCTGGCTTCTGTTTCAGAGTTTCATTGGGGGACTTCTGTTCAAATAAAAATAAATAGGCTGTTTTATACCAAGAGTTATCTTATTGACAGATCCTAAAAATGTTAAATGAGCAACCTATCCTAGAAATACTGTTCTAATTTAAAATCATCATAGCATTAGAGCCTTGACATGAAGTTATCCTATATAATAAAAGCCTACTATGCAAATTGCCCCTTCAACTGGAATTCTACTGGGTGTTCAACTGCTTGCTATGACGTGCACTGACCACCAGGGGCGGTGCGAAACATGATGGGAATCGACAACATGGCGCTGGTAGTGGGTGGCAGTGGAGTTGCTGCAGGCCCCAATGTGCCCTGACAAGAGCAGGACCATTGTGGGATGATGGGGCAGGTGAGCAGGCAGCACCAGGCCAAGGTGGGTGCAAGCAGGGCCCAATCACCCCGCCAATCACCCCTCAGATGGCGACCAGAGGTGGCAGCAGAGGGCAGGGCTATTGCCCAGCTCACAGGAGCTGAGGGAGCTGGGAGGGGGCCCTATGACTCAGGTGAAGGAGGGTGCGTGTGGAACCGGGGACCCAGGTGCAGCTCAGAGCCCAGAGGTCAGCTGCTACCTGCCCTTCCATGCCAGATGCTCATGCTTTGATCGCTGGCCAGGACTAGGAACCACACCCATGCACAAATTTTATGCATTGGGCCTCTATTTTGTTATAATTTCTTATTTGGTAACTACTCCAGGTATTTCTTCTTTGATTTTGCCTTAATTAAAATTGTTAGTACAATACTTCCATATGGTATAATCAACAAATACATTGTCTCTGTTATAACTTTGAACACTTCTGTTATATTAATTAAAGTTAGAAAAATAAAAATTTTTATTATATTTTCATTTACAATCTTCTGATATAAGTTTCTTGAATCTTCCCCCAATATTAAATATGAATAAATAATATTATCTATCTATAAGAAGTAGTTTTGTTTATGTATAATAACATATAAATTTGTCAAAGCTTGTCAGAAATTTTGAAGTTTTTAAACGCACTCACTTTAGAGAACAGAAAATGTAAGCATAGGTCCAACAATAGGTTTGTGGCAAAACTTCACTTAAAAACATTGTTATCCTAAGTCCTTACTTGGGAGTCTTTTCTCCAAATATTAATAAATAAATTAATTAATTAAAGAGACGGGGAAAGCATAGGGATGCCTGAAACCTGTGCACCTGTTTTTATAGCTGTGCTCTCTGCATGAGAACATGTTAGAGGGAAAACAGACTGGATTTAGTGCAACTATCAAGGAGAAGGCGAATGAATTGGTGCAATCAGTGAATTCACAAAATGGTTGGATGCATGGATTTTCACTGAGATCAGTTTATTCTCATTGTCTTTAGACAGTATGGACAGAAAGAGAAAATATGTGATAAATCTCAGGAACTCAGCATACTTATATGTCAAATAATGAACTGACTGGTATTTAACTGGAGAATCTGAAAAAATTATGGGGTAGGATAAGCCTGACTAATAGAAAATAAGTATTGCTCTGGCAAAAGGTAACAATAGCTTGTTAAAGTTAAGAAAAGATAGAAAATGTGCAATCGGTGATTGAATAACCTGGTTCCTGACATTCTTAAGAGGAAAGGTTGTTTCATCTGGCTTTACATTTTTATTATGCATTTTATCTCAGGGAATATAGAACATCTAATTAATGTACCATGATAAATGGAGTTTCTGTCTCATTAGAACCCACTTATAAAGAATGAAAAAAGATCTCCATGTGCAAACACAGAAAACTTAATCCCTCGCTATCAAAGGTTCATCTCCTGCAAAGTCATTTCACTTTGCTCAGACATTTAATAGGAACCATTTATATAATATTTAGGCAATGGGAGAGAAACTGCAAGGAAAAAAAATGTTTTAATTGAGTTATTCAGCCATCAAGTTCAGTCTTGTCAGATTGTAAGAAGAGAAATTGAGATAAAAATCCTGAGAGATCCTGAGAGAGTATGTCTTACTTAAGAGAGAGAGAGAGAGAGAGAGAGAGAGAGAGAAATAGAGAGACCTGGAGAAAACCCCAGTGGATCTTGTCATTTTTCTGTGATGGGAAGGACACTTGCCAATTATTACAATTTTCAAAACAGTGAAATTTTCATTGACATTCTATTATATTTAGATTTCTGAAAGCTAGCTTCTTCATCCTCTAGTGAGTCTATGCAACACATATAATATGCTTACTTTAACAATTACTTTTTTTTTTAAAAGATATTAGATGCAGAAAAATATAAAGCAAATTATGATGTATATTTGCAAATTTTACCTTAAAAGTATTATTAAAAATGTATTATTATTGATTTCAGAGAGGAAGGGATAGGAAGAGAGAGATAGAAACAATGATGAGAAAGGATCATCGATTACCTGCCTCCTGCATACCACACAATGGGAATTGAGCCCACAGTCTGGGCATGTGCCCTGACTGGGAATCGAACAATAATATTCTGGTTCATAAGTTGACACTCAACCACTGAGCAACACTGGCCAGGCACCTTAGAAATATTCTTTATTAGGCATGATATGAAAGATATTTTTAATAATTCATGATAGGTAAATTTTGAGATATTTTATATTTATCAAAGCAAAGTTTATTTTTAATTCATTTAAGACCCACATATATGCTGTTCTCAAGAGACCCACCATGAAAGAAAGAAAGAAAGAAAGAAAGAAAGAAAGAAAGAAAGAAAGAAAGAAAGAGAGAAAGTCATGTGAGACAAACTCTATTTCTTGGCAAAACTTGAAGTGAAACCTAACTTTCTGCCCCAACATTTCCCTCCTTCTTACTTCTAAAGGGTATAGATACTGGAATCTGAGATTAAATCAGAAGAAAGTAGTGTCTTAAAAGACAACCAAATTTTGCATATAATGATCAAGCCTACAACCTGGGTGTGAGCCCTGACTAGGAATCAAACCATGACCTCCTGGCTCATAGGTCAATTGCTCAACCACTGAGGCACGCCAGCTGGGCTAGACTGAAATTTTTGGAAGAAAAGGCCAATCCTTATTTTTCTAGTGTTAGGCATGAATTACCCTGCATATGATGAATGCTTTGTAAAAAAGTGAGTTAATGAGAGAATGAATGAATGAAACTGGCACAGCATTCTAAGTGTGAGGAGAAAACGAATCATAAAGATAAAATTTAGTCAGATACATAAAATAGTTACATTTAAACTTAGTTTTTTATTAATTTTTTTAGTCCCCACCAGTGTATTTTTCTTTCACTGATTTCTAGAGAGAGTGGAAGGGAGAGAGGAGTGAGGAAGAGAGATAGAGAGAAACTTCGATGTGAGAGAGACATATCAATTGCTTGTCTCTCTCATGTGCCCCTTACTAGGACTGTGGAACCTGCAAGTGACATATGTACTCTTGATCAGGAATCCAACCCACAACCCTCTGGTCTGCAGGTGATGCTCTAACCACTGAGAAAAACAGGCCAGGGCTACACTTAAACTTTTCATAATAAACACTGCAATGTCTCATATCCTCTGAAAATTTTAGATAAGATATTAAACCAGACATTCACCAAAGATATTCACTAAAATATAAGTTTCATGAAACATGATGATTTTTTCTATTGGCACCTATTGTAAGTCCTACCCTTTAGAAATACATGGACCAAATGGGAGAATAATAAATATTTGTTGAGGAAGTAATAAATATTTGAACAATCTACACTAATAAAAGAGAAACATGCAAATTGGTGTCACACCGCTACCCATCCCATTGGCTAATCAGGGCGATATTCAAATTAACTGCCAGCCAAGATGGCGGCCAGCAGCCAGGCAGCTTGAAGTAAACATGAGGCTTGCTTGCTTCAGTGACGGAGGACTCCAACGTTCCCCGCCTGCCACTGCCGGCCTCTGAGCTTGCAGTTTGAAATATTGTTACAAATATAGAAGCTAAACAAAATCCCAGAAACCTGCTTTCAGCCAGCCCAGCCTCAGAGCTGGAGTTGAAACAGTGTTTTGATTATAGAACCCAAACAAACAAGATACCTGCTTTCAGCAGCCGAGGCCTAAGAGCTGGAGCCAAGCCTCAGAGCTAAAGCTGGCCCAGAATAAAAAAAAAAGAAAAAAAGGAGCGGTTGGGAGCTTCAGTCACCTGCCAGCCTGAAAAGAGCCCTCAGCCCCTCACCCAGACTGGCCAGGTACCCCAGTGGGGACCCCTACCCTGAAGGGTGTGTGACCAGCTGCAAACAGCCATCATCCCCTCATCCAGGCTGGCCAGGAACCCCAGTGGGGACCCCCACCCTGATCCAGGACACCCTTCAGGGCAAACCAGCTGGCCCTCACCCATGCACCAGGCCTCTATCCTATATAGTAAAAGGGTAATATGGCTCCCAGCACCAGGATCAGCGGAGCCATGAGGCCTTCCAGCACCGGGATCAGTGTGACAGGGGACAGCGCCCAAACCCCCTGATGGGCCCTGCTCTGTGCATGACAGGGGGGAGCTCCCCAACCCCCTGATGGGCCCTGCTCTGTGCATGACAGGGGGGAGCTCCCCAACCCCCTGATGGGCCCTGCTCTGTGCATGACAGGGGGGAGCTCCCCAACCCCCTGATGGGCCCTGCTCTGTGCATGACAGGGGGGAGCTCCCCAACCCCCTGATGGGCCCTGCTCTGTGCATGACAGGAAAAAAAAGTGTGACAGGGGGTGGCGCCGCAACCTCCCCATCGACCCTGCCTTGAGTGTGACAGGGGGCAGCGCCCCAACCCCCCAATCGGCCCTACCCTGAGTGTGACTGAGTGTGGCATCGCAACCTCCCCATCTGCCCTGCTCTGTGCATCACAGGGGGTGGTGCCCCAACTCCCCAATCGGCCCTGCTCTGAGCCCGACCAGGGGCTGCACCTAGGGATTGGGCCTGCACTCTGCCACCCGGGAGCAGGCCTAAGCCAGCAGGTCGTTATCTCCCGAGGGGTCCCAGACTGCAAGAGGGCACAGGCCGGGCTGAGGGCCCCCCCCGACCCCCCTGAGTGCACAAATTTTTGGACACTGGGCCTCTAGTAATATAATAAAAGGCCAGTGACTGTAATGGCATAATGACTGGAACAACCATTCGACCAGTCGCTATGAGGAGCATTGATCACCTCTCAGTCCCTCCCCCATCCCGTAGGCTCTGATAGCAGTATGGCCAACAGGGAACTGAGGGGAAGCAGGGTGGGTGGTGGCACGGCAGGACTGGGGATTTGTGGATGGGTGGAATGCCAACCTCTTGGTCCCTCCCCCCGGCCCACAGGCTTAGATTGATCACCCAGCCAACAGGAACTGGGGTGGGTGGAGGAGTTAGGACAGGACTGGGGACTGGCGAGAGGACAGAACACCGATCTTTTGGTCCCTGCCCCTGGCCCGCAGGCTCAGATTGATCACCTGCCAATGGGGAACCAAGGTGGGTGGAGGTGGCAGGCCAGGATTGGAGACTAGAGAGCAGGCAGAAGATGGCCCTGATAGCAGGCTAGGCCAAGGGACCCTACCCACGCATGATTTCGTGCACTGGGCCTCTAGTATGATATGATAAACATTAATTGTCCTTCTAAACTTACATAAGGGAATCAATAGTTCTCAATAAATTTATGAAAAATTCTGTAACCGCTTACACTGAAGGGTTTTGTTTGCAATTGCTTTTGTAAAGAGAAGTTGCTTGTAACCCAGGACACTTAACTTTGTAACATGCAATTTGGAGTACATATTTAATTCTTGCTTAATTTTTATACAGGTGCCATGATGTATATGCATGTATTTCATAACTGGTAGTTATACTTGGCTTGAATTTACTTTCAGTTCTTCAATTGTGCAATTGAAAATATAATTAAAAGAATCCTGAAATCATTCTATAATAGCTTGCATATTTATTAAAATTGAAGCTATCTACAGTCTGTTTTCTCTGTTACTTGGACCAGTGTCCATTGCTATGTGACCATTGAGATAATAAGCATATTTGTTAACAAAATTATGCCTTGTGATGCATTTAGGACTGAAACTAAAAAATACTTGAAAAGAGAGAAAACTGGAAAATCAACATAAATTACTATGAAATAATTAGTGTTATATTTTGAAATCTGAATAGTTTTTCTATGGATTTCTTGCAGTTAATTTAGTGGTATTTTATTTTGAATTATTGTGAACCTTAACATATAGATCACCACTATTCCAAATATCTTCTCAATTCTTTATTCATTCATCTTATTGGTCTTTGAAGGCATAAATTTAGTGAAAGAGGTAGTTATTTATTCCTTAGAAATCTTAATAAATATATTGTACAAATGAATTAAACATGATAACACATATTACCATCCAACAGGTTTCTATGCATCCGGATGTAATTTTGTGGTGAAAGTTAAGGATTACCAAGTATTTTTGAAATATTTAAGTAGGTTTTATTTTAAAATATAGCAGTACAGACAGTTGCCATATATATCATATGATTCCCCTATTATCTTAAACTAGTCTAGTATATTTGTTACAATCATAAAACCAACTTTAATATCCTATCTAATAAGAGAAACATGGTAATTAGTCATACCTCCGCTACCCTTCCCATTGGCTAATCAGGGAGATATGCAAATTAACTGCCATCCAAGATGGCGGCCAGCAGCCAGGCAGCTTGAAGCGAACAGGGAGGCTTGCTAG
>NW_005371298.1:82034-88642 GCF_000412655.1 Myotis brandtii
GTGACTGAGGGTGGCATCGCAACCTCCCAATCCGCCCTGCTCTGTGCATGACAGGGGGCAGCGCCCCAACTCCCCAATCGGCCCTGCTCTGAGCCCAACCAGGGGCTGCACCTAGGGATTGGGCCTGCCCTCTGCCACCGGGGAGCAGGCCTAAGCCAGCAGGTCATTATCTCCTGAGGGGTCCCAGACTGTGGGAGGGCACAGGATGGGCTGAGGGATCCCCTCTCCCCACCGAGTGCACAAAGTTTTGTGCACCGGGCCTCTAGTATTATTATAATTAACTAGAGTCCTGGTGCATAAAAATTCATGCACTGAAGGAGGGTCCCTCAGTCCAGCCTGCCCCCTCTCGCAGTCTGGGAGCCCTAAGGGGTGGGAAGCAACCAGGCAATCAGGGGAAGGCAACACCCACATCACACCTCTGATGCTTCCACTTCTGGCAGCGCAAGCCTCGGCCAACCCTGGGTGGCTGGGCAGAAACCATCAAAGGCTAGTCTGCGCCTCAGGATGGTCCCGGGCAACTGGGGGCTAAGGGGACTGGAAAACTCTGGAGTTAGGGGCACGGCAAGGCAGGGCCCACCTGCTGTTTGCCTACTGCCCTGGCAGGGCTGGAATGACTGGGTGCTGCCATTTTCTGGTTGTGGGTGCTACAATCTTTGAGGGTGTGACAGTCAATTAGTATATTCCCTCCTTATTGGGTGTGGGTGCTGCCATATTTGAGGGTGGTGCAGTCAATTAGCATATCCCCTCCTATTGCTGTGAGTGCCACCATCTCTGCAATGGCATGAGGGTCAATTATTATGTTCACTCTTTATTAGACAGGATAACTAAAGTATATATTTATTCAGATTTTAAAAAATTATTTTCAGTGATGTTTTTCTGTTTTACTATGTCTGCAATATGAGATTACACTTGGTTGCCATGTCTCCATGGATGTCTTTTCATAGTGACTTATTTTCAGACTTTCTTTTTTTTTGAACACCATGATAATTTTGAGAAATACTGATCAGGTGTTTTATAGAATACCTTTATATTAGAATTTGTTTAATAAAGTTGGCAAGGATGTTGCTGTGAATGTAAAATGATGAAAATAATTTGAGACAATAAAGTAAGTTGAAACAGTCAAGGTTAAAAATATTTGAGAATTTCTTAAAAATTTGAATATAGATACATCTCTAGAGGAGAAGCAAGATGGCGGCGATATAGGCAGACGCTTCCCAGGTCTTGCCCGGAGCAAATGGAGTAAGCAGCTGAAACTAATAACACCCACCTCAAATTGGCAAAATTACTCAGCTGATGAGACGGTTTGCAGCCGGAAAGGGGAGAGCTCCCCTGGAAAGCAGATCCAAGAAACAGCAGCCTCCTGATCACCACACCCCCTGTCTGAGGAACAGCAGCTGTACGTGAAGCCTCCCCCCACCAGCCAGAAGAGCCACCACAGCTGTGAGCAGCACCCACCAGAGGCTCTGCTACCAACGGAGGAGCAGCTGCTACCGCTACCACCCAAGGAGCAACCACAGCCCAAGGAGCCACTGCCACCCAGGGAGCAGCCACTGAACGACTCAACATCTAGATATGTCAGTGAGATCAAACATGGGTAGGCAAAGAAACCCCCAAAGGAAAGAAAAGGAGGACTCGCCAGAAAAGCAGCTAAGTGAGACAGAGGCATGCAACATGACAGAAAAAGAATTCAGAATAAGGGTCCTAGCGTGCATAAACCGGATGGAGGAAAAAATCAACTACTTATGCAAGAAGCAAGAAGAAACAGATGAAAAAATCAATAACTTATGCAAGACCCAAGAAGAAATGAAGAGCGATATAGCTGCAATAAAAAACACCATTGAAAGCATCAACAGTAGACTAGGAGAAGCGGAGGACCGAATTAGTGAATTAGAAGACAAGGAAGCAAAACACACCCAAACTGTACTGCAATTGGAGAAAAAAATTAAAAGACAGGAGGAGAGCCTAAGGGAGCTTTGGGACAACATGAAACGAAACAACATACGAATAATAGGGGTGCCAGAACAACAGAAAGATGAACAAGGATTAGAAAACCTACTCGAAGAAATAATATCAGAAAACTTCCCTGAAGTGGGGAAGAAAAAAGTCACACAAGCACAGAGAGTCCCAAACAAGGTGAACCCGAAAAGACCCACACCAAGACACATCATAATTACCATGGCAAATGTTCAGGACAAAGAGAGAATCTTACAGGCTGCAAGAGAGAGACGGAAAGTTACATACAAGGGATCTCCCATTAGATTATCAAATGATTTCTCAACAGAAACACATCAGGCCAGAAAAGAATGGACAGAAATTTACAAAGTGATGCAAAGCAAAGGACTGAACCCAAGAATACTCTATCCAGCAAGGCTATCATTCAAAATTGAAGGGGAAATAAGAAGCTTCACAGACAAAAAAAGGCTAAGGGAGTTTATCACCACCAAGCCAGCAATGCAAGAAATGCTAAAGGGACTGGTGTAAAAAGAAGGAATAAAAAGCTCAGAAAGAAAACAGCCACACAAAAAAAGAAATGGCTACAAACAAGTACCTTTCAATAATAACTTTAAACGTAAACGGACTAAATGCTCCAACCAAAAGACATCGAGTGGCTGAATGGATAAAAAAACATGACCCATACATCTGCTGTCTACAAGAGACCCACCTCATTAGAAGGGACTCACACAGACTGAAAGTGAAGGGATGGAAAAATATCTTTCAGGCAAATGGAAAGGAAAAGAAAGCTGGGGTAGCAATACTTATATCAGACAAAATAGACCTCAAAGTGAAGGCCATAACAAGAGATAAGGAAGGCCACTTCATAATACTAAAGGGATCAATACAACAAGAAGATATAACCCTGGTAAACATATATGCACCCAATGCAGGAGCACCCAAATACATAAAAAAACTCCTGGAAGATATCAAAGGAGAGATCGACAACAATACAATCATAGTAGGGGACTTTAATACACCACTGACATCACTGGATAAGTCCTCTAGACAAACAATCAGCAAAGAAACAGCAATCCTAAATGACTCACTAGATCAGATGGACTTAATAGACATCTTCAGAACACTTCACCCAAAGCCGCGGAATATACATTCCACTCAAGTGCTCATGGGACAGATTCAAAAATAGACCACATATTGGGTCACAAGCAAAGTCTCCCCAAATTCAAGAAGATTGAAATCATAAAAAGCATCTTCTCAGACCACGATGGCATAATATTAGAAATAAACTACAATAAAAACAACCCAAAATACTCAAACACTTGGAAGCTGAATAGCATGTTATTAAATATTGATTGGGTTACCAATGAGATCAAAGAAGAAATTAAAAACATCCTGGAAACTAATGACAATGAAAACACAACAATCCAAAACCTATGGGACACAATGAAAGCAGTCCTGAGAGGGAAGTTTATAGCTCTACAGGCCTATCTCAAAAAACAAGAAAAAATGGTAGTAAATCATCTAACTCTTCAACTCAAAGAATTAGAAAGAGAGCAACAAGAAAACCCCAGAGTGAGCAGAAGGAAGGAGATAATAAAGATTAGAGCAGAAATAAATGACATAGAGACCAAAAAAACAATACAGAAAATCAATGAAACCAAGAGCTGGTTCTTTGAAAGGATAAACAAGATTGACAAACCTCTAGCCAGGCTCACCAAGAAGCAAAGAGAGAGGACCCAAATAAACCAAATCAGAAACGATAGAGGCGAAATAACAACAGACCCCACAGAAATACAAATGATTGTTAAAAAATACTATGGACAGCTCTACTCCAACAAACTAGACAACCTGGAGGAAATGGACAAATTCCTAGAAAAATACAACATTCCAGCACTCAATCAGGAAGAATCTAAAAATCTCAATAGGCCAATAACTATGGAAGAAATTGAAGCAGTCATCAAAAAGCTTCCAGCAAACAAAAGCCCAGGACCAGACGGCTTCACAGGGGAGTTTTACCAAACATTCAAGGAAGAACTAAAACCTATCCTCCTCAGACTACTACAAAAAATTCAAGAGGAAGGAACACTTCCAAGCTCATTCTATGAAGCCAGCATCACCCTAATACCAAAACCAGGTAAAGACAACACAATGAAAGAGAATTACAGGCCAATATCCCTCATGAACATAGATGCCAAAATCCTCAACAAAATCTTAGCAAATCGGATCCAGCAGTACATCAGAAAGATCATACACCATGACCAAGTAGGATTTATTCCAGGGATGCAAGGATGGTACAATATCCGCAAATCAATAAACGTGATACATCACATAAACAAATTGAAAGAAAAAAACCACATGGTCATATCAATTGATGCAGAAAAAGCATTTGACAAAATCCAACACCCATTTTTGATAAAAACTCTCAGCAAGGTGGGAGTAGAAGGATCATACCTCAACATAATAAAAGCCATATATGACAGGCCCACAGCCAACATCATACTCAATGGACAAAAACTAACACCATTTCCCCTAAGAACAGGAACAAGACAGGGATGCCCACTCTCACCACTCCTGTTCAACATAGTACTGGAAGTATTAGCCATTGCAATTAGACAAGAAGAAGAAATAAAAGGCATCCAAATTGGAAAAGAGGAAGTAAAACTGTCCTTATTTGCAGATGACATGATATTATACATACAAAACCCTAGAGACTCCATCAAAAAGCTACTAGACTTAATACATGAATTTGGCAATGTAGCAGGATACAAAATTAACCCCAAGAAATCTGAGGCATTTCTATACACCAATAGTGAACTTTCAGAAAGAGAGATTATAAAAACAATCCCATTTACCATCGCACCAAAAAAATTAAGCTACCTAGGAATAAACTTAACTAAAGAGGTAAAAGACCTCTACTCAGAAAACTACAGGACGTTGAAAAAAGAGATAGAGGAAGACATAAACAGATGGAAGAACATACCGTGTTCATGGATTGGTAGAATCAACATCATTAAAATGTCCATACTACCCAAAGCAATCTATAAATTCAACGCACTTCCCATTAAAATACCAACGGCATACTTCACAGATCTAGAACGAACTCTCCAAAAATTCATCTGGAATAAAAAAAGACCCCGAATAGCTGCAGCAATCCTGAGAAAGAACAAAGTAGGTGGGATCTCAATACCAGATATCAAGCTGTATTACAAAGCCACTGTTCTCAAAACTGCCTGGTACTGGCACAAGAACAGACATATAGATCAATGGAATAGAATAGAGACCCCAGAAATCAGCCCGAACCAATATGCTCAATTAATATTTGACAAAGGAGGCAAGAACATACAATGGAGCCAAGATAGTCTCTTCAATAAATGGTGTTGGGAAAATTGGACAGATATATGCAAGAAAATGAAACTAGACCACCAACTTACACCATACACAAGAATAAACTCAAAATGGATAAAGGACTTAAATGTACGACAGGAAACCATAAAAATTCTAGAAGAATCCAAAGGCAACAAAATCTCAGACATATGCCAAAGCAATTTCTTCACTGATACAGCTCCTAGGGCAGTTGAAACTAAAGAGAAAATGAACAAATGGGACTACATCAAAATAAAAAGCTTCTGCACAGCAAAAGAAACCATCAACAAAACAACAAGAAAACCCACTGCGTGGGAAAACATATTTGCCAACGTCATATCTGATAAGGGCCTAATCTCCAAAATTTATAGGGAACTCATACAACTTAACAAAAAGAAGATAAACAATCCAATCAAAAAATGGGCAAAGGATCTAAATAGACACCTTTCAAAAGAGGACATTCAGAAAGCCAAGAGACATATGAAAACATGCTCAAAGTCACTAATCATCCGAGAGATGCAAATCAAAACAACAATGAGGTACCATCTCACACCTGTCAGACTGGCTATCATCTTGGGGGGCAAGAGGGAGGGGGTAAGAGATCAACCGAAGGACTTGTATGCATGCATATAAGCATAACCAATGTACATAAGACACTGGGAGGAAGAGGGGGCCAGGATATTGTCAAGGGCGGGGAAGAAAAAAAGGAAACATATGTAATACCATTTGTAATAACATAAGCAATAAAAAAAAGATATAAGAAATAAATTCATTAAAAACTATGCAAAAATACATATAAGGACTTGGCTAGTATGCTCAGTTGATTGGGCTTCGTCCATGAACCTAAAGTTTGCCAGTTTGATTCCTCATCAGGGCACATGTCTGGGATGCAGGCTCAATCCCCAGTAGGGGGTGTGCAGGAGGCAGCCAATTGATGACTCAGTTTCACATTGATATTTCCCTATCTCCCTCTCCCTCTGTCTCTCTCTCTCTCTATCTCTCTCTCTCTTTCAAAAAAAAAAATGAAATCTTTTAAAAGGTACATACAAAAATGTCCACTCAACAGTGATTAGGAATTGACTATGAATTATTTTAAAAAATCATTCTTTAAGCTGCTAAACAATTTCCAAATGTTCACAATGGGTATATGTTACCTTAGCCATTAGAAATGAAACATTATATATTCCTCTCTGAATGGAGTTTCAAGATTTTCTGAGATGATATATATATATATATATGCCATTTTTTTTCTTTCTTTCTTGACATGCTCCCTAGTAAATCTGCTAACCCCT
>NW_005371298.1:92531-162337 GCF_000412655.1 Myotis brandtii
GCCTCCAGCTGTGCCTCTGGCTCCTCAGGTGGGACTCGCGGTGTTACCAGAGGAGCCTCACCTAAGCCCTGGGCTGGTGCTGGAGTTGTGAGAGGAGAAAAAGTCACTCACATGCCAGTATTCCCTTGTGCCCCCCAGACACAGCACACAGCTAGAGCCCAGGATCCACCACAGGACACCCTCCCCGCCCAAAGTCCAGCAGCTGGGTGGTCTGAGGCCAGTCTTTGCTCCAGGCCAGGCTCTGGGGTGCTCCCTGTGTGTCTGGCCACAATCTCTCCCCATAAGCTCACATGGACCTCCCCACCCATTCCACCCCACCATCCCACCTTCTCACCCTTCGGCTCGGCCTCCTGAGGCTCCAGGTCTTCTCGCCTGCGCCTGCTGCGAGGACCATAGCCCCAGCACTGCAGGGCCAGGCTGACAATGGCCATCCGCCTGTTAGGACGCAGCTGCTTCGAGGTTGGAGGCCTGCGGGGCCTGGGTGGCTCTGGTGGAGGAGGCCTTCTCCCTGCCCCCTTGGGCCCTGGTTCCCCTGACGCCCAGGTGGCCACACTCACTTCAGGCCTGCTTTGGCCTGAAGTGGTGTGGCTCACCGGCCCGTCCCTGCTGGGCGTGGGGCGGTGGTCTTCACGGACCAGCTGCTGCTCCTCTTTGACCAGCAGAGACCTCTTCTTGGCCTGGCCTGAGGTCTGCAATGACAGTGAC
This sequence comes from Myotis brandtii, assembly GCF_000412655.1. Lineage (NCBI taxonomy): Eukaryota > Metazoa > Chordata > Mammalia > Chiroptera > Vespertilionidae > Myotis > Myotis brandtii. The sequence goes on from NW_005371298.1 coordinate 93,237, forward strand.
TGGCAGCTGACTGGGAGGACTCAAGCCTGACCCTAGTCACTGCTGCTTCTGCCCAGTGGACCAGATTCTGCTCCTGGATTGAGTCCAGCCCTGTGTCTACACAGACATCCACCGAGAGGAAATGAGACTCACCTCCAGGGCTCAGGATGGACCTCGGGCAGAGGGTGCCACCCACACTCCACGTCCACCCAGCTAGCCTTGACCTGGGGTGTGTGAACATGATTGGTCCTGACACCCGAACCCAGCCTGTTCCTCTTCTGGACAGACCCTCCCCACGTGAACACTCCCTTCACCCCCCAGCCCCCAAACACACGGGGAGGGGACATAGGGCTGCTCAGTTGGGATCAGAGGGGTGGCCTGGCCCAAACCAAACCTCCCTGTGTTACCTCTTGATCCCGCCGGGAAAAGGGCCACAGGCGTCCTCTCCTCTGAGTGGCGATCCGGCGGCGACCACGACTAAACGCACTCTCATCGCTGCCTCTCTTGAGGCATCGGCCTCGGGACAAGGGGAGACAACACGAAAACATGGTGTCTTCTCCAATGTCTCTATCCGAGTGAGATGGGAGGGGCAGTGACAGAATGTGGCTGCCTGGTTACCTGGGTTCCAGGCTCAGTTGGGCTCCATTGTCAGCATGTGAGGTATGAGTTGAACCTGCAGTCCTTTGGGGCACAGGATGATGCTCCAACCCACTGAGCCATATCCGCCAGGCGTAGAGTAGGATTTTTTATCCATGTTTGAACATATGATAAATAAAACAAATATCCACACCCAGAACATCATTGTCAATACTGCTCAAAGAGTGGACAACAAATTATAACATTTAATTAAACACATATACTATAAACGTGTGGGTTTTTTGCAATATTTACATTGGGGCATCCATATTTTTACTAATTACATAAAGCACTAGCAGATTTCTTTCTACTGTCTTAACAGTAGGTGTCAATAAAGTGATCCATTTAAAAGGACAACAACTGAACAGAACAATAGGTAATTTTTACAAATAGGACAATTTCTTTATAAAAGCACAGTTACCAATATATAAAACTTTGAAGGGGAATAATTTGGGCCTTAACAATCAAAGAAATGCAAATTAGATCACTTATATTTCCATTATTTCACATTTTTAAAATGTTATTGAACTAAGCCAAGAAAAAGCAGATAAACAACCCATTTCAGTGTTGCTAGTCCTATACAATAAACGCATTAGATGCAAATCGTCCGAATGGCGCAACAGTGGAACGACCATCCAGGTGACTCTCTGGGAACATGCTATGACACCCATGGGCACCAGGCCAGCCAAGGTGGGTGCAATGTGATTGGTCAGGGGTCTGTTCATCACCCCATGATCTCCCCACATAGGGAGGTCCAGGCCACTGACTGTCGGGCTGCAGCAGGTGAGTGGGGCCTCTCTCTCCTTGGGAAGCCCGGGTACTGGATGCCACAGCCAGAAAGAAACCTGGGTCTCAGTTGCTGGTGCCAGCAGCAGGGGGAAAGAAGGATTACTCTTGCATGAATGTTGTGCACCAGGCCTCTAGTAATTGTAGGATTCGGTTATTTAGAAAGTCAGTTTGAGAATACAAGTGCAGGACTCATTTATAATACAAACTTAATTTTCTAAAAACTTTCCTCTTATTAAATACTCAGGTCTGGCCAGTGTGGCTCCTCAATGGATGAACGTCAACCTAATAACCAGGAGGTCATGGTTCAATTTCCAGTCAAAGCACTTGACCAGGTTGTGGACTTGATCCCAAGTAGGGAATGTGCAGGAGGCAGATAACCAATGATGCTCTCTCATCTTTGATATTTCAATCTTTCTCTTCTTCTTCCTCCCTCTTGGAAATCAATAACAATATATTACAAAAAAACAAAAACAAAAACCAAAAAACAGCAACTCTGAGCCCTAACCAGTGTGGTTCAGTTGGTTGAGCGTTGTCCTATCCACCAGAAGGTCACCGGTTCAATTCCCTGTCATGGCACATACCCAGATTACGGGTTCAATCCCCAGGCAGAATGTGTATGGGAGGCAATGATCTATGTTTCTCTCTCCCTCTCCCTTCCTCACTCTCTCAAAAATTAATATAAACCTTAAAAAATAACAACAAAAAACCATTCTGATATCAGAAAGCGAATCGGTAAAAAAATGTTAAAAAATAGAAATTTTCAGACTTTTTAGTTCATAACCACTTTCTCCCAGTCAAACTATAATTTTTTTATAAAACATTGTAACAAACAGTTATTTTCATAAGGTATGTCAACAATAAATGTACTTTTTACATTCATCCTTTTTTATTATTATTATTTTTTTTTTGCTTGAGAAAATCCATAGTATTAAAACAGTTTTCTTTTTATCAAAACTTACCTTTTTTTCTTACCATCACCAGTATTATAATTGTCAAGCAAACTATTACCCATTATTCAAATCTCAACATCCCTTATTCCATCTATATACATAAAAGCCTAATATGCTAAGTTTTTCTCCGCCCATCGGACCAGTCACTATATCGCACACCTACCCCCAGGGGGCAGACGCTCTATGCATGAGCTGCCAAGTTGCATTGACTTGCCAGCGATGGTTTTCAGGTGATACACCCGGAACCAGAGAGGAGGAAGCCCTTTTCCTTGCAGGGCCGCACAATTCCACCTTTGGCCATGGGTTATGTTATTGCTGGGGCACTGTCAGCCCTGAACCTGGTTTACTGAACACTTGCCTTTGTATTCCATACCCTGTAACACTGCAATTTTGCAGAGTGCCCTCTCGTGCTGCAGGACCCCTCGAAGATGCAGGAGAGAAAGTTTCTGTCTGATCCCTGCAGGCCTGACTGAGGGACCCCACCTACCATAGGGACCCCACTTTTCAGACCCTGGGGAGGGACTCCAGCAGGTTGGCTCCAGGCTGTGTCTGGCCCATCTTGCCCAGTCCCGCCCCACCAGCCACCTTCTAATTGATTTTCTTTCAACGTGCACGATTCTGTGCACTGGGTCACTAGTACTTCAATAATAAAATAAAAACATAATAATAAAAGTTATTAAAATAAATAATTGAATATGGAGCAGGGAGAAAGCAAAAAATAAGTTGAAGGTTGTTTATTTTAGATCAATATCGACTTAAACATATGATAAAAAGGGATCTGCATCTGCCATATCATTATTTATTTTTTTTCTGAATTAAGAATTTATATAAATATAAAACTACAGGTTTGATTACAGGATTAAACCTGAGAGAACAAAGCTCATGCTGAAAAATGTAGTTTAAAATTTGCTAGCCTTAATTTAATTTTAGAATCAATGCTATCACTAATATCATTAAGAAAGGGTAGCCCAGTAGTCAATGTTCTTAGGTAAATTCAAGAAAAATTTGAAGTTAACAAGGGCAAACCATGGTAACCAGGAAATCAACTCAGAATATTTTATACATTCCAAGATTAATTCTGAAAATTGGATGTTGATAATTTGAAAAGAAGTTTTTGAAATGGAGGCTTAATAATAGGTTTCAAAATAATTCTAGACACATAATAGTATATTTACTGATATTTTATCAAACATATTATATTTAATATTTTAAAATGTCTTATTCACCAACACTAATTGGAATAAATATATTTTTCACACCATAAATACATTTTAAAGTGTTTAATGCATTATATTATTTAATAAAATTTTAAATTTAAACAGTAGTTATTATAGAATTCCTATACAGTGGGGCCTTGACTTACGAGTGTCCCGATTAACGAGTTTTTCGAGATATGAGCCGTCTCTTGGCTGATTTTTTGCTTTGAGTTGCGAGCTAAAATTCGGGTTACGAGCCAGCTTCAGATACCCCACCGCTAGTTGGCGCAGCGAACATCACAGTGAACTCCACAACATCAGCCCAGCATTATGTGTCTCACTCGTTCACTTTAAGATTTGACATACATATAATTTGAGTTATGAGCTCTGTCATGGAACGAATTAAACTCGTAAGTCAAGGCCCCACTGCATTTACTTTTAAATAGTTTCCAATGGAATCTAATTTTATAATCTCAGATAATTATATGTACCATGTACGTTTACCTTTCCCTCTGGTAATCACAATTCTGCAGTCTGTGTCAGTGAGGTCTTTTTATTCTTTTCAATCCCTTCACCTTTTTCACACTTCTCCAAAACCCTCCTCCCCTTTGACAGCTGTCAGCCTGTTCACTCTCTATGACTGTTTCTAATTTTTTTGTTAGTTTATTTTGTTCATTAGATTCCACATATAAGTTAAATCACACCTCACTTGTCTTTCTCTGACAGGTTTATTTTACTCTGTATAGTACTCTTCAGGTCCATCCATGCTGTGCAAAGAGTAAGATTTTCCTTCTTTTTACGGCTGAGTAGTATCTCATGTGTAAATATACCACAGCTTTTTTATCCACTCAACTCCTGATGGACATGGGCTGCTTCTAAATCTTGACTAGTGTAAATAATGTTGCAATGAATATAGGAGTGTGTATATTATTTCGAATTAGTATTTCTAGTTTCTTCAGATATAGTCCCAGAATGGAATCACTGGGTCATAAGGAAGTTCCATTTTTATATTTTTGAGGTAACTCCATACTGCTTTCAGCAGTGGCTTCACCCATGTACAGTCCCACAAACAGTGCAGGAGTTTCCTTTTCTCCATATCCTTGCCAGCATTTGTTGTTTGTGAATTTATTGATGATAGTCATTCTGACAAGTGTGATGTGATATTTCACTGTGGTTTTAATTTGCATATCTCTAATGATTAGTGACAATCAGCATCTTTTCATGTGTCTGTAGCTACTTGTATGTCCTTTTTGGAGAAGTCTTGAGTTTTCTAAATTCTTTATAAATTTTGGATATTAACCCCTTGTCAGATGTATCATTGGTGAATATATTCTACTAGAGGCCCGGTGCATGAAATTCGTGCACAGGGCGGGGGGAGGGGTGTGTGTCCCTCAGCCCAGCCTGTACCCTCTCCAATCTGGGACCCTTCGAGGGATGTCCGACTGACCGTTTAGGCCCGATCCTCAGGCTAAATGAGCAGCCAGACATCCCTCTCACAATCCAGGGCTGCTGGCTCCCAACCACTAGCCTGCCTGCCTGCCTGATTGCCCCTACCTGCTTCTGCCTGCCAGCCTGATCACCCCCTAACCACTCCCCTGCCATCCTAACCGACACCTAACTGCTCCCCTGCTGGCCCGATCTCCCCTAACTGCCCTCCACTGCCGGCCTGGTTGCCACTGTTGGCCACTGCAGCTGCCTTAGCCCCAGGCCTCACAGCTGTCACGATGGCTGCCTGCCCTCAGCTCTCTCAACCACTGCGGCTTTGTCTGGAAGGACGTCTGGAAGGACGTCTGGAAGACATCCACCCTGTCCTCCGCTGCAGGCCTGGTCCTTCCCAACTGCCCTCCCTTCCAGGCCATCTTGTGTCGGCCATCTTGTGTCCATATGGGGGCGGCAATCTTTGACCACATGGGGTTGGCCATCTTGTGTGTTGGAGTGGTGGTCAATTTGCATATTACCTCTTTATTATATAGGATCATTCAGTGGGTTGTCTTTTTATTTTGTTAACTAGAGGCCTGGTGCACAAAAATCTGTTCACTCAGGGAGGTCTCTTAGCCCAGCCTGCCCCCTCTCACAGTCTGGGAGACCTCAGGGGATGTTGTCTTACTGACAGCTTAGGACTGCTCCCCATGGAGAGTGGGCCTAAGCCACAGTCTGGCTTCCCTCTACAGGAGGTGCCCAGGCTATCAGGGGAAGGCTCCACTCCCATCACCCCCTCTCTGCTGCTGCCACTGTTGGCCACTGCAGCTGCCTAAGCGCCAGGCCTCACAGCTGTCACCATGGCTGCCTGCCCTCAGCTCTCGCAACCACTGCGGCTTTGTCTGGAAGAATGTCTGGAAGGACGTCTGGAAGGACGTCTGGAAGACATCCGCTCTAATTAGCATATTACCCTTTTATTAGTATAGATGATTTCCTTTGCTGTGCAAAAACTTTTTAGTTTGACTTAGTTCCATTTATTTATTTTATTTTATTTTTTATTTTCCTTTACCAAGGACATATATCAGAAAAATATTGCTACAAGAAATGTCTGATCCCAGCTGGCATTACTCAGTGGTTGAGTATCACCCTTGAACCAGGAGGTCATGGTTTGATTCCTGGTAGGGCACATGCCTGGCTTGTGGGCTTAATCCCCAGTAAGGGGAATGCAGGAAGCAGCCAATCCATGTTTCTTTCTCATCATTGATGTTTCTATTTCTTTCTCTGTCTCCCTTCTTCTCTCTGAAATTAATAAAATCAATTAAACAAAAGAAGAAGAAATGTCAGAAAAATGACTATGTTTCCTTCTAGTATTTTTATGGTTTTAAATCTAACATGTCTTTAATTCATTTTGATTTTATGTGTGTAGATGGTGTAAGAAGGTGGTCTGGTTTCACTTTTGTACTTTATTTGACCAGTTTTCCCAACACCATTTATTGAATAGAATATATTTAATGTAGTGTATGTTTTTGTATCCCTTGTCAAATAAAGGCATGGCTATAAAGGCATGGCTTTACTTCTTGGCTCTCTCTTTTGTTCCATTAATTCACATGTTTGTTTTTATACCAGTACTATGCTCTTTTGAGTACTCTTGCCTGTAGTAAACTTTGATATCAGGTAGTGTGATTCCTCCAACTTTTTTCTTCTTTCTCAATGTTAGTATGGCTATTCAAGGTCTTTTTTTGTTCCATTTTTGTAATATTTGTTCTAGTTCTATATAATATGCCATTGGTATCTAGATAGGAACTGTGTTGAATCTATAGATTGCTTTGGATAGTATGGTCATTTTAATGATGTTATTCTTCCAATCCATGAATATGATATATACTTCCACTTCTTCACATTGTCTTCAATTTATTTCTTCTGTGTCTTCTGTTTTGTTTGTTCTTTTTCAAGTTTCTTCAAGTGTAAAGTTAGATCACTTAGTTAATATTTTTCTTCTTTCTTGAGGTTGCTATGTATTTACCTATTTTCATTTGTTTTGAATTATCTTTTGAATTGTTTCTTAATCTCATTATTAACCCATTGGATATTTAGTAACATGTTATTTACTTCTCTGTCTTTGTGTATATTTCAGGTGTTTTTTTGTTTGTTTGTTTGTTTGGTGTGTGTGTGTGTGTGTGTGTGTGTGATATTTATTTCTAGTTTCATAGCATTATGGTTAGAGAAGATACTTGATATGATTGAAATTTTGTTAAATTGTTTGAGACTTGTTTTGTGTCCTAATATTTAGTCTACTCTAGGAAATGTTCCATGTGCTCTTCAAAGGAATGCTTCTTTGGGTTGAAATGCTCTGAAAATATCAGTCAAATACATCTAATCTGCTGAAACTGGTTTGGCTCAGTGGATAGAGCGTCGACCTGTGGACTGAGGGGTCCCGGGTTCGATTCCGGTCAAGGGCATGTACCTTGGTTGTGGGCACATCCCCAGTAGGAGGTGTGCAAGAGGCAGCTGATTGATGTTTCTCTCTCATCGATGTTTCTAACTCTCTATCCCTTTCCCTTCCTCTCTGTAAAAAATCAATAAAATATATTTAAAAAATACATCTAATCTAGTGTGTGATTTAAGCCCACTGTCTCCTTGTTGATTTTCTGTCTGGAAGATCTATCCATTTATATAAGTAGGGTGTTGAATTCTGTGACTTTATTACTGTCAATTCTCCCCCTTTATGTCCATAAAGATTTTTGTTACATATTTAGGTGCTCCTATGTTGGGTGCATAAGTGTTATATCTTCTTGTTGGATTGTTACCATTATCCTTATGTTGTGTCCTTTTTTGTCTTTTACTATAGCCTTTTGTTTTAGTCTATCTTGTTAGATATGAGTATTGTGACTCCAGCTTTTTTTCTCTCCATTTTAAAATTTCCATTTGCATGAAATATTTTTCTCTATCCCTCTACTTTAATTTTGGGTGTATCTTTCTTTCTAATGTGGGTCATTTTAAAAATCTAATATAGAAAATATTATGCTAAGTGAAATAAGCCAAATTGAGAAAGACAAATATCACATGATCTCACTTAGTTATGGAATCCAGTGGACAAAATGTATTAACCGCCCTGACCGGTTTGGCTCAATGGATAGAGCATTGCCCTGCAGGCTGAAGGGTCCCAGGTTCGATTCGGGCCAAGGGCATGTACCTTGGTTGCGGGCATCCCCAATCGGGGGTATGCAAGAGGCAGCTGATCGATGTTTCTCTCTCATCGATGTTTCTAACTCTCTATCCCCTTCCCTTCCTCTCTGTGAAAAATCAATAAAATATATTTCTTTAAAAAATGTATTAACCAACAAAATAAGATCCAAAGCAGGGAGGCATGGAATAGACTGCCATACCTCAATGTGTGATTGGGGCAATGAGAAGAGATAAACCAAAGAACATGTATTTATATGCAAAGCCCATGGACATAGGCAATCAGGTAGTGAAGACCTGGGGGTGGCGGGGAGGCAAGGAGGAAGGAGGCAAAAAAGAGGAAAATGAGAGAGATCTGTAATACTATTAACAATAAAAAATAGAGTTAAAGAAACAGCATATATATGATTTTTGTGTGTTTTTTTTAACTCTATATCTTTTGATTGGAGCATGTAAGCCATTCAAGCCACTGATGACTTGAATGGCTTACATGCTCCAATCATTTAATCAGTTAACTACCACATTTCCAAAATGGAAACCATCCCCACATGCCACGATATTTTGAATTTAATTTAAAAAATCAATTTTCAATGAATATTATAAACATAAATATATTACAATTCATGTGTTATTGAATATTTTCAGCTGAAAATTCTCATGAAAAATAATTTTAAAGTTGGTCATGGCTGCCACTTAGGGTAAACATTCTGTTTTTTATAGACTCGGCTTGCGTCTACAGATGCTTATGGCATACAATGGGTTAAAGTGATTATCAATATGCACACATTTCTTCTTTAAATTATGTGTGTTTTCATTTTGTTTTGTTTTGTTTGCTCGTTTTTATTATTATTCTCAAACCAGGCCCTTTAACATGCAATGCTGTTACATGTTTGGTAGTAACAAACTCTGTTAACTTTTTATTTTCTGGGAACCCCTTTATTTCTCCTTCAATTTTAGATGATTGTCTTGCTGGGTAAAGTAGTCTTGGTTGTAGGTCCTTGATTTTCATCACTTTGAATATTTTGTGACAATATCTTCTGGTCTGCAAAGTTTTTATTGAGAAGTCAGCTAGCAGTCTAATGGCGCCTCCTTATAGGTAACTATTTTTTCTTTGTCTTTAATCTTTTCCATTTTAATTATGATGTGTTTTGTTGGATTAATCTCTTGTGGGTCTCTGCACTATATGGACTTGTGTGTCTTTTTCCTTCACGAGGTTAGAGAAGTTTTGGCCATTATTTTGTCAAATAGGTTCTTGATCCCTTTCTCCTTCTCTTTTCTGGTACGCCTATGGTGTGGCTGTCATAATGCTTGATGTTGTTCCAGAGTTTCCTACACTTTCCTCATTTAAAAAAATATATCTTTTCTTTTATATGCTCTGATTGGGTATTTTTACTACCTTTTTCCCAAATCATTGATTCAATCATCTGCTTTATCCAACCTTGGACTTATTCTTTCCAGTGTATTCTTCATTTCAGATATTGTATTCTTCATTTTTGACTGGTCCTTATTTTGTGTGGATTAGATGTTCTTTTTCATGCTGTTGAGCTATCTTTTAACCATTACTTAAACTTTATCTAATAAATTGTTTATCTCCATTTCATTTAGCTTTTTATTTTAGGATTTCTCCTATTATTTCCTTTGGGGCCAGTTACTTTGTTTCTGCATTTGGCTGCCTATTTTGTTTGCTGCTATGTATTAGGTAGATCTGCTATGACTTCCAGTCTTTGTGAGGATACCTCATGTAGTAGGTGTCCTGTGGGGTCCAGTGGTACAGTGTCCTTAATCACCTTAGGCATGTCTCTTGTGTGAGTCATGTGGATCCTGCTGTTGTAATTGAGTTCTGATTATTATTGTCCAACTAATGTGTGGGATTAACCCTCTAGCTGGTTGATGGTGAGGCTCAACCCTGACCATGGCATACAAGCTGCCATGCAAGTGCTCACCACACAAAGCAGAATTCACCTCAGCAGGGTTTTGCACTTGCTGAGATCTCCCTTTGGATGTGTCCTTGGGAAGCTTACTGGAGCCTGCTCTGATATTGTCTGGAGCTGGCTATTGGGTGAAATTACTCTGGGCTTCTTGGGAGAGACTGGTATAAGCCATTTTCAGATGCTGCCTGTGGCTGGCCTGGGCAACCTGTTGAGTGCTTCAAGTGATACACAGTTTGTAGCTGCCTCTGCTGGGCCTGAGTGCATGCCAGAAGGACCAAGCTATGCTCCAAGCCTGGCTTTTACTAGAACTTGTAGCTCAGGGGCAGGTCAGCAAAGTCCCAAAGTCTCTCAAGATTGTTTTTGCCTGCCTCCACTTGCTGGCTGCCTGTTAGGCTCAATCACTGAATGAGCCTTTGGTGGTACTCAAGTTTCATGAGATAGGTTCACAATGAGTCACCAGGTAGGGGTGAGTGGTGTTCACTAGATTGATACAGGTTCACACTTGGTAACAGTGCTGGCTCTGAGGCCACTCAGCAAATGCTCCTGGGTACCCCACACTTAGATGCCACCTGCTGAGTGCTAGAACACCTTTCTGTTGGGGTTGGCTCTCAAGGAGTCAACAGAGTGAGGCCAGCAGAGTCTATCAGGCCAACATAGGCAAAATTTGGTTTCGTGAAAAGCCAAATTGGTCTGGCATGTGATGGAAAAACGTGCCTGTCCTACAGCCATGTAACACAGTCTGTCCTAGATTCTGCTGGCAGGAGACAGAGCTCAGCAGGGTGAAGCTGCCTAGAGTTGAAAGCATATGGCTAGAGAATCTCCTGTGAGGGAGAGTTCCCCATCAGGCTTCAGGGAAGTTGAGGTGTGTGGCTCATGCCTATGGGACACAATTTAAAATATGGTGATAGACAATTTAATTTTATGTCTATTATTAAGATACTCTAAAATCAAATCCTGTACAATTTGCAATTATGATAATAGATTATGCCTTTTAGAATGCTTATATTTTAAAATATGCCACCCAAAAGGAAATACAAATGCCTGAAATACATGTAAGGCAATCATTCAGTATATTAACATAATAAAATATAGTGTTTACATTTTTTTAAACATTGAAAAATCATTTAATTTTTTCAGTTCAAGTATATATAGGGTGTCCCCCAAAATGTATATACACACTTTAAATAAATACAAATGCAGTGTTTATTAAAATGTATTTAATTTTCAAAATTGAGTTATCAGCTGTGTGTATACATTTTTTTGGTACAGCCTGTGTAAGCTTCATATAGAATTTTTTCCTTTTACACTTATCTGACTTAATAAATGTTTAAAATTTAGTACATCAGAGAATATAATAATTGGCTTGGGTTATATAATCAAATGGATATTTATAATTAAACTAGAAGCCCAATGCACGAAATTTGTGCAAGGGGCTCAGCCCTTGCAGCCCTAGCTGCCTCATGGCCCTGAGGCCCCGCCCCCATTCCTACCCCCCACCACCACCACTAGTCCTTTTGGAAGGTCATTACAGAAGGTCGTTCTGCCATCTGGTCTAATTAGCATATTAGCTCTTTATTATAAAGGATATGTTTTTTTCACAGTTATCTATAAATTTTTCACTCCACCTAGTATAAATGTATACAACATTTTGTGTTTCAATCATTCATTTGTTTCCCTGATAGAAAATTGGTAATTTATAGATCAGATAATTTTTCAGCTGAATAAAAATTATAAAAAGCTTAGCTTTATCTTTATTGTACCTTGCAATGATAGACTTAGACTCTAACTAGCAATGACTGAAATACAAAAACAGTGGAAATCTGATCTTGAGCTCTACTCATTAATAGAATATGATTTTCTTAACAAAAATATACATGTAAACCTTCTCCTTAAAATAAAAGTTGTGATAAACTGAAAACCTCATGTTTATTTGATATAGCTCCTAGCATTTGAGTCCTCTCCATCTCAAAAGAAATTTAATAATAAGCCCATAAATAAAGTATACCAATTCATTAAAATATGGGAAAAAAACTGAAAAAAACATGGATTATAATCTATAATTGTGCCTGTTTATAAAACTGGTCTATTTTGTAGATTTGTGCATTTGTTGGATAATGAATTTTTATTTCTATCTGTCATTTTTATAGTTTTACACAAAATAATAAATTAGTGAAGTTAATGCTACATATGTTATAGAGCCATATCTTAAATATAAATATATCAATTTCTTGTTTGGAGGGGTTAATCCTCACCTGAGGATATTCTTCCATTGAGTTTTAGAGAGAGTAGAAGGGAGAGGGAGAGACAGAGAGAAACGTCGATGTGAGAGACAGATTGATTGGTTGCCTCCATCCATGCCCCAACGAGGGCTAGGATCAAGACTGCAACTGAGGTATCCTTCATTCAGTCCATTGGCTGATGCTCTATCCACTGAGCCAAACCAGCTATGGCAAAATATCTCAATTTTCATTAGCTTTTGATAACATTTTTTTTTCAAAAATTATACCATTTTTTGATGAAACGTTATAGTCACGCCTCTTGGCTAAAACAAATTTGACATTGCTAATAGCTTAAGGAAAAAAGCAGAATAAAATAAAAAAACAAATTTAATTAACCATGGAACAGCTTTTGATTTTAGGTAGGAAATCTTGATTAATAAAATCTACTGAAAAGCAAAATAAAAAAATGTCTAGAGAGCCAGTAAAATATTAAACCAATTCTCAGTGATCAGAATCCAGGAAAAGATAATAAATGGCACCTGATAATTTTTTTCTAAACCATATTATTATATGTAGGCTTTAAAATGCATTGTTCTTCATTTTTCTGCCTTTTTCCACACCACCTAAAGGTTTTCTAGTTATACATAGCTGAGAAACAAATGTCCCCAAAACTCAGTGTTTAAAATAGTCATCTTGAAAACTCTTTGAAATGCCAGGACCTAAGAAAATAGGGTCCTTCACAAAAACAATGAGAATACTGGGAAAAACTGTCAAAATGAATTTTTCAGCACTCTGGAAATTAACCAAAGATTAATGTAAAAAGTGGTTATTCAAGAAAGACACTTGAATCACAGTAAAAATAGGCTTCATGGTATTTTAATTTGCCTTATCCCATCTCCCCAACCCAGCTCCACTATAGCCTTGAATTCAGCAGCTTTGCAGCAATGATAGTAATCAGGAGAGGGGGGATTGGGAGGGAGAAGAAGTATGGTTGTATGGTAGATTGATAAATGAAACAAATGTGATATCATGTTAACAATTGTTTAATTCAACCTGGATGTTCATCTCACTAGTTTTTCTACTTTCCTGAATTTTCAAACTTTTTCATTAAAAGTAGTTGAAAAAGTGAAACAAACAAATAAAAAACAGCAGCCTGTCAGCCTTTAGAAATGGCAAAATGTCTTTGGAGCTTCTCAAACAACCCCATCTTCAGAGACCTTCACTCTTTGACCTCTCTTAGCAGTTTCCTGAAAAAAAAAACAAAAAACATGTCACACAATTTTTCTGTGTTGACATCAGATCTTTCTTACTATTCAATGGCAAATGTTTAACATCACAGCTGCTTGAGGTGGGAATTCTAGTTGGGACAAATAAGAGGCTTGCTAAAAAACAAAAAAGCACCTTGGAAAATTTGGAAAATTTGGAAAATGAAGCATTGAAAATGCAACATATTCTGAGGATCTAGAGTCCCACCTTACCTTTGTCCACAATAACAAGGACCCTCCCTATCACCACCACTAGTGTCTGTAGAGATTGAGTGGGTAATCTGGGTGTCACTAACCATATGGCAGTAACAAGGCAATGCTCACTCTAGCAAGAATGGTGTCAGAAAAGATCAGTTAAAACAGACATTTAAGTAAGATCCAGACTTTAATAACAAAGGACAAATGTCCAGGATTCAACTGAAAAATAGTTTATTACACAAAAAATCCAGGATATCTCAAATTGAATTAAAAAATTGACAACACTGAGATGACAGAGATGTTAGAAATAGGTGACAAAGATTTTAAAACAACTAAAACAATCTTTGTCAAAAACCTTCAATGAATAATTATGAACACAATAAAAGAAATAAAAATACAGAAAGACTCTTCAAAGAAATTGAATATATAAAGAATTAAATGTTACAACTGAAAAGTACAATAACCAAAATGAGCAGGAATAAGCTCAGTAGCAAAATGGAGGTAATGTAGTGAGAGAGCAAAAACAATGATGAAAACTAGTGAACTGGAAGACAGAACAATAGAAATTATGCAATCTAAACAACATAAAGAAATAGGCTGGGAAAGAAAGTGAACAAAACCTTTAGAGCCTTTGGGACAATAACAACAAATTTAATATTCATATAATTACTGTTTTTCTGGTAGAAGAGGTTAAAAAAAGAGAGGCTGTATAAATACTTGAATAAATAATGGCTTAAAACTCTATAATTTTTTAAAGAGATTTAAGAAGTATAAAGACAAATAAATACACATCAGAATACATCATAATTCTTTTCTGAAAACTAAAGACAAAAGATGTCTCAAAGTCAGCCAGAAGAAAATGAGTTTATCTATAGAGGAAAAAAGATTTCCATAACATATATTCTTTATCAGAAACCATGGATGTCAGAAATAATAGATAAATAATATTTATTTCCTGTGACACACAAAAAAGCAGTCCACTCAGATTACACCCACTGAAAAAAACCCTTCAGGAATGCAGGGGAAATCAAGATTCTCATATGAAGGAAAATAAAGCATTTATTGCCAGCATACCTACCATAAAAGAAGGAATGAAACAAATTCTCCAAACAGAATGGAAATGCTAAAAGAAGAACTATCAGGAATGAAAATAGAACGTAATCAAAATGGGCAAATAAATTGGTATTAATACTCCTCTTGTGTTTTATAAATTAAGTTTGGTTAAGCACAAATTATAACGATGTCTAATTTGGTATTCTTCCATACTAGCACACTGCAATTGTTTCTTTTTTATCATATCATTTCTGTTTAAAGAACTTTCCTTCTTTAATGGAATTATCTTTCAGTCTTTAAGAGTATATATTTTAGTGACAAATGTCTTTATTTTTCCTTTGTGTCTTTATTTCTTTCATTCTTGAAGGATAGTTTTGCCAAGTATAGGATACACTATGAACAGAAATGTGCTTTGAAAAACGTTGTGCCACTTCTTAATTACCACTACAGTTTCAGATGAGAAATCTGCTGTTATTTGAACTGATATTCTCTTTAAGGGTAATATGTCATTTCTCTTTGGTTCCTTTCAAGATAATTTCCCTTTCATTTTCAAATGTTTAATTAGTATGTGTCTTAGTGTGTATTTATTTGCATTTATTCTGTTTGGTGTTCACTCCAAACATATGTAAGATTAAGTCTTCTGTCAAATTTAAGGATTTTTCATTCATTATTATTTACTAGTGTCCCAGTGCACGGATTTGTGCACCATTGAAAGGAAATTAATTAGAAGAAATATTTTAATATCACTATTGGCATCTTGCTAATGAAAATAAAATAGGATTCTACCGAGTCTCCTATCTATCTACTCCACTACTACCTACTGTGAGGATCAAATGAGATGAGGCACGAGAAAATGCTTGACAAACATTTGGTTAAACTGTAAAATGTTTGCACCTGGCTATAAAGCAAGTACAGTTCCTGGGCTGAAGAAACTCTAAAGATGCTAGTCGCTAGGGAGAGGAAGCCAGGCATTGCTATGTGTTGTCATTACCCGGCACCCACAGCCACAGTTTCCAAGCTGGGCTGGGCTGTGGACCTCATTTTGTGCCTTGGGGTCTTGGCTCCTGGGTGGTGGCAGGGCCAGTATCCCACTTGGAAGAAGCCAAGTGTTGGTTTGTCGGCACCAGGCCCGTGATGCCATTTAATTTTAAATGGCCAGTGGGTGTCATGGCAGCTCCTGCATTGAGCATCTGCCCCCTGGTTGTCAGAGCACCGGTCAGACAGACACTTAGCCTTTTATATATATAGATAATACTCTTTTAGTCCCACTGTCTTTCATCACTCCTTGGACTAAAATGATATAATATTGGATCTTTTATTATTGCCAAAGCCTTCTGACATTCTGTTCATCTTTTTTTAAGTCTATTTTCTCTATGCAGTTCAAATTGGGTAAATTCTGTTGACCTCAGATTCACCAATTCTATCCTCTATTATCTCCTTTATACTATTGACTGTATCCAGTAAAATTATTTTTGGATATTATATTTTCAGTTCTATGTTTTCATAACTTCACTATTTTTTGCTCAGATTTTCCTTTTTCTCATTTGTTGCAGTATAATTTGTAATTGATTGTTGAAGCAGTTTTATATTTTCTTTAAAATCCTTGTCAGATAATTTTAACATCTCATTCATCTTGTTTGTATCAATATACTATCTTTTTCATTCACATTTTAATTTTCTTGGTTCTTGGTATAATGGGTGATTTTTTATTATTATTATTATTGTATCCTATTTTGTCTGTTAGGGGACTCTGGATCTTATTTAAATAGTTTATTTTGGTAAAAAATCACACTATGTTTAGTATGTTTGTTTTGGCCTACTATTGTGGCCTGTAGTACTTCATTGTTGTGGCAGGATGTAAAGATTAAAATATTAACAGGACCAGTCGAAATTTCAAGATTAATAACAATGTTGCTCACATACAGAAGTATTGGTTCTTTGTGAACTAAGGCCCCAAAGAAGGAAAGTACAAGTTTTTGGATCATATTGTGAAAGTATAATTGTGTTCTAGTGAAAGGAGACATTCCTATTTTATTCATAGGTTTAATTACTTAAATTTACTGAGAAAGTACACTACATCCTGCTGTATAACTTTCCTATCACTCAAGATGTTGAATTCTAGCTGGTGCCATAATGAGTATTCAGTAGGTTATTCCACTCTTTTATAAGGCTAGCTGTTTCTTGTAAACTAGTCAGTAATTTGAAATTCCCTAAGAATCCAGTAAAACCATTAGCAATAGGTCAAATTTATATGTCTAATCACTTTCTTTCTAGGCAAAGAGGAACTCTATCCACTCTGAGCATTTACTGGCCCCTTAGGACCACCCATTAAAATTATTTTTAAGATATATTTTTCATAAACTAATATAAGCTAAATTCATTTTTATGAAACTTCGAACAAGATATTTTTATAATGATAAAAATAAGATAATTTTGAATTATAATAAAAAAAGATAATGTTGAATTATGATTAGGAAAGTAATCAAAAAATACACATCTATAGTCTAAGGTAAAATAAATGATAATAACAATAATCAATGAAATGATGCTCAATTACACTGATTAAAAGAGAAATGTTTTTTAAAATATACAATTAGATATAATTTTTCATGTATCAGAAAATAAGTTTTTATATATTGTTATTTGGAATATAAAATGATGACCTGCAATAAAAGAAAAACTGAAACTTGAAATTATCTTAATATATGTGATAATAATATTAGTACATGTGAAAATGTAATAAGTACATAAAATATTTATTGCAGGTTTGTTTACAATAGCAAATTATTCAGAAAGAGTCAACCTGACTATCAAGGGGATCAGAGTTGAATAACGAGGGCTTGCCTGTTTTTGTACATAACGTTCTATTGGAACACAGCCACATCCATTTATTTACACATTGTACAAGACTGTTTTTATGCTATAATGACATTGTTGAAAAGTTATAAAAAAGGCTGTTTAATCTACAGTCTAAAATATTTACTAGCTGATCCTTTGTGTAAAAATTTGTGACCAGTAATGCAGATTCATATGATAGACTACTATGAGGGACTTAAAGGGAATAAATGACTTCCAAAAACTGTTTAAAGGATAAATATCCAACATGTTATGAGAAAAGAAAAAGAGAAAGAAAAATGCACATAGTATGATATACAGGGTGGGGCAAAGGTTTACAGTTGTGAGTATATGAAACATAGAGTTTATTCTTACATTTTTGTTTATTGTTTATTGTATTATTTTCTATATGAACAGCAGCTAACCTACTTTTGTCTCACCCTATGTATATTCACATGTATGTTGTATATTTTTGTATATGTAATACATATAAATGTATACATTTGTTTACTTGCAATTTTATACAAATGCATCTCTAATCTGTAGTTTTAAAAAGCATTATGAGTCTAACACTAACTAAATATGCTTTATTCATAACAAAATGAATAATATATAATTGTTTATATTGGGATGTGTCATGTACTGCATTATAAATTGTTTTTTCTATTTTATCTAATTCTGTTAAATCTAAATTCTGGACAAATTCAATCTATTTAACTGTTGTGTGATCAATAAGGTCCCCATAGCCCATAGTGATAAAAGATTTTCATACATCATACTGCTTACTAAAGTTACAGGAGAATTTTTGAGTATGATTTTCAGTTGTTTGTAAAATTGCTATAAATATATATCTCCTGGCAGGGCAAAAAAGTAAGTTTTGTTTGTATAATGTGGATAGTTTTGTATTCATTATAAATATATGCTGCACAAGATCTATTATTTAATATTGAGTATAAAATTGATTTTCAAAGTTTAACATTTTACCAAAAAAGAGAATATCTCATTTATTTGTGTATAAATGAAAACCACTGCTTAAAAGAAACTTATTAATTTTTTCTCCCTTTCCTTTTTCTCATATATCTGACTTTTTATTATTTTTTTACAATTGTTTCCACCTCATGTCTTTCTATTTATTTGCACACACAAAAAGAGAATAGCAGTTGAATATATGTATGTGTGTGGTGTGTACATCTACATGTAACTTAAATTTTTGAAGTTTTTATAACATTAGAAAGTAGATTTATAATGAATTAAAATGTAAAATTATGAATACATGTTATCATAACATTAAAAATAATATACAGATAGCTGAATCTGTTCCATTTATACCAACCTCAGAAAAAGCATTTAAATTCAGTCTTTCAGAAGACATTTTGGTAATCCTGGTCTTTATATTTTAAATTATTTTTCTTCATGTTTTACATTCTATTTTAATTGATATCATTGTTTCCAATATTGTAAATTCGTTTTCATTTTAGCCCCGGCCAGTGTGACTAAGTTGGTTGAGTGTTCTCCTATGCACATGAGGTTGCCAGTCCGATTCCAGGTCAGGGCATATGCTTTGAATGTGGACTAAATCCCCATTACAGGCATGCAGGAGGCAGCCACTATCTCATGGATGTTTCTGTCTCTCTCTCCCCATCTCCCTTCCTCTTTCTCTCTCTCTCAAATCAACAAAAACATTTTTAACAAAAAAGATTTTCTTTTTAAAATCTAGTTATGAACAATTTATATCAAAGTCCTGAATATAATATCTGGATGTTTGGTCTATTTGGACTATTATAACAACAAAAAATCATAGAGTGGGTGGCGTAAGCAACAAACATCAAATTCTCATAATTCTAGAAGCTGGAAAGTCCAAGATCAAGAAACTGGAAGATTCAGTGCCTGGTGCAAGCTAGTTTCTTGGCTCATAGATGACCACCTATCATTATTTTTACCTTTCCCAGAGCCAGGTGACTATGAAGCTGATTTAGATTCAGACAGGGCCTACCTAACTGAAGCTCAGAGACAAAAATCCCAAATTCCCTCTTAGGGACATCTTTCTTTTTCTAAAACAAAACCAAATCACCTCCTGCCTCAAACCCTACCAAATAATTTGTATTTTAGTTAACACTGTTCATATAATATGTAATACCACACATACATAAATGTAAAAGAAATGCCAATATTAAGAATTGGTGCTTATGTAGGTCAAGGCTTAATACAAGGAAAAACTGTTTGGTGCTTTTAGCTATGGAGGATTATGTGCGGTGACTATACAGTCTTTTGAAAGGATGGATCAGAAGTAAGGGGGCAGGCGCTGGACATTTGTTTTCCACATCCCATCTCTGGGCTTGTTATCCAGAGGTCAGGGGGCTACCGTTAATGCTCCGAACAGAACCAGTGCTAACACTGCCCCACATCTATAGTACATGTGAATGGATTGCGTGTGGCTGCAAACAGTTATCTGGGGATTTGTGCGTCAGCTGCCATGAACAAGGAGGTGTGGGCTTTTCTTGTACAGTCACCTCTAATTGGCATAACTCCCTTCAGCTACAGAGATTCTGAGACAATTAGTTTTAGGTTTCTCCTGGTAGAGGGGATGAGAGAGCTAATCAGATCATCAACCTCAGTAGTTAAAGGGATTCAACCCGACATTTTATCTTTTGTTATAAATGTTCTAGAGTGAAAGGCAACCCTGCCCAATTTCTTATAAATCCGCATTTGCAAAAGCTTCAGAAATTGAATCTATTCAAGACGTCTTAAATCTACTTCTAAAGTGTTTCTGAGAAGTTTTTGACAATGAGAACTAAAATCTTAAAATATATTAAAGTATTGGGAAAATTTCTGACTCTTTTCCACTTTTTAAATGTTATATTGGGTCTATAGTTAACAAAATAAAAAGCAGAACACCAGGCATATAGCCATTCTCTTCACATAATTCTAAACAATAGTTCATGCTTTGTGATTGGCTAAAGAGGATGCAGGCTTTCTTTTGTTTAGCTTTTAGCAGAAATAGAGTTGAATAATGAACAATGTTTTTTTTTACAAAAAAAAAAAAAAGTTTTATCTCCCAAGGTCTTTTCAGTCTGAGTATAACAGAAAAACTGTGATAAACTCTAAAATATGTTTCACTTTAACCTCATTTCATTGTCAACATTATCAGTAAGAATTAATAATGTAGACTCATGGTTTTATGTTATAACTAGAGGTCCAGTACACAAAATTCATGCACTCGGTCGGGGGGGGGGGCGGCGGTCCCTCAGCTCGGCCTGTTCCCTCTCGCAGTCTGGGAGTCCTTGGGGGATGTCTGACAGCGAAGGGAGGAGAGGCTTTCCCCAGCCGTGAGCCTGGCTTCTGGCTGAGCGGCGCTCCCCCTGGAGTGCACTGACCACCAAGGGGCATCTCCTGCACTGAGTGTCTGCCCCCTGTTGGTCAGTGCACGTCATAGCGACCAGTTCTGCTGTTCGGTTGATTTGCATATTAGCCTTTTATTATATAGGATTTATGTTTACTTAGCTTGAATGAAAGGGATTTGTAGTAATGTTATCAGTACCACACACAGTTTGTATAGCAGAACAAGATAATGTGGCTGTTTTAAAATAAATATCCTTGTTCTCTGAAAACTTACACATAAGCAACAGATTTCAAACAAAATATATGTATTGAATATGCACACTGTTGATTTCTCTCATATCAACAAACAAAATTTAATCAACCAGCCCTGGTCAGCTTGGCCCAGTGGCTAGAGCGTCGGCCTGTGAACTGAGGGTCCTGGTTTCAGTTTCGGACAGGGGCACATGCCCGGGTTGAGGGCTCTATCCCCAGTGCGGGGTGTGCAGTAGGCGGCCAATTGATGGTTCTCTCTCATCATTGATTTTTCTCTCTGCCTCTCTCTTCCTCTCTGAAATCAATAAAATTATATTTTTAAAAATAGTAATCAACCATTACACACTCAAAACATTAAAACTCACCACCTGTCCCATGCAATGTTTCTTTTCCTTTTTTTTTTCTTTTATGCATATATACTCACAAAGAATTGATTAGGAAAAAAATGTAGTTGGGCCAAAAACACACACAAGCAAGTCACAACTTCCTAAATTCTATAGAAAAGCTTAGTGCAAGGCCTATACCATTGACCTTCTCTAGTAGATATGTGAGGAATTCTTCTAAGATAGGGATGAAGTTCCTGGATTGTACTCATGAGAGGTAATAGAATTTTTATTCAGATTTTACTTTAAAACAGACCAGACTAGTAGTTCAAATTATAAATGTGATGCAATGATTGAGCTTATTGATATTTTAATATTAATGTTGATATCTATAAATTTAGGAGATTAGGCCCTTATCCAATATAACATTGGCAAATATGTTCTCCCATGCAGTGCACTTTCTTGCTTTGTTGATGGTTTCTTTTGCTGTGCAGAAGATTTTTATTTTGGTATAGTCCCATTTGTTTATTTTCTCCTTAGTTTCCATTGCTCTAGGAACTGTATCAGTAAAGATATTGCTACAACATATGTCTGCTATTTTACTGCCTATGGAGTCTTTTAAGATTTTTGTGGATTCCTGTTGTACTTTTAAGTCTTTTATCCATTTTGAATTTATTTTTGTGTATGGTGTAAGTTGGTGTTCTAGTTTTATTTTATTTTTTGCATGTATCTCACCAATTTTCACAACACCATTTATTGAAGAGACTGTCTTGACACCATTGTGTGCTCTTGCCTCCTTTGTCAAATATTAATTGAGTGTAATGGCTTGGGTTGATTTCTGGGTTTTCTGGTCCCAGAAATTTCTGGTCTATATGTTTGATCATGTACCAGTACCAGGCAGTTTTGAGAACAGGGGCTTTGTGATATAGTTTGAATCTGGTATTGTGATCCCTCCAACTTTGTTCTTTCTCAGGATTGCTTTGTCTTTTCGAGGTCTTTTTTTCTCCATATGAATTTTTGGAGAGTTTCTTCTAGGTCTGTGAAATATGCTGTTCATATTTTAATGTGGATTGCATTAAATATATAGGTCGCTTTGAATAGTATGGACATTTTAATGATGTTGATTCTACCAATCCATAATATGGTATATTCTTCCATTTGTTTATGTCTTCTTCTATCTCTTTTTTCAGCATCCTGTAATTTTCTGAGTACAGGTCTTTTAACTCCTTTGTTAAGTGTATTCCTAGGTATCTTAATTCTTTTGGTGCAATGGTAGATGGGATTGCTTTTTTTTAGTTTCTCTTCTGTGAGTTCATTATTGGCGTATAAAAAAAGCCAGAGATTTCTGGGTGTTGATTTTGTATCCTGCTACATTGCCAAATTCATCTGTTATATCTAGTAGTTTTTTGATGGAGTCTTTGTGGTTTTCTATGTACAATATCATGTCATCTGTGAATAATGGCAGTTTTACTTCTTTTCTAATTTGGATGACTTTTATTTCTTCTTGTCTGATTGCTATGGCTAACACTTCCAGTACTATGTTGAACAGGAGTGGTGAGGGTGTGCATCCCTGTCTTGTTCCTGTTCTTTGGGGAAATGGTTTTAGTTTTTGCCCATTGAGTATGATGTTGGCTGAAGCTTTGTCATATATGGCTTTTATCATGTTGAAGTATGATCATTCTATTCCCACCTTGCTGAAAGTTTTTATCAAGAAAGGTGTTGGATTTTTTCAAATGCTATTTATGAATCAATTGATATGATTATGTGAGTTTTATCTGTCAATTTGTTTATATAATGTATCACATTTATTGATTTGCAGATATTATACCAGCCTTGCATCCCTGGAATAAATCCCACTTGGTCATGGTGTATGATCATTCTAATGTAATGCTGGATCCGATTTGCTAGAATTTTGTTAAGGATTTTGACATCTATGTTCATGAGGGATATTGGCCTATAATTCTCTTTATTTGTGGTGTCTTTATCTGGTTTTGGGATTAGGGTGATGCTGGCTTCATAGAAAGAGCTTGGAAGTGTGCCTTCCTCTTGAGTTTTTTGGAATAATCCTAGGAGGATAGGTTTTAGTTCTTCTTTGAATGTTTGGTAAAATTCCCCTGTGAAGTAGTCTGGCCCAGGGCTTATATTTGCTTGAAGTTTTCTGATTACTATTTCAATTTCCTCCATAGTTATTGGACTATTCAGATTTTTTATTCTTTCTGATTGAGTTTTGGAAGGTCACATTTTTCTAGGAATATGTCCATTTCTTCTAGGTTGACCAGTTTGTTGGAACAGAATTGTTCATAGTATTTTTTACAATCCTTTGTATTTCTGTGGGGTCTGTTGATATTCTGCCTCTTTCACTCTGATTTTGTTTATTTTGGTCCTCTCTCTTTGCTTCTTGGTGAGCCTGGCTAGAGATTCATCAATCTTGTTTATCCTTTTAAAGAACCGGCCCTTAATTTTATTGATCTTTTTTATTGTCCCCCCCCCAAAAAAAAAAATTTACAGGGAACTCATACATCTTAACAAAAGGAAGAAAAGCAATCTAATCAAAAAATGGACAAAGGACGTAAATAGATACTTTTTGAAAGTGGACATACAGAAGGCCAAGAGATATATGAAAACATGCTCAACATCACTAATCATCCAAGAGATACAAATCAAAATGACAATGAGGTACCATCTCACACCTGTCCTAATGGCTATCATCAACAAATCAACAAAGGACAAGTGCTGGTGAGAATGGGGAGAAAATGGAACCCTTTGCAGTGCTGGTGGGAATGCAGACTGGTGTATCCAATAAACTGATGAACAAAAACAGATCCAAAGACAGAGAAGCATCTTACAGACCATCAAAATTCAGAGGAAAGGCATGGGGAGGGAGTAAGAGATCAACCAAAGGACTTGTATGCATGCATATAAGCATAACCCATGGACACAGATACTAGGGGGTGGGGAAGGCATGTGCTGGGAGGTGGGGTGTCCGGGGAGAGCTCAATGTGGTGAAAGGAGACATATGTAACAATATATGTAATACTTTAAACAATAAAAAATTTAAAATTAAAAAATATATATATAAGCATTGGATAGCCCTGATGAATATACCTGGTAGATACAAAAGTTCTCAACAAAATATTAGTAAACCAAATTCTATAACACGGTAAAAGTATCATGCACTATGAAAAAAAAATGTTGATACCTAAATATCACCTTTTTGATAATCACAAGTTCAAAGCCAGTGCACACTATTCTGTCAATTTAAGTGGCTTTTATGGGAATAATTTTTTTTCCTCTGTATTTGTATTATACCATGACTCAGAAATTACTATAAAAATCTATTCTTCATGTATTTTTACTTTTATATTGATAAAAATCATAGTTATGTGACCAAAGTGAGTAAATAAAATTAAAAAAATTAAATTTAATCTTTAAACATAAATTGACTAAAAATATCCTTTATATTTGGTCTCTAAGAATAGATATAATTTTTTTTATAACTCACCAAAACTATTTATAGAATTAGATATAGTTAGTTCAATGCACATAATAGAAAGTCTTGTAAGAACTTGGACAAAAATGGTGTCCTACTGATCTAGCATTTAGATTGTACAAAAATTAACATTCCCACATTCTATTCCTTATTTCTAGTTAGCACAGTGAAGCAATGAAAATAAACTAGTTAATATCAGAAGTGCTTATAACAATAAAAATAAATATCAAACTAGTCCATAATATTTCAATGAGTCATAGCTTCATTATTCACCTCAATAATTAATTAGCCAGAAAATAGACCATGTATGAGACAAATGCAATTATAAATTATATTCTATACCTCCAGAATAAAAAGTTAAACTTTCATCATGATTTTTCTAAATATAGATATACTTGATTTATTTCCTGAGTTGTTATCTCAATCTTAATTTATTTCTAATTCTATTTCTCTTATTACTTCATGCACTTTATCATTTTATTAACATCTTCACTCATTTTCAATAGAGGCTAATAATTTTAAATCTATTCTGTGAGCAGATATACTTTTAACATGTCTTCATATCCTATAGCGAAGTAATACTGTTCTATTTTTTGTTATAAAAACTTTTTATGGGCTTTGACCTCAGTACTTTCATGTTGTTAATTTTTTTGTGTTAAATTAGGTTTCTTGGTTGTTTAAAATGAAGCATTTTCAAGAAAGCTATTCTGATTTCACAGAGTACCCTCTTCTGTCATTTGTTACTCTAATGTGTCAAAATATAGTGGTTTGGCTTTTCAGATTTCTTGTCTCTATTATCTTCCTCCACTATTCTGTCTAGTGTTTCTCTTGCAGTTGTTTCTTTTTTGTCTATAACACTCAATTTTATTTACTGCCCACCACTTCCCCCTTAGTCTGTGTGCTGGAACAAAGTTCTGATAACTCAGTTTCACAAGATTTTAGGCGCTAGACTGCTTTAACTCCCTTAGTCCCCATTGCACACTTGGCTCTCAGATGCTATTGGAAATGGAAAATCACCCCCTATTCACCAGTTTAGGTCTCCAGTTATCTGGTCTGTCAGGCCCTCTCTTACCTGCAAATGCTAGCAATAAATTCAACACTATAGTCCAGTCCACCCTTTTATTTCAATATCCCAAACAAACTTGTTTTTGTTTGTTTGTTTGTTTGTTTGCTGTGATCATCATGGTGATGAGTGGGTCATGCTTTTGTCTCATATAGGCCCTTCTCAAAATTTTGTTCATCTCATTGCCTTCAATGAAGCAGATTATTTAACAGTTTCCATCACTTTGTTCTTGTTCTTCAAGATTGCAGGAATGATAGAATAGGATGTGCCTGACTGATGAGCAATAACCATCACTGATTTTCCATCTCTGTAGTCCTTAATCACTTTTAATTTTGTTTCCATGCTGTCCACTCCATGTGGCCTCCTAATGACAACATGAACAGTGGCTTTTTTGCACTTAGAGGCCCTATGAAGCAAACAACATAAGATTAAATCAGAACAAGGGAACATGATGTAATCAAGATAAGCAATAAACGGGATGTATGAGGCTGCCACAGGCAGAACACCACGACATACTGTTTTACAGCAATCATTTTGTTTATAAGTATAAAGAGTACACTGTAAAACAAAAACAAAAGTATAGTACAGTAAATACATAAACCAATAGCATAGCCATTTATTATCAGTATTCAGTATTGTGATATACAAATTGAATGTGCAATTCTTTATATGACTGGCAGCACAGTAGGTTTTTTTTTTACAACAGAATTACCGAAAACACGAGTCATGCATTGAGCTATGATGTTAAGATGGTATGACATCACTAGAATAAAATAATTTTTCAGTTTCATTATACTCTATGGGACCACCTTGTATATGTGGTCCACTGTGCACTGAAAGAAACATAACTCTGTGGCACATGACTGTGACTATATTTTTTAATGTAAAATTCAAAAAATATCAAAGTTAATAAGCATTAAAAAGTAATTATTTATGCAAAATTGTGAGATATTTTGGCAAGAAATTTACAATGTGGTATTAGCATGGAATACTGCCCAGGAATGAGGAACACTGATAGTGAAATAAATATTTCATATTCTTTAAATTCTGTATTTGTAAGATGCCAAATGAGTAGTTGACTTCATTTTCGCTTTTCAGTTGCCTCTATGAAGTAATGAACACATAATAAATTAACTATTATTCTCCTGTGAATTGACACTGCTCATCTTAAATGCTGCTCTTAAAAAATCCATCACAGCTTGCACAAATTAAAGAGTCATACAGTTTGAAGATATAAAATTAAAACTCAGGAATTTCTCACATTTAATTTTAAACTCAATGTTCCCAGATGCACATCTTCAGAACAGTCCATTAATCAGAAAAGCTAGAAACTATTCATCATAGTTCAGTGTAACAATTCTTTCAGATGTCCCCGTCTTTGTTGGGCTATACATTTTGAAAATTGCTTACTCTTGGGCATTTTCTCTATTCGAAGATAAAATATCATGCCATCAACCTAAAATCTTTTCTATAATGATCTGAAATGTGCTGTTCATTTTTTAAGACATTCTGAAAAGCTGACAAGATCAGTCAGCATTTGATTCATAACCAGCTTGAAAGATTTGATTATTAAAAAATATCATTATTATAAATTTTATTCAGATACATATAAAAGAAAACACACAAAAATTTTCATAATTAAAGAATAAAAAAACAATATGGTAAAGATTGCAGGTGCTACCTCTAATTGTCCTGGCTGACCTCTTAGGTTCAAAGGCAGCATGAAAGATGCAGAAGCAATAATGCAGTCAGAAAGAGAGAAACTGATATTCTGACTACATAACTTCCACCTAACTAAGGGAGAAATTTTCATTATGCAATATTTTCCAATCTTCAATCATGGTATCATGTTCATTTCTTCTCTTCCCTTGACATCCCAGAGCCCACTAATAAGGGAGACAAATGTTGAAAGCTCTTATATATCTTGCAAAACTTTTGTGAATAAAAATAGGATCGCCTTCTTCTCTAGTGACAGATGCTACATGTTGCCCCATAGACATTTCTGACAAAACCCAGTACAATGCAACTACAGGGCTTGATTCTGGAAAATGTTTTATCACAGGTACTTCTGTCTCTCTCACAGGTGCATCTGATTACCCAAGCCTTCATTCATGCCCAAACCATAGCTACAAGAGAAAATTGGTAACCTGTAATACAGATTCAGAATGTAGAGTGGAATGCTTTACTTGCTTCTCTCATTGATAATTTTGAACTTGAGTTTTGTTTTGTGTTATTCCTTCTAAATGTTGTATTTATATACAATTTTACTTACTTATTACCCTTCCATAAATAAATATATAGTGTTCAACTCTCTGCTACCACCATTTTTCTTTTTGTAATAAGCATCATTGTTTATATCCCATTATGGATTTGTGTGATAATTTTTCTGAAATATACCAGTACATATAAGGAAATGAGATTTTGGAGGTATACCTTTTCCTTTACTTACATTGATACTTTAGAAAAATCATTGGTATCATAAATCTATCAAGTTGGGAAACATGCCTTTTATTTAAAAAATGATCAAATTTTTAAAAATAATGAAATAAATTTTTATACTTTTTTCTCTTTCAAGCTTATGATATAATGACATGGATGAGTTTTCTAACATTGAACCATCTTCACATTCTCTAGTGGACAGAATTCTATGATGATGCCTTAGATTACCACCCCTGGTGTAGATCCTCTTTATAATACACTCAAAACTGCGTTTGGGAAGGTTCTGATAGATTTTACTTCTGTGACTTGGTTACATTATATGACAAAAGGGAAAGGATTTTGATATAATCAAATTCCCTAATCAGTTAACTTTCATTAGATAATTATACTTGGACTAGAGGCCCGGTGGGGTCCATTGGCCTGGCCTGCACCCTCTTGCAATCCAGGACCCCTAGGGGGATGTCAGAGAGCCAGTTTCGGACTGATCCCCACAGGTCAGGCCGAGGGACCCCTCTAGTGCACGAACCCGTGCACCGGCACTCTAGTCTGCATATAAGATCTTTGGTTAATCTCTTCCCACCCTCCACACTCACCCTTCCCTCTGAGATTCATCAGTCTGTTCCATGTTTCCATGCCTGTATTGAGTGTCTGCCCCATCGTGGTCATTGTGCGTCATAGCTACCAGGTGGAGTGTCTGTCCTCTGGTGGTCATTGTGTGTAATAGCTACCGGTAGAATGGTTGGATGGTCGTTTAGGCTTTACAGTAGGTCCTCGGGTTACGTCAGAGATCCGTTCCCATGGCGCAACATAACACAATTTTCGCTGTAAGTTGGAACCCGCCTACATAAGCAAATACATCAGTCACATGGAGCACATACACAGCAGTACTAAAGGGAACAGTAAAAGAAATTTAAAAGAAAGGTAACAATTCCTGACCTTTACTTGTGGTAAATAAATAATAAAAAACATAAAGCAAATATGTACATACGTCGAAATGATGGAACTTTTTTTTAATAAATAAATGGGAGATGGCGACGTAACCATGAAATGATGTACATCGAGTCCGACATAACCTGAGGACTGTCTGCTTGCGTTGAGCATCTGCCCCCTGGTGGTCAGTGCGCATCATAGCCGACCAGTCTATTTGCATATTATGCTTATATATATATATATATATATATATAGAGAGAGAGAGAGAGAGAGAGACTAGGGGCCCAGTGCATGAATTCATGCACCTTGAAAAGAACTGTGAGCTGCAATGTTGTGGTGAGCACAGGGTGGGTCTTGGCCCATCCACCGCGCCCCCACCTGACCCCTCCTACTGTGGCCGCTGGTCCCATCTGCTGGAAGCCCCACTCCCACCACTGCCACTCCCACACACTGATGGTGCTGGCCTTGCTCGCACCCACTGACTGTGCAGAGTGATTGGGGCCGGAACCAGCAGCAGGTTCAAGCAGGGCTGGTGCTTTCAGCAGGTGCAAGCAGCGGCTGCTGCACTGATCACCCCTCAAAGCAGAGGGAGGTATAGAAGCCCTCGGGGGAGATCAGGGCCAGTAGCCACCGCTCGCACCTGCTGAAAGTGCTGAGAGATTGGGACCGGCACCAGGCACTGGCCACGGGTGCAAGCGGTGGCTCCAGCACTGCTGTGGGTTGGAGCGGGGCTGTCGCTGGCAGTGGGTCCAAGAGGCAGCTACTGTCTCCAATTGCCCCTCAGGAGCAGGGGGAGGTGGAGAAGCCCTGAGGGGCAATCGGGGCCAGCACTGGGTGCCACCAGAAGGTGCGAGGAGAGCCAGCACCAGCAGCAGATGCTGAATCTGTATTACAGGTTACCAATTTTCTCTTGTAGCTATGGTTTGGGCATGAATGAAGGCTTGGGTAATCAGATGCACCCATGAGAGAGACAGAAGTACCTGTGATAAAACCAGCAGCAGGTGCGGGTACCCAGCGGGACTGCAGCACGCAGGAGCAAAGAGTTTTCAGTAACCACCGGATGCTCGCCCCAATGACAGTGACTGGCACCCCACCTTGGCCTGGCAACCCTGCTCACCTGCTCCACCATCCTGACGCAGCCGATGTGCACCCCCTGGTGGTCAGCACATGTCATAGTGACAGGTTGTTCAGTTGTTTGATTGTTTGGTTGTTCCACCTTTTGGTCTATTTGCACATTAGGGTTTTATATAGAGAGATTTTATAATTTATCATAAGGAGGGAGATTACCTTTGAAAGATCTGACCAAATCATCTGGAAGTATTTATAAAAAGGGCTTAGACTCTCCCTGGTAGCCTCTTCCTGTGACTGTGTGGTTCCAGAAGGTTCCAGAATGCTTATTATCTTCCTTTTCTGATGACCTGAATTATGTACTTTTGCTTGTAATAGATAATTTACAAATAAGTATTAAATTGATTCTCTAAATTTTCCCCAAGTTAACAGTAAATTATTAAATATATATTTGTTTACAAGGACATTGATATCAGCGATTCACTGACATAGTACTTTCTTTTTTTTAATATATTTTATTGATTTTTTACAGAGAGGAAGGGAGAGGGACAGAGAATTAGAAACATCGATGAGAGAGAAACATCAATCAGCTTCCTCCTGCACACCCACTACTGGGGATGTGCCCGCAACCAAGGTACATGCCCTTGACTGTAATCGAACCTGGGACCCTTCTGTCCACAGGCCAACACTCTATCCGGCTAGGGTGACATAGTACTTTCTTAAATGAGGGCTTTGGTTCCTGTTTAATATTTTGCATTCAAAGTTTGTACTACATGAATCTATAAGCATCTTAAGCAAGTGGTTTTTCCTTTACAAGTATAGTTTTATTCATAATCTCAAAAGAGTATGTATCAAATTCATTCATAAGTAAATTAATTAGCTCATTGTATTATTTTAAGTAAATTTAAACAATTCATTTGAAACTTCTTTCAAAGTTTCAAAAACCTTCTTACAGTGTTTTTCTAAGATATTTTGACAGTAGGTAAGACAGATTCACATGGCATATGACCAGGACCTGAGCAATCTAATTGATTTAAATACTTACAAACTAATATATTATTAATCAGTCAAATGACATGGGAGTATATCAAGAGGACAATTGAAGATAGTCAATTGACACTAGTTTGAAGTGCTCTCTTCAACATTGCTATCAAGTTTTTTTCAATTAGTATTCTATATTATTCTTTCCTCTTCTCTAATCAATATTGCACTCCAATCAATTGTTGGGTTTCAAACAAGAAACACATGCATATATACAAGAATGGAGATAGTGGCTAACATTTCTACATTTTTATATTTAAAAGATTATGTATTATAAAATGATTAAATTACTCTCTCTTGATAATATTCTCTACTTATTTTCTATATATGATACATAATGCATTATAAACATTTGTATATAAATAAACCCAGAGGTATCTTTTTTTTCCACAAATCATTATAAAGTAATATTATGTTTGATTATTCAACTAAAATGGTACAATTAATTGGCTTTTTTTTCTTCTTTTTAGTCATTAAAATTAATTGACACTTCCTAGGCTTAATAGTATACACTCTGGTGGTATGGTGTCTGGATTTTATTTATAACTCTACCACTTACTCCAAGATGCCTCGTACAAATTACCTATAAATAAAATATTATTGCCAATTGCATGAGGCTAATGAAGTACTTTTAATGGGTAAAAAGTACTTAGCATATTGACCAATTTACAGTATGCTCTCTAAAACTATATATTACATAGTTTTAGTAGTGTAATGGTGAAAATACTTTATTTTCAGTAGTAATAATACCTTCCATATCTTCAAGATGTGTTGCCTCATTGATTGGTGCACATGTAAAAGAAAATAGCAGAGTTTTATTTCACTTTTTAAAGATTTTTTTTCATTCTACTTCTCATTTAGTGATTATTTGCAAGGTTCCTTAAAAAAGAGGTATGAAATAAAAATTGCATTATTATTTGTAATAAACTTTTGCACATTTGTGAGAGAATAATAAGAAAATATGTTTGTTCATTTTATTGAGCATTTCTTTCTGGTTCCTTTATTCTGCATCTTTGGAGAAAGTGTGTTGGGAAATAATTTAGGGAATCATAGGTAGGGAAATAGCAGTGTTTCATAATAAAATTATTGAAATGTATGCAGTAGTATATTTCTTTTCCAGATTAGTCTTCACTACCTCCCTTTAAATTTGTTTATTTATTTTAAACAATTTGTTCTCTAAGAAAGTGTAAAATTATTAATTCTCTGCATTCAGAAGCTTACTTAGTGTGCTATGCATTCCCTTGGCTATTTATTATAGCACCAGCAGATGAAGTTTAGATACCAGTTAATGATGCAAGGTGGGTCACAATGATGATATTTATTGGGAAATGGGATAGCCTAAGAAAATGAAAATCTAAATCTATGCACTTTATAATGGAATATTTAAATGATTTCTTAAACTTTGTTCAAATGTTAAAGACTAGCAACTGCAGATTGTAATGAATACTTCATATTCATTGAGCCTCCACCTTATGCTCTCACATGTTTGTATTTTTGCCTCAAAGTTTGCTTATATTTCCTATTCCTACTTATTTTCAAGTTTTGAAGATGAATTTTTTTTAGGAATCACTCTGATATATAATTTTAATACAGAAACTACAAGTTCGCTTATAATCATGAATGAATAACCAGAACCTGGTATAAGTTTGGCCAATAAAGTCTGTCATGAGTTAGCCTACTAAATCCCTGAAATCAAATCACCTCATGAGTCACAGCTAATTCTATTTGAGAGGTCAATGTCAATGTCATATTAAGGTTAAGGGTCTTTGTACCTTAGCTTTGTTGTATGTGAATATTAAGCATGTTAACCAAAATGTACTTTAAAAATAACTCTACACTTTATGAAAAGAAAATGATGCACCAATATTTGATAGCCTCTTAAGTACAATGCAAAACATGTTATATAAAATAAGGTAGACTATGCAAACTGTTCAGAATATTATGTGTCAGACATTACATAGATTTGAGTACAATAATTTTAATAAAGATCACCTTAGGCCAGTGGTCGGCAAACTGCAGCTCGTGAACCACATGAGGCTCTTTGGCCCCTTGAGCGTGGCTCTTCCACAAAATACCGACTTCTGCGCATGGGCCACGAAGTTTCAATCGCACTCTATGTGCGCGCCCGCACGTGGTATTTTGTGGTATTTTGTGGAAGAGCCACACTCAAGGGGTCAAAGAGCCGCATGTGGCTCGCGAGCCGCAGTTTGCCCACCACTGTCTTAGGCTAAACAGCGTGGCTGTATGCTTTGGATAGTAGTTTATCAATAGTCATGACCAAACATTTTCACTACTTATAAAATTCTCTTAAAGAAGATTTAGTAAAAAAATACATGAATAAAATTTTTAGGAAGCCATGAATTGAATATGACATGATAAGTACTATACTTCCATTTTAATAAAAGCAGAAATATAAAAAATATTATATTAAGAATATGTCATATTACACAAATAATTATCTTCCCTATATTTCACCTAACATATTTTCATGTGTAACAAAATCTCCTCTAATTCCTGTTGTAAAGGTCTTTTAAGATACTTTCCCATATTAACATAAGACAAATTAGCAACAAGTGTGCATCACATAGTCATATTGTTTTCTCATCAAACTGTTTATACTCCTTTCAGTCCACAAAACTTTAGTGCCTTTTCCCAGGAGAACGCCTTCAGCAAAATAAGGACACTTCAGAGCACAGAATAGAAGAATTATAAAACTGTCATAGGTGTCAGGATATATTGTAATCAGCAGCAGGGTAGCATTGCCTGGAAAGCAGCCATTTCATCTAAGGCGTTCTTTATGGTCTGGTAAATTGCATTACATTTAAACAAAATAGAAATGACATTGTTACACAAAATAGTTTAATCACTCAGTACATGGTTAATTTTCCTGACATATCCTATTTCTTCATTTTATGAAATGTTTGTGTGTTTTTTTTATTTACTTTGAATTCAAGAGAGAAAATAGAAATAAACTTTATTTTACTAAAGGAGATGTGAACATAGCTGGAAAGAAAAAAAGAAAGCCTTGTCCTCCATTAAGAAACAACACAGACTTTTACAAAGAGACTATGGAATATAATTTCAAATATTAAATCTAAATAATGATAATTGTGTATGTGTGTGTGTGTGAGAGAGAGAGAGAGAGAGAAAGAGAGAGAGAGGAGTGGGCAATACTAAATGGCAACATTAAGTGAAGCTGTAAATCAAAAGTTGCCTTGTTAATTTTAAAGTCTTGTTATCATGAGTAAAGACCATTTTGAATAAAGACCCAGGATATTGAATACAGTGTATATGGTTTGGGTTAGTAAAATGTTTCCCTTTCATTTACATCACTTTATCCTTCTTTGTTCTTTTGTAAATCTGTGCTCACATTTCAAGGCATTGGACTCATTTGATGATGTCATTAAGAAGTGCTGGATCCAGGATTTTATTATTTGATTATTGAGTGTTTTGCACGCTTTGAAGCAAATTAGTATTCCATCTTTGGTGCTCATTGCTAGACACTGAATGCAGATAGAACACATTATGCATTAGACTAGTTAAGAGGTTTTAAATTAGATTTGTGACTTGAAAGTTTGAATAAGAAAGCTAATAGAACACAAAATGAAGCAGCGGGAAAATTAGATTAATTATCTACATCATTCAGTGTGAACGGCTGCTGATGTACTATGCTGTAGAGTAGTATTGGTACTAAAATATGCCTTAATTTTACCTACATTAAGTTGCTCTAATTTTTTTTGTGAAAACACATATCCATATTTACTAATCATAATATCCTTGAGTCTATTTTAAAATAAAAATATATTTAAATAGGCCATTCATATTCTCTCTCCCTCTCCAATTATGAATATTTACATTTGTGATTAATCTAAATATTTATCTCGTATATATCCTTCATTAAAATAACTGCTCTAACTTGTTAGTTCAAAATACTATATACTAAATGCAGACAAATATATATTTTTAGTCAATTTTATCTTCTAACCCTCACCTCTCAAAAAATGATATGATCTCTCATTCACCCAGAGAAAATGCCAAATAATGGCATTTGCAGGAATTGCACATTTCAGTGTAACAACAAAGATCAGGCTGTCTTGGTCTATTCTAAGGCTCCTTCCTGCTTATTTTAGGTAATCCAGACAAATTGAACCCATCTTCCTGCAAATCTGGTTCAATTCAGATACATTAAGTTTCTATGTCATGTGTGTGAGTGCACCTGTGTATGTGTGCCTTTTACTCTTGTTTTAGTCTTCTCTAATGGAAATGACATTGATATTTAACTAAAATAATTCCTGCTGGTACATCAAACATGCCTGAATAAACATCCACCTGTTCCTCATAAATGACATCAGGTACTCATTCTGTGTGACAAGCTATATTTTAATTTTAAATATTCATTTTTAATACACTGAACCTCAGTAGGGTGAGATTGGCTTAGTGCCCTCTGGATGGTAAAATAGTGGGCGACTAAGGAAGAAGGTTTGCAATTTCTACTTGGTAATGAATGAAGCATGACAATTATTATTAAAGTAATTAAAATATAAACACAAGATAGTTCCTAGTTAAGACTTTACTTTGAATTTTATGGATTCATTATAGAAATTCAGAGTTAAAAACAACCTGCTTATCTCTCTAGAGAACAACCCAGTGAATTATAAATGATCTAAGTATATCACATTTTTATATAATGTAAGTATTATCAGTAACTATATTCCTTTCAGTTTAAATTTCAACCAATTGAAATAAAATAATAGAGGCTGATTTATTAGAGAAAGGTAGAAATATATAGATTAGATAGATTTCTTAAGCAAAAATGCAGCATTTTTGGACAAAATACAATGAAGTATCAGAACATCAAATCCAACTTTTGCAAACCAGGAATTCTACCTGTATCAAGCTTTACTATTAATTGTAAGTGATGACTAAAAACAGTATTCAGGAAAAGCAGGCTGAGATCTGGGAATGCCTTTATACCTCTTCAGGTCATATCCTGCCTCATCTGGATGCAATCAGGCCAAGTTAATATATGCATTACTAAGTGTGTTATAATCCCATCCTCTGTATCTGCTACTGAGGTTTTGGTAAAAATTATTCCACAAAGTGGTAAGATTGGGTTTAGATGTAGGGTGTAGAGAGCAAATATTTTACTTTTAAAAAATACTTATTAACATAAAGTGTGATGCTTAATCCATTTTGAGAAGCACTTAAAGACTGGTTATATTAATGCTGGGAGAAAAAAAAGACGGGTCAAACACAAATAGAGTGGAGCAGGGGTTAAAAAATTTCATGGTGACCAATCTTTTGTTTAAACTAAAGTGAAGCAGAAATCATATATTTAAAATGCTTTGAAGGAAAATAATTGTTAAGTAGAGGTATTCAGTGTTTGAAAAGCCCATTATGACAAGAACATTTATTGTGAAGGTTAATGCATTATATATTACTTATTCAATTACATTTAGCTATTGTCAAAGATTTTGAAATTGAGCTAGGTATAGCATACACAAGAGAATACGTTACTTTGAAATACCCACACACTTCAGAAAAGATAAGGGTAAAATTCAAGGTAAGATCCTTTCTATATTATTTGTTCTTCTGTGTTAGAGCATGAGAAGTTTTGTATATTCATATAATCGTGTGCATGAATATTAAAAAAGAATTTTACACTGACATTTTATTAGATTACTGCCAGCAAAGTCAAAAAGTAAAATTTGAAAATGGTTAATATTTAGCTTCTATGTTGATCATTACAGAGAAGGTTATTATTATCTGACATTGAACCAAGATATGCCTTTTTAACATTCTGCACCATTGTCACAGAAGTTAAAAAGCACAAAAGAACAGAATTATAAGGATACATGATAAAAGAAAATAAGTGCAGAAAAAGATAAAAGGATTGTTTCTTCTGTTGAGTTTTTTATTTCTATGACATCTACTCCTTTTACTAAAAGCAATTATCATAAAGCACATTCCGGGAGAACTCAGTAGTAGCACATGGAGGGCTCTTTTCTGACTCTGCTATATAAAGTGCAGAATTCAACTCCTCTAGGCTACAGAAAACCAACTCCTCTAGGTGGCCTGGATCCCCTTAAGGTTGTTTCTTCTTATAAAATTATTTAAATTGCACTGAGAGAATTAAAGCTTATACAGATATCATAATATCAGAAAAACAATTTGTTTTGGCAAAGCACTATGATCAACTTTCTATTTGAAATGATGTGTTACATTATTGCTCAAAATACTAGCATATTGAAGCTAAGAAGACTGATAAAGCAGCAGAAAGTGACATCACCTTAAACTTGCTTCACTGATTCCCATCAAAAGAGTCTTAAGGGGACTTAAGGTCGTTCTCAATCTTCCCATCCTTTCTAGGAGAAAATATGTCAGAACTCTGTCAGACTTAGATACATGTTCCCCTTCCTGAGGAAAGTTCCCTCACTGCCCAGCAATGCAAGTCCCAAGGGGAGTCATCAATCTTATTTGGAGGGTGAAGGTGTAGTCTGAAGAAAGTAGGAGA
This sequence comes from Myotis brandtii, assembly GCF_000412655.1. NCBI lineage: Eukaryota > Metazoa > Chordata > Mammalia > Chiroptera > Vespertilionidae > Myotis > Myotis brandtii. Next base: position 131,349 of record NW_005371298.1, read on the forward strand.
TTAGGAATTTGTGCTCCTTTGGGCAGAGTATTGTATAATCATGCAATTTATTTTTGTATTATGGGAGTTGTTGACACAAATGTGATTGAGTATGTGCAATATTTTTCCCCAAAGAACAATTTTTTAAAAATATTAAGACTCTCCATATATTTGAAGAAATGATTGAAAATTATTATAAAAAATATTTTAGTGACCTAATGCAATTGACGATTCAAAGCAAATCTTGTTACAACCAAGAAACATGAAGGGAAAACTGTTCTGTTAAAGTAGGCCAGACTTGGAGCTCATCTGAAGGGCACCAGATCTGGAAGTGTTACTGGGATACGTTTTGGATGATTTTAGTTGTTATTAAATAACCAAGGCTTCTTGGACTGAAGAATTTCTTTGGAAGAGTTGGCCTTGGTAGCTCCATAGTTATTGTGTTTTGCATGACACATACAGTATGCACACATAACAAATAACACAGAATCCCAATCCTAAACCCATCTGTAAGTTTTCTGCACACCGAGTGAGGTCAGGAATGTGTTTGTTGGGGGAGAGGAATATCAATGGTTAACTTATTTGGGCAGATTGAAAAATTATTTATGATATTCCAAATTCTGTTGTTAATGTGCAAACAAAAAACAACAACAAAAAACCAACCTGATTCTTTGGTCCTGCTGAGGTTCTATATGTCTCACTAGTCCAGGTTTGTGAAGGTCTAGCCAATTTGGGTTTGCTGGCAGGAATTGGCTGAAGTGGATATTGGCACTATGCTGTGTTCAGTTAGGATATTGGCACAAGTTAATTGCCCTGCTGAATTGCTGGTTTCCAGAAGTTCACAGTTTTTCTGCCTAAGAATACAATTTAAGAAACACCAGACAAATATACACCTATGCAGCACAGCACAATGAGCTTATAGACGCAATTCAGAATTTAATGATCTGTTCCTGACAATGCTTGTGTTCTCTGACTACTGCTGTGATATTTATCTTTTATCCCTGTTTCCTTCCAGCTTCTGTGACTTTTGTCTAGCTTATATTTTTCTTATGCATTGCAGTATTCTCTCAGACAGATTTGGTATCTTTAACAAAAATGGATTAAAAAAGTGTCATTTCATTTTTAAGATTTATTTTCAACTTTCTTGTTAGATGAAAATATTGATGAAAAACATTGTTGGAAGTGTTATAGTTTCATTCATATATCATATTTACCCAAGTATGAAATCAGTAGCTTTTTAAAATATATTTTATTGATTTTTTTTTTTACAGAGAGGAAGGGAGAGGGATAGAGAGTTAGACACATCGATGATGAGAGAGAAACATGGATCAGCTGCCTCCTGCACACCCCTCACTGGGAATGTGCCCGCAACCAAGGTACATGCCCTTGACTGGAATCAAACCTGGGACCCTTCAGTCCACAGGCCAACGCTCTATCCGCTGAGCCAAACCAGTTAGGGCGAAATCAGTAGCTTTATATGTAAAAACTTGTACATCTGTGATCTATATAGAAACACAAAAATCTGGAAAAAAGATTATGTTTTGAATACTTTGAATTTAACTAATTGTAAAACAAACAAAACCAATAGCAAACATGAACCCTCCCCCCTTTTATATGTTATTTAACATGAGGTTTTGTTATTATAAGCAATAAGCTATCTTCAAAATAGGCTTCAAATCAAAAGTTAATAAATAAACCTTCTTCATCAAAGTAAGAGATACTTCAAATATGTTAAAGTGGTTTGTAATAGTTTCATTTTTTGTCAGCGTGTCCCATATTAAATTACTTAAAAGTGAGCATTAAAATATACTATGTATTGATGTAGATACAGATAAGTTTTGAGAGAAAAACATATGTTAATATGAAATGTCAGTACAACAAACTGGCATTCGTAAATTTTCATAAAAGGATTGTACGGAGACAACTCATCTGTATCAAATGAAAGCAATTATATATTTGAATCCTTATCAAATCTCTTACACAGAGTTACTGATCATATTTTTACATAAGTGTTTTAATTAACTTATTTTTACCCACATATTCTTAAATTCTAATGTAAAGGTACCTAGCATTGCTCTATATTCAGACATTGTTATATTCTCCCAATGCTGTTTCTTTATTTAATTAAATTTATTGGATGATATTGGTTAATAAGATTATATGGGTTTCAAGAACTCTATGATACATGATCTGTATATTGCATTGAGTGCCCACAACCCAGTCTAATCTTTCTCCATCGCCTGACCCTCTTCACCCTTTACTATCCCTCCACTTCCCTCCCTCTAGTAATTACCATACTGTTTTCTGTAAGTTTAATTTGTTTGTTTGTTCTCTTGTTGTTGTCAATTTCATATCCCACAAATGAGTGAAATCTTGAACTTTCCTGTCTGACTTATTTTGGATAGCATGTTATTCCTAAGATCTATCCATGTTGTTGCAAATGGCAGTACTTCATCTTTTCTTATGGCTGAGTAGTATTTCAATATATATATATATTCATATCTTCTTTATTCAATCATCTGTCAAAGAGTATTTCAGTTGTTTCTGTGTCTCGAATAAAAATAGGGATCATATAGCTTGCAAACAAATGTTTTCAATTTTGGAGATTAAATACCCAGAAGAGGGTTACTTGTTCATATGGTAGCTCTATTCTTAATTTTCTGAGGAACATCCATACTGTTTTCCATAGTGACTGTACCAGGTTATCTTCCCACCATAGTGAAAGAGGATTCCTTTTTCTCCAGAACCTCGCCAACAGCTGTTATTACTTGTCTTGTTGATAATAGCAATTCTAACAGGTGTGAGGTGGCATCTCATTAGAGTTTTAAGTTGCATTTCCATAGTAGCTAGTGAAGTGGGGCATCTTTTTATGTTTCTTGGCCATTTGTATATCTTCTTGGGAGAAGTGCCTGTTCAGGCCTTCTGCCCCCCCACCCCCGCTGTTTTTTTTAATCCTCACCAGAGGATTTTTTTTCCCCATTTATTTTTAGAGAGTGTAGAAGGGAGGTAGGGAGAGAGAAAAAAAATATATATATATAGAGAGAGAGAGAGAGAGAGCGCCTTGGTATGTGCTCTGACTGAAAATCAAACTCGCAACATTTTTGGTGCACAGTACAACAGCCCTATCAACTGAGCCACACAGCCAGAGAACCTGCTCATTTTGTAATTGGATTGTTTGTTTGTTTGGTGTTGAGTTGTATGAGTTTTTAATATATTTTGGATATTAACCCCTTATCAGAGCAAATATCTTATCCTATTTAGCTGGTTGCCTTTTGCTGTGCAGAAGCTTTTTAATTTGATATAGTCACATTCATTGATTTTTGCTTTTATTTCTCTTGCCTTTGGGATCAAATTTATAAAATTATCTCTAAAACCAAGGTCCATAAATTTAATATCTATCTTTTCTTCTATGTAATTTATTGTTTCAGATCTTATATTTAGGCCTTTGAGCCATTTTGAGCTAAATTTTTTATATGTTGGACATACAGTGGACTAGTGTCATTTTTTTGCATGTGGCTTTCCAATTTTCTCAGCACCATATATTGAAGACATTTTTTTTGTCTGCATTGTATGTTTTTGGTCCCTTTGTTGAAAATTATTTGGCCATATACATGGGCATTTATTTCTGAGCTCTTAATTCTGTTCCATTGATCTGTGTGTCTGGTTTTCTGCCAATACCATGCTGTTTTGATTCTTGTCACTTTGTAGTAAAATTTGAAGTCAGGGAGCATGATGCTTCCAGCTTTATTCTTTTTTTTCTAAGATCAGGAACAAGACATGGATGTCCACTCTCACCATCCTTATTAAAAATATTAGTGGGAGACATAGGAAGAACAATGAGACAAGAGAAAGAAATAAAAGGCATACTAGTTGGGAAATGAAGTAATTGCACCAAAAATATAAAATAAATGCTTAGGAAGAAATTTAACAAAGGATGTGAAGGACTTACACACTGAATACTACATAGCAATATTAAAAGATATTTAAAAAGACATAAAGAATGAAAAAATATTCTGTGTTTGTGAATTGGAAGAATCGACATAGTTAAAATTTATATTACCCAAAGCAATTTATAGATTTAATGCAATCACCATTAAAATCTCAATGGCATCTTTTAAAGAAATAGAACCAAAATCAACAGATTTTTATGTACACACAAAACACTGCAAATAGCTAAATAAATCCTCAGAAAAAAGAATCAATGTTGTTTTTATAAATTCATCTCCCCATAGGAAATAACACCTCCTTATTCATTAGAATTTGAGTTGGTATTTCCCTCACTGCATTCTTTCATTTTGAGATGTTGTTTTACATGTATATCAGAGAAGGGATGTTCATGTCTTTGCCTTAGTCTACCTTTTGGGAAGTCAGTACCTGCAAATACCTGCATATTTTCCAGTAAATTATATTCACATATAACATAACTCCTAAAATATATTTAAGCCTATGATCATGGCTTATCCTATCCTGGGACTGAAAGCAATAACATGCTCCTACTATGATATTTCACTTTAAAGGGTTCTATCAACACAGAAACCAACACATGCCAACTGTAATTGAAAGCTTAGAGATGTTTTGGTAATTAAAACACTACAAAGGAGGAAACAGCTTAAGGCAATAAAGTCTAGATATGCCTTTTAGCCATTTGATAACTGTTAGCTATTCTCAGGCTACCAGGCCAATCACAGTGGTAGTAATTGTGCAAGTATTCTGGGCCCAAAGCCCCTGTATTGTGCCATGAGGAACAAGGATGTGTAATTATTATTGATTATTTATATTTTTTTCTCATATGGTTTTACATTCAACAAATAGTCCTTTGAACTTCCCATTTGATTTTTTTTTTCTAAATAAATATTTTGCTTTATCACAATAGAATGATGTTTTGGTTTGAGAATTCCAGAATCATAATTAAGATGGAGATTTATGTATAAGTTATTTATTGATACAGTACTCTGGTGAAATCTGTGAGGACAGACAAGAGAAAAAGTTAAGCAAATTGATGTTTTTACCTAAAATGTAGACTCAGACTGATTTCCCAGGGAGTTCGGGAGTATTGATTACATCACAGGGTTGTCTCACCTTGAGATATTTTTCAACCTATTATCCATCAACCATGGATAGCAGGGTGAGAGGAGACACACAACCTTCTAGGCCAGTGGTTCTCAACCTGTGGGTCGCGACCCCTTAGGGGTCGCCTAAGACCATCGGAAAACACATATATAATTACATATTGTTTTTGTGATTAATCACTATGCTTAATTATGTTCAATTTGTAACAATGAAAATACATCCTGCATATCAGATATTTACATTGTGATTCATAACAGTAGCAAAATTACAGTTATGAAGTAGCAACGAAAATAATTTTATGGTTGGGGTTCACCACAACATGAGGAACTGTATTAAAGGGTCGTGGCATTAGGAAGGTTGAGAACCACTGCTTTAGGCCTTTTTGTCTTTCCGGGCAATTCTCCAGGGAAGGGGTGCAGTTGGGAGGCTTCACCAGCCAACACTCAGAACCGGAGGCATGGTAAACAGGTCTGGTAACCATTATACGGGTGTATCACCTGTGAGTGCTCAACACAAGGATTCCAGCATCTCATTTCATGTTGTTTCAACCTACGAGTAGCTTTATTCCGGGAACTGGCAGCTGTCAGTATAATGAAGGTTCAGAATTCAGCCATAAGCGCCATTACTGATGCTGTTAAGCCAGCATAGCCACGGCAGGGATCCAGCAAGAATACAATATAAGATTTTGGTCTTTGTGAAAACAACATGTGCTCATGTGTATCAGGACCACAGCAGGAGATTTATCCCAGGGACCCAGAGCAGATGGTGCAGTTGCCAACTGACCTTTATGGACCATTGTTCACTGCTTGACTTTACTGCAATAAAGAAGCAGGGGAAAAAGTCAGCTTTCCCATTGCCAAATATCATTTAGTCCAATTAAGTATTTGTTCTGTAATCATACGTAAACATTGAAACAACTCATATTTTCCCCAAAATGATTTTTCATGAGAATGAAATGTGGGGTAGATTATATTAGGTTTGCCAAATATAGTAGTCCCAGTTAATTTTTAATTCCAGTTAAAAAGGAAATATTTTCATAGAATAAATTTTCCCATGCAAAATCTGGGACATATTATTACTAAATCTTATTCATTATTTATCTAAAATTCAAATTTAACTGTGAGTTTTCTATTTTTATCTGCTAAATTGGCAAGCCTAGACCATAGCCAGAGTACTTGAAAAAGCATATATTTATAGTGCAGTGATTTCTTACAATTTTAAACAAAAGAATATTTTTATCATTTGTTCTGCATATATTTATAAGTTGTTTTTGCAAAGAAGTAGGAAAAAACTGCAAACTGTAACATAGTCAAGTGCTTGAATTGTTGCCCTTGTCAACTTCTCAGAAACATCAAATGTTAAACATACACTTACTCACACAGGTATACACGTGAACACACACACATTTTTCATCCTCATTAAGTTTTAAAAGCTACTGCTTGGTAGAGTTACAGTATCAATTTATAAATGATATATAAAAGGAAAAATCTCAGCTGCCCTGCAGTGCAGTTGGAAATACATCGCGTTGCCTTCACTGCTGAGCAGAGCGGTGCGGAGCTACTTGCTGTAATATCCCTTGGAATTGGAGACATCCATCACACTGAGGAACCCCACCAGTTGTGAGGAAAGGGACGTTTCTTTATGTGTGTTCTTCCTCTAGGAATGGGAAAAAAAGGAGTCAGGTTTTTCTTGTCCACCCTTTCTTTTGCTTTCTATATTTGTATTATTGTTCAAGAATATGTATCACAGCTGTTAGGCTCTTATCTACTTGTACATGCCATTAACAAGCTAGCGTGTTTACCTGTGTTTCCTAAAGGCAACACCAGTTTCTTTGTTTTTAATAAAAATCCCTGAGGAGGGGAAAGAAAAGAAAAACAAGATAAAAATAATCTTTAACATTTTTAAATTAGCCTGGCCACTGTGACTCGATGTTTGAGTGTCGACCTATGAATCAGGAGGTCATAGTTCAATTCCTGGTCAGGGCACATGCCCAGGTTGGGGGCTCATGCAGGAGGTAGCCAATCAATGATTCTCTCTCATCATTGATGTTTCTATCTCTCTCTCCCTTCCTCTCTTAAATCAATAAAGATATATTTTTTAAAATCAAATGAATAATAATAGAACTTCTAGGCAGCTAAATTCAGTCTGCTTTCATCTTGAGAGAACACTTTTGATTTTTAAACAGACTTTCATGGTAGAACTCTACTAGCTCATCCAGTTCTAATTTAAATTTAAAAAAAAATCTGAATCAATCTAGTGTTTAGGAATCTTGGGGGCTTTGGTCAATAAAAATAAATATCAAAGGTTCAACTACACCAGGCATTAATAAGGCTTTTACTAAAGTGTTTGGTTTCATCTTTTTGTTTTTTGTTTGCTTCATTGCTACTTTTTTTTTTAGATTTGGCCTTCTAGACTTTAAAGTTATACAAAGAGTTGAAGAAAAGTAACAAAACAATTCAACTAGTATATTAATATATTATATGATAGTGATGGGAATGATCTAATACTGAAACTGAGACGATCACATTGCATATGCTGTCTCCACTGTGGGGCAGTTTATCTGAAGTTCCAAGAGATAGTGATATTAATGTACCACTTCATGGTGAACGTGGGAACCTGTAACAGCTGTTGCAGTTATAGAGTCATTGGTAAAGTCCCCTCCCAACCTTTCCAACAAGTAGCACTTTGGAAAATAAAAGTTGTGAAATTAGTGGCAGAGACATAATTTTAAATAGACTGGGATGGTGAATTTGAGGCTATGAAAGCAAGGTCCAGGTGAGTCCTGATTTTAACATCAGTGGCTCTTGACCCCAAGGTATAGCTGTTTCCTAGTTTCTCTCTCTCTCCTTAAACTCAGCAAGGGATGGACAGACTACGAACTGGGATGTCATATCTTAGCCAAATAACACTGAGTCTAAAAAGCTTATGCTTTCAATGTAAAAAATGAGAAAAAACAGTAAAATATAAGAAAAGCACATTTTTTATAAAGTGAAACAAAGCATAAAATACTAACATGATAAAGCACAAGGAGAAACAGAATAAGTGGTTTAGACAGAAAAGTCATTTTGATGAACATAATAACATTAAGGAGAAGAGAGCACAGTGGGACTATGAGGCTGGAATGAGCAGTTGTTATGAAGAAAGAAACAGCTAAAAATACAGGGTGTAATACTTATATTATGGTAGATAAATAACAACTACTACCACAATGACAAAAATCACCAATATGTATCCAATAGTAAAATGGACTCTACTAAAGTATAAATCACTAACCTGGAAGGAATTAAACCAGACATTTTCAGAGAGGTAAAGAAAGATGGGAATTAAGAAAAAAGAAGCTAGAAGATTTGAAATGTAGATGCAAATATGCCACAAACTAATATAATACCAGAGCCAGATGAAAGAATAGAGAAAAATTGCAGAAGGCAGATATTGCATGATTCCACTTATATTATGTATCGAAATAATCAAACTCATAGAAACAGAGAGTAGTTTTATGTTTTGTTTGCTGGGGATTGGGAGGAAGGGGAGTTGATGTTTAACAGGTGTCGTTTCAGTTAGGCAAGATGAATAAGCTCTGGAGATCTGCTCTACACTTTGTGCCTATACTTCACAGTGCTGTACTCCACACTTAGAATTTTGTCTAGGGTAGATATAATGTGAGAGGTTCTTACCACAATTAAAACAAAAGAACTGCAGAATAATTTGAAGGTGATGCCTTAAGATTATGTAAGTGGGTAAAAAATGTGATATATCAGATTAAAAGAATAAGGTAAGCAAAAGAATACAAGGAAAAAGAAAAATAAATCTAAACACAGTACAGAGAAATCACATTGCATCAGAATAAAACAATGTTATAGTTTCCATAGAGATTCTCTATCCACAGAGCAACAAAGAAATATACTGGCTTCAAATTGGTTAACAGCAACATTCAAAGGTTAAGAAAATGGGTTAGTATTTCCAGAATGTTGAAGAAAAGCTGCTTAGAACCAGATTTTCTATCCAGTGAAATGGTATGAATATGCAGTAGAAAAATAATCTTAAACATTTAAGTCTTCAGAATATTCAGCACACAAACGTCATCTTAAAGAATATGCTTGAATTAAATCATGACTCTTTTGTCCCGGTGCCACACTTGGACTTTTATAGCCGGCTCTAGATTGCTGGGGTTAGTCGTTAGAAACTACATTTTCCAGACCCCCTTGCCAGGGCCTGGTTTGTAACTCCTGCATGCAGCTTGGTTACAGACACGCTGGCAATCCTGAGTGCTTCAGCAGCTTCCGCAGCACAGACATTCAGGGGACTCAGTGATACAATTTTCCTAAAGTAGTCTCTGCTTCCTGCAATTACTGCAGAGACTTGCTTGATTATTTCCCGCCTGCACTTTGATCACATTTGTACCTAATTTCCAGCTTAAAATTCTTCGGTTTAAAGCACGATAAAAGGTTTCTGCTTCTCTGATTAAACACTGACTGAAACAATGCTTTAGCAGATGTATGGAAAGCAAAGAGGAATGATAACAACTTGTCTAGAAAAGCAGTAACAAAATCATCTATATCTTCATAGCCTAAGAGTTAATATTTTACTAAAGTGGAGGAGAAAGGAGAGGGAAACAGCAGGGGTAATAAAAACATTTTAATTTGTCTTTCTGGAGGTAACATAAAAGTGTAATAAAGATATTTAAGAAAAAGGAAAAGATAAATACAAATATCTTTATTTCCAAGGGGTGGGGTGGAAAAGACCTACATTAAATATGTATTTTTCTGGGTATGTATTCTATGAATAATGAAAAAAAAGTAATATGTTGGGTGTCTGTGACAGTAGAGTATGAAATAGCTACAAGTCCTTAATTAGACTAGACTATTGGTATATTTATAGATTTTGAAAGCTGTATGGAATAAAATAGTTAGTAAATTAAATGCAATTACTCTCACAATAACATTAATACAAATTAAAATACTAATGCGTACAAAACACACTGCTTATATGAATAATAACCAATGTCAACAAACACATTTGAGTGGGCATCTATGGGAAACTTCTCCAATGGGAGAGATGACAGGAGGGAGCAAAAAATAAAGAATAAAAGTATGTATGTTGCTTTTCACAAATGAAAAGGCATTTTGAATGAAGTATATGATGAATTTAGTACTGGATTTAAAAAGTAGTAGCACACAGTTTCATTTAAAATGTGTTTATAAACTTTATACCAAGATATAAAATAATTAGTAATTAATGTATCTAATATACTTGGTATTCTTTATTGTTTGAACACAAATATATCTAAATAAAATTGTAAACATTTAAAAGTAAAGTACATTTACCAGTCTTGTGTAATTTTTTAGAAGCAGACTCACTTACACATGCTTTAAGTATAACATATAGTACTTTGTAAGGTTTTCAAATATGGAATAATTCTGATAATAGCATTTGCATAATAAATGATTCAATTATTAAACTATTAAACCTAATTTTAGGAGAAAAGCTATCATCATATGTTTTTTAAGTAATTAAAATATATTATATAGATGGCTTATTTTATTTCATGTAAAACTCCTATCTATCAATCTAATAACCCATTTGTACAGATGAATTTATTTAAACCCCTCTCAATATACATTAAAAAAAACTAAGATGGCTATTACAAATGTTCAAAAAACACAAAAAACATGTTTCCTATCAAGATAGATTTAAATTGTTATTTTTAAATTTGATGGAGAAAACATTAGAGTGAAAAATAAATTGTTTGGAAGTGAAGAATCTGACTTTGCTTCCTGAAAATTCACCTAAAATTTCTGCATTTCAGAGTCCTCATTTGAAGACTCAATATGTTTGTTTTTCATTCCTTTAAAAAATAACAATTTTGAAAATTTAAAAAAGTAAAAAACAAAACAAAATTAAAGTGTATGATTTTATTTAGTTTAAAATGTTTTAGCTAGCCTGCATATAAGATAGATGATGATAGAAGATAGATAGATAGCTTTCATCCATTCATTTGTTTATTGATAATTCAAATATGTATATATCACTATTGACATACATTTGATTGATTCTGATTTCAGTGCTACCTCTCTTAAACTCTTTTTAATATTACAGTCACATGGTTCCTTTACTTCTCTATACATGTTTATTGCTCTCTATAATTAACAGAATAAAGATTTAAGGTTTTATATGTCAAACAAGGCCCCAATCTGATGCAATACTACCTAGTTCTTCAGCTTTCTCTTTCAACTTCCTATGAGTTGAATATCACACATTGTGTCTGGCTGCCTACAAGACACAGTATAATGAATTGTTGGTTTTTCTTATGCTCTTCTCATAGACTTGAATTTATTTTCCATCTTTCTTTGCCTTGCTAAACTTCTTTTTCTCTGTAAATTATAAATGTCTTCATCTATACAAGAAAGTCTTATGTGACCCCTTTATTTTGATTGTAATGCTCTAAAACTTGTGCTTTCTGAATCTTACTGCTAATTTTATACTTACCTATTAATTTAATAATATTAACATTGTCAATATATATGCTAACCTCCCCCATTTAGTAGAAATCCCCCAAAGAACAATGATTAATCTATATATTACTGGTTAGACCACATTGCCTAGAAATGAGCATGAGCACAATAATTATTTTCATTTCATATGTTAATGAATATATTATAAATTATCATGGCAAATACATTCAATAAATATAAAGAGCCCTGCAATTTGAAAACCCAAGTTAATTTAATTAAGGCTCTAGCTCATAGGTTAATTTTCAAAAAGACACACAACTGTGTATACAGAGGATCATCTTCCAGTTAAGATGACTCTACCTGTGAACAAACAATTATTTTTAATTATGTTATCTTTCAAAAATAATTTCAATACCATTTATGCTTCTATGAAATACTTAGAAAAATATTATTGAAGAAATATCAAATGATGTTGTATGTTAATCACAACAATGCATATAAATACTATAAAAATATACTGATTTCACTTGGACATTTTAAAAATATGTGTTTATTGACTTTAGAGAGAGGAAGAGAGAGAGAGAAACATCAATGTGAAAGAGAAACATTGATCAGTTGTCTTCAATGCACACTGTGACCGTGTGACCAGGAATGGAACGCACAACCTGGGTATGCAAGGGATGACGCTCAACCAACTGAGCCACACCAGCCAGGGCTACTTGGACATTTTAAACAAAATTGTATTTTCTTCTTTGTGTTACAAAAATTCATGGTAAAGTGTAAGTTTTCTGGTAATGCTGAGCCATCTGTTTTGTTCAGATCTTATAGTTGTTTTGCTCTACACAACAATAATTAAATATGTTGGCAGTAAGAGAAATAACAGTTAGATTTCTTTAGAAAATTAACAGTATGAACAGTACAGCTAAGAAGGAGATTTTTTCACAGGTTCCAAAAATATTTCACCTTTACAACTCTACTGCAGAGAAACCTGGAGAGCCACCCACTCTCTCCTACCTACCACCAAATGGCCACAAAACCTCCTATGTAAACAGCATGTTCGGAGCAGACTTCTTTTTGCTTCTGAAACAAGACTGCTTATTAGGATTATATTGTCTCTATTTCACAGCTGTAATTTTTCTCTATATTTTCCTCATTTTGATTTTCTATTTTATATCAAAATTTGCTTTTCTTTTTTTTTCTCATTATCTTCAATGCTGACATATATTTTCAGTATGTCTAGTAAAAGAATTTAAAATTTTGACACTGAAAACAACAACAAAAATAGACAAATGGAATAATATCAAACCACAAAGGAAATCCATCAGCAAAACAAAAAGGCAAACTATGGAGTGGGAGAAAATATTTGCAAATGATATATCTGATGGGGGTTAATATCTAGAATATAAGAAAAACTCATAGCATAAAACACAGACACACACAAAACCCAATTTAAAAATGAGCACAGGAACTAAATAAATATTGGAAAAGAAAAAATACATAGAAATGGCCAACAGATATATAAAAAGTGCTCAACATCACTAACATCAGGGAAATGCAAATCAAAATCACAACGACTTATCACCTCATACCACATAGGATAGCCATTATCACCTAATAATGATGATGATAATAATAATAATAATAATAATAATAAAAGTGTTGGCAAGGATGCAGAGAAGAAGTAAATCTTATACACTGTTTGCAGGGAAGGTCAATTGGTATAACAGCTATTGAAAACTGTATGAAGGTTCTTCAAAAAATTAAAAATGAAACTACCAAAAAATTAAGCAATCCCACTTCTGGATAAGTAGTCAAAATAATTGATATCAGGAGCTTGAACAAATGACTGCATTTCCATTTTCATTACACATCATTTACAATAGCCAAGACTTGAGGCTACTGATTGATATATGAATAAAGAAAATGCAGTATATACATACATTGGGTTATTATTCAGCCTTAAAAAATATTCTGCCGTTTGTGACTACATAGATGAACATTATGCTAAGTGAAATAAGCCAGACACAGAAGGAAAACATTTCCTGTTACCACTTAGATGAAGCGTCAAAAATAGTGATGCTCATAGAAGCAGAGTAGAATGGTGGTTGCCAGGGCCTAGGGAAAGGTGGAAACAAGGAGATAATAATCAAACAGTACCAAGTTATAGTTGTACAAGATTAGTGAGTCACAGTACAGCACAGTGCCTTTAGTCAACAATACTATATTTTATACTTAAAATTTTTCAAAGAGGGTTTATTTATGTTAAATGTTATCACCAAAAACTTAAATAATCTATAATAATAAAAGTGTAATATGCTAATTAGACCAGATTTCCTTCCAGAGGAAGCCAGGGCTGCGAGGGAAGCCCAGGTCCTGGGTGCCACAGGGAAGCCGGTGCTGGCAGCCAGGGGAAGGAAGGCCTACTCTTACGCAAATTTCGTGCTTTGGGCCTCTAGTAATAAATAAAGAGGTTGGGAGGATACTACTGAGGTGATGAATATGTTTATGGCATAGATTGTGGTGATGGTTTCATGGGTGTACAATTATCTACAAACTCAAGTTGTACTTGTAAAATATGTACTTTTTGTATATCAATCAGACCTCAATAAAGTGGATGGTTTTATGGGTGTACAATTATCTACAAACTCATCAAGTTGTACTTGTAAAATGTGTACTTTTTGTATATCAATCAGACCTCAATAAAGTGGTTTTTAAAAATTTGACATTTGTCTTGCAATTTTATCTCAAATATATATTTCTGTTTGTAGAAATATGAATTTCCTTCATTGTTATCTAAGAATATGACTTATTTGTCATCAGTCTTAAACATTTAGATTATCATCTTGGATTTGATTAGAGAAACTGATATTTAAGCAGAATTTTTGCCTGTATGCCCCAGGAATTCCTATAATCACATAAAATTACATAAAAATCAACTTTAAATGCTTTCATTTAATTATAAATTATTGAGAACTAAACATTTCTTAATTTTCTCATTACATCAGTACCATGTTCAGTTTTCTTCAACTTTATGAAATCCAAACTTTGAGGGTATATATACTTGTAAATTTATTTAAGTTTTAATATAGAGTTAGGTTATAATAAAGTAATTCTAAGTTACTAGATGAAGGTAAAAAAAATAAATTCAAAATCCTGATTTGGCATGTTTAATATAAATATCAATATTTTTAGTTGATTTTATCAGTAATTATATGTTCTTGGTTTTATAAAAAAAATTAAAGCGTGTATGCCACTTTGGTGCATCTTGCATACTTAATTTGTATATGTATGTGTTTATGTACATATCCCCAGAGTTCTGCAAAGGACAAACCATATTCAGGTCATGTGTTGCTTTCATGTTTACTCTAACCTTCAGCATTATACTGTATTGTAAAGTATATTGCAGTAAAAATCGAACTGAAAAGTTGTTCCCTGGGTATCTCTCAAAGTATTTTATGCATTATAGTCAAGTGTGTTTTTTTCTTACTAAATACTTTTGGGTTTTCTATCTTAAAATTGACTTTGTGATATTGAATTGATCAATTCAAATTGGAGACTAAATAGAAAATTTTATTTTCTACATTTTTTTAAAAAAAGTACCAGAAAGAAACACGTCTGCAGGTATATGGAGGGGCAATTGCTATATGACTTCATAAGAAAAATTAAACATATACATATTTATAAATATTATTTAAATGTTTGACTATAGATTGATTTTATTGGACCTTTTTCCAACAAAATATCAGCTGCTGATTGCCTTATGATTATGACTCTTTAAATAACTCTTAATACTCTTATACTGGTAACCTTTATGAAATCTGAACTAATGTAGATGTATTTTTAAATTCAATTTTTGTTCTCTGTCATATATATATTTACTCTTTAACTTACCCAATGAATTTTTTTATTGAATTTAATGGGGTGACATTGGTTAATAAAATCATACAGGTTTCAGGTTTACAATTCTACAATACATAATCTGTACATTATATTGTGTGTTTACCACCCCAAGTCAGGTATCCTTCCATCACCATTTATTCGCCTTTACCTTACCTTCCTTTACCTCCTGCCACACTCCTGTCCCTCCGGCAATAACTACACTCACTATACTGCTGTCTGTGTCCCTGAGTCTTTCTTCTTTTTTTTTTCTTTGCTTAATCCCTTCAATTCAGATATATTTTATTCAGTCTTAGAATTTTTGTTTCTTTATAACAGTTTCTAGTTCTCTGCTGAGAGTTTCTATGTTTTCATTCATCTTAAGCATATTTTACCTCTACCTTTGTATTCTATAAGATAACCTTGTATCCTTGTACTGAATCATTATTTTACCCTTAGACTTGTGGAGATTACTTCTTTTACTAATTCCTTTTTTTACTAATTCTTTATTAAATAATACAATAGTGACTTCTATGTATTAAATGTCGAATAGATAGCAAATACTATAATATTACACTAATATAGATAGATATATATGATATAGATATAGAATAGATAGATAGGTAGATATTGATAAAGATATATGCATAGATATAGATAAAAATATAGGCATAGGCATAGATAGATGATATAGATATAAATAGATAGATATAGATATAGATATAGATATAGATAGATACTGCACTATGAAACATGAAGTATGTGTTTCTGTGTATGACAAATTAGAGTAGTATAGTCTTGACAGTCACATTCCTTAGTTTATATTCTGGTTCACCCACTATGTCATAGATTATTGGATGACTACTAAAAATTTATTTCCCTTCAGTATTTTTTCTTTTTTTGCATTTAAATATTTCTTTTATTTTCAATTACAGTTGACATACAATATTATATTAGTTTCAGGTGTACAACCCAGTGGTTATATAACTTGATAACGTATCACCCTGATAAATCCAGTACCATCTAACACCATACATATTAGAATATCATTGATTATATTCCAGAGCTTTACTTCCCCATGAGTATTCTGTAACTACTATTTTGTACTCTTAGGTAAAGAAAACCTTTTAAAAATGTGCCTACAACAGACCTACTCCTAAGCACTGACTAACCCAAAGCCTTGGGAAGAAGAATCACGTTCTTTAGTTTGATCTGAGATAAGAGTCTACTCCCAGCCTCCTTTTCTCTTTGGATCCTTTAGTTCCCTCTCCTCCTCCCACCACCTGCACGGCACGTTCTCCATAGCCAATCTGTATAATACTTAACTCACCAAAAGCAACTAACTTTCATTTAATACTGTTTTCAGGCAAATCATAATGAAGAATAAACCTAAACAGATCAAAATAACAAATAGACAAATCAGTCAAAACTTCCTTAAAACCAAGCATAATGGGATGGTAATTTGAGCAGTCTTTATAATGCTTTTGATCATGAATTAATCTGCTCGAGACTTGGATGTGGGCATCATTTTGATGTATTTTAGATATTAGAATTTTTGAAGGAATAATTATATTACTATTGATCATATTGTTTTAATCTCTGTTTAACATGCCTTTAAGCTTTTGGTTAACCCAGAAGTTCCTATTTATTTTTATGCTTTCTAAAATTATATATTTTAATAAAGCATTTCAGACACATACATATATTCTATATAGTTTGTATATATAAAGTATGTATATATTAAACACATAGTGGAATGAACAAAGAAAGGTTACTGTGCTCTAGTATATCAGTTCAAAAATATTCTGTCCCAAAACAACAAAGATGAAAGCAAATGTTCAGAGCAGCTCTTTCTCCTACATATTTGAAAATGCTCATGCACCAGCAAATCCTACTCCATGCCTTGTGATGTATTACATTATAAGTTCCACAATGTGAATAATAACAACTTCAAAACATGTTTTCTTTTCTCATCCCACTTACCACAACAACTGGAGCATGACCTATTTTAATAACATGAATATATTTCAATTCTGTTTAAATATCAGCACTGCATCTGTATTCTGGTAACCTTCTGCCTTTGTGAACTCATTCAAAATAATACATATTACCCATTAAACATGTTTATATATGCATTTTTCTTTATAAGTATAGTGAAATATCATATTCAGTGTCTATGAATTGTCTTCAACATTTAGGGTGTGCTAGCAAAAAAATTGGTTTTTATATTCATGGATTTAACTTATGATACTTTCAATTTAAGATTTAGTCTCTGTATCCTTGAAGATCCTCTAAATCATAAATTCATAACCAGAATATCTGAACTTGAATGAATTTGAACTTGGATGTATATATTTATTTTTAAGTAATCTCTAACTGAAACTAATATTTCAGTCAAATATGTGTGCATATGTGCAGGCAACACACCCCAGCAAAATTTAAGGCTTTATTATCATTAAATATCACAGGTAGTTTCATATCACATTTTAGCTACTGCATATGTAGAAATTTAGATGACACTGAACATTATCAAATTATGATAGATATTAGACCTGAAACTCAATATTTTTTATTTAATGCATGAGTGAAGACACATATTTATTCTTATATCAAAAATTCTATTTACAATATTTTTACAACTGCTTTTCAATGCAATAGCTTTCTGTTATATTTCTATATATTTTGTTTCATGAATTTAAATCATTATTTTAAGAAATCCATAGTGTTTACTAGCCTGCCAAAAAGATTTATGGAGCAAACATATGAGTAACACCTACTCCTAAAGTACAGTAAAAATATCTTTAAACATAAATTCAAAATCAACACAAATAGGAGAAAAGAAAGAAGATCAAAACACAATGTCCAAAGGTAGAAAGCTGGTGGACAAGTGGTAGCCTACAAGAGGCAATCAATCTGAATGCTGAACCAACAAAATGAGAAGCCAAGAAATGACCCAATGGAGGTAATGAATTCCCCCAGCGATCCAGGAATTGGCAATGTTATCTGCTCCCAAAATGAAGTGAAGCTAAAAAGAAGAGGTTAAGCAATCTAAGCAGAGATTGAACCTCCATGTCTCTTTTCTCACTCTGTGGAACTGGTGACACTTCACAGCAAACTGGCCTGATGATGTACTTTCTGAAAAAGGCAAAAGAGAGAGAGAGACACTGGAATAGTGTAAAAGGGGCCAAATTTAAGGCAGGAATGAGGTATTATCATACTGTGATTGAGAGGAATAGATGAAAGTTTACATCCAGCAATGTTCACACTGCTCCGACAGCAGGGTTCCTGGGTTTGAAATGACAGTCAAGCTCATCGGGCTACAAAGGCTGTGCCAAAGTACTCACTTAGTGATGAGACGGATACAGGATACGCAGCAACACAGCATGCACTTGCCACAGCATGGAAGAATTCTTGTCCTCCCAGACATGTCATCCGAATTTCTCATTCACACTGCGCTAGGCCCCACATGAGAGACACAGCAGACTGCATGTTTTTTAGTGAAGTAGCATTAGAGTCCCTTGCATTTTAAATTCTGCAGGTCATATAGTACTTCCTTAGAGGTACATGACAAGCTCCCATTCTTAGGTGGAGCTTCTTTTCACCAATTATATGTTACTTATCAGTCATAAATGATTTATCAATTACATGATTTTCAATGTAATTGATATCTGTAACACTATCTGTAACCAGACACAGGTACCTGGAGTGCTATATAACCACCGCGCAGAACCCTCCTTCACCTTGTGCTTAGTGTACCATATCATCCTTGAGTGAATGTTGCAGGAGGGTTCAACCAAAAGCCAGATCCTCATGCATCCCTGAGGCTAGAGGAAAGCTAAGCCAGCTGTGAAACCTTTACTTCAATACTAAACATTGAAACCTCTAGCCTTCATTGACATTCATCTACGGGATTTTCAGAAGACAGACCCACACTCTACATGCTTAGTGCTGGAAGAGCCTTCTGGAGAAATCTGAAGAACACAAGGGACAACATGTAAAAATACCAACATTCATCATTTTAAAGAAAGGATCACAACCAGATCAATCTCAAGAGAAGACAAGCTTCATCTCGATGCATAAAGCTATCAGTTTTTTAGTGATCGGTTATCAAATATAAGAAAAAGCCAAGAATTAATAGGAACTTCAGATAAAGTTCCTAATATATAACGAGAAATCAAATCATACACTTGCAGAATAGCATAAAAAAAAATTGAAAAAATTTCTAAAAATATATATTTTCACTAAGTTAATGCTTTTCTGAAATAATAGAATTTCATTATAAAATAACATTCAGAAAATATAAAGTGTTCTTGAAAACGCAATCCTATATAATAAAAGCCTAGTATGCAAATTGTCCCCTTGGGCAGTCGTTCGACTGCGAGACCAGGAGTTTGACTGTTTGCTATGATGTGTGCTGACCACCAGAGACGGCGCGGAACATGGCGGGCGTTGGCTACATGGTGCTGGCAGCAGGTGGCAGTGGAGGCGCTGCAGGCCCGATGGGCCACAACAAGAGCGGGATCACAGCGGGATGGTGGAGCAGTTAAGCATGTGGCACCAGGGTGTGAGCAGGGGCCCAATTGCCCAGTTGATCACCCCACAGATGGCAACCAGCAGCAGCGGTGGGGGGCGTGGCCGCCACCTGGCTCCCTAGTGCTGAGGGAGCCGGGCAGGGAGCCCGGCCCCTACCGATTGCCCCACAGATGGCAACCAGCAGCCAGCAGGCCCCAATCGCCTGATCAAGGCTGGGCCCCAGGCTGGGACAGGAAACTGGGGGTTGGTGGCAGTGAGCAACCTCCCACGGTGCCCAGGCAGGCAGCTGTGACCTCTCCCAGGCTACCTGGGGGCGGGGGTGACAGGGACCGACCAAGGTGTGGTGAGAGTGCGCATTATCTGCCGAGCTCGCTCTCACTCCCCCTGCTACCCTCCCCCAGGATGCCAGGGCTTGCGTGCTGGGGAAGCCCATGTGCTCAGGTGCTGGGCACCTGCGAGGAGTCTGCTCCGCACTCACATGGCCTCTTCCAGGTGAGCCGGGCGCAGCCGCCAGGACCACAGGGCGATTGGGCTCCCTGTAGGTTTGCACAGGAGCTGGTCTGCGAGGCCGGCCAGGAGAGAGCATGCTGCCTGCTTGGCTTCCATGTGGCACTGCTGGGTAGCTCAGAGGCCCACGCTGCGCCCTGGCCCACAGCATCTGGCCATGCTCACTGCATCTCCGCGTGGGGACTCGGGCACCGTGACTCAGGCGGATGGGGGGCACGTGAGGGCCCTAGGGCCCAGGTGCTGCCCAGGGCCCAGAGGTCAGCTGGAACCGGCCCTTCCATGCCAGATGCTCATAGTTCGATTGCCGGTCAGGCCTAGGGACCACACCCATGCATGATTATCACGCACCGGCACTCTAGTATATAATAAGTGTGCATTAAGGTCCTTAATCCTATTTCACTCTTAATAGACTATTTTATACTGTTATACTCTTTTATTCTACTTAGCCATCTTGCTAATAGAAACTCTCTATGATTTATAAGTGAGACCTAGTAATTTAAATAATTATTTCTTATATTCTAGTGAAGTCTACATATGTGTGGTTTCCACATATTTGACTCTGCCCTTAATTTCACTTTGTAGAACAACAAAATAATAGGGACTCTTGTCTGCAAGATCTTCAAATGCAGAAGTTGTTTAACTACATTACCCCTAATGGTGTCTTCAAAATAAACATTTTTAGTGCCATTTCATTTTTAACTTTAAAGAGAACTTTTAACTTATCATGTGAACTGTTTATTTTTAAGTCGTATTTTTTTTCACAATTTCCTTTGTCTAGTACAGAACACTTAAACACATTTCTAAAGATAGTCTTATGTTGAGGTGAACAAATTTTTTTGTATGTATAGACTTATACAGTAAATACTTGAGGTTTTACTGGCTACATATGGTCTCCGTAATATATTTTTTATGTTATATGTTTAAATAAGCAATTAAAATATTTTGTATGGCTTAAAGGCTATCCAAAAATAAGGTTCAAGCTGAATTTGGCCCTGAGGCAATAGTTTTCCATTCCCTGAGCTAATCCACTAAAGGAGGCTTTCCTGATTAAGAAAGTTCATCAAAGTAATTGTATTTAAACCTTGAGTGAGTACCCATAAACCTTAGGTCACATTGATTTTATGGATAATTAAAATCACAGAATCTTCTCACATTAAATATCTGACTCATCCAAAACCTACATACCTGTCAAAATGGGGATAGCTAAAATTCTTTTTTACTTTATACTTTGTCTTTTTCTAGTTTAGAATAGATGTTGGAATTTTTTAAAATATTTCTATAATTGTAGTAGGAAAGCAGCCATAAGCTGTACATAAATGAATGAATGTGATTATAATGCAATAAAATTTTGTATATAAAAATTCTGTCTTTACAGGCTGAAAAGATAATTTTATTTAGTGATTCTGTCACTAATGGATTAAATCTCTCTCCCTGTTCCGGTACCTTAAAAACATATAAAGATATTTATTTGTCAAGGTAAAAACAATATGACAAGAGAAGGGGATGTTTCCCCTTAAATTTAATGACATTTAAAAAATGTATCACTCTTTTAAACCATAATTCAAATATATATAGAGAGGAAACAATTGTCATGTGTTTTCCAATTATATTGATACCATTGTAATTAACCCAATTATTAATTAATTAACAGAAAAGGAGCAAAGGGAAGGCCAGATAATACAGGCATGCCATTTGTGCCAGAAAGCTGCAGTTTAACACTTGTCAGGTCTGTTCCATGCAGATCCTGGGGGGAAGAGATTGGACAAGGGAAGAATAGAGGCATGCCCAGTAAGGCCATTGGGCACAATAGGTGTGGCCACTGAAAGGGCAGGGAATCTGAGTCAAATAAACTCCTGAACAAAAGAGCCCCCTCCCTTCTCTCTTGCTGCTCATGCCTGACTCCTACCTTGATTGCAGGGCTCTCAAGCTCTGCACTTGGCCACACGGCCCACAGTCCTGTGGACCCCACACAATGGACTAATGGACTGTGACTAGCCTGATGCTGTGCTGGACCCGGATTTACCATGGAACAGAAACTCTGGACACTGGCTTTGTTTTTAGTTCTGCTGTACCTTTTCCAGCTCTGGTTTAAGGGAAATGGAACTTTTGAAACCAAGGTATATAATGCCACACAAATAAAACTTTTTACCACATTTCACCCTCCCATGGGAGCCTCTGGAAATTCTTATTCCAGTGGGGCCCCGAGAACCCCACTCCCACTAGCAATGGAGAAATTCTACCTGCACATACACCAATAACAATACCTGAGATTTTAGAGTCTCCTCAGAGTTAAGAAATGAGACTAAGATACACTAAATGGATGGATCTTCATCTTCTTCCACTGATATAGTTCTGATTTTGCCTCTTTAAAATGTTTTAATCTTAGTTATCATTTGCTTTCTGCAAAATTAAAAGTAAACCATTTCTCTAGCCCACATTACTCTAAAATGATATTAAATGTTACATGGTGTCAATGAGGCTTATGAAATCAATGTTCTATATAAAATTACATTTCCTTGTATAGTTTATAAATAAATAAATATATATATATA
Source organism: Myotis brandtii (assembly GCF_000412655.1). Taxonomy (NCBI): domain Eukaryota; kingdom Metazoa; phylum Chordata; class Mammalia; order Chiroptera; family Vespertilionidae; genus Myotis; species Myotis brandtii. The sequence goes on from NW_005371298.1 coordinate 154,318, forward strand.
TAATGTATACATACATATTTCAACAAAAAATACAATTAAGTTTGCAATATTAATGTTTTTGAGCTTGTATTTTTGAAATAATACATAATCCTGTGCTACATAACAATGGGGGTACAAGTTTGCAATATTAATGATTTTTGAGCTTGTATTTTTGAAATAATACATAATCCTGTGCTACATAACAATGGGGGTACAAGTTTGCAATATTAATGATTTTTGAGCTTGTATTTTTGAAATAATACATAATCCTGTGCTACATAACAATGGGGGTACAAGTTTGCAATATTAATGATTTTTGAGCTTGTATTTTTGAAATAATACATAATCCTGTGCTACATAACAATGGGGGTACAAGTTTGCAATATTAATGATTTTTGAGCTTGTATTTTTGAAATAATACATAATCCTGTGCTACATAACAATGGGGGTACAAGTTTGCAATATTAATGATTTTTGAGCTTGTATTTTTGAAATAATACATAATCCTGTGCTACATAACAATGGGGGTACAAGTTTGCAATATTAATGATTTTTGAGCTTGTATTTTTGAAATAATACATAATCCTGTGCTACATAACAATGGGGGTACAAGTTTGCAATATTAATGATTTTTGAGCTTGTATTTTTGAAATAATACATAATCCTGTGCTACATAACAATGGGGGTACATTCTAAGAAATGCTTCATTAATGGATTTTTTTGTCACTTACACAAGCCTAGATGGCATAACCTACTACATACCTATTGCTTTTAGGTTACAAGCCTGTATAGCATGTTATTGTACAAAACAACATGAGACTAAATCAAACACAGAAGGAAATTATGTAATTTAGGGATGTGGTAGACACAAATTATGTAAGGTTGCTGCTGTGTAACATGGCATAGTGTTTGGCAGTAAACTTCTGTTTTCATAAGTAGAAAAACTACAGCCTATAAAAAGTATAGTATAACAAATAAACAACTAACATATTCATTTATTAAAATTATCAAATATGTGTACTGTATATAATTGTGTATGCTATACATTATATGTAATGCTAAGTTATGAGAGAAGTATCTACACTAATAAAAGAGAAACATGGTAATTGGCGTACGACCGATACCCTTCCCATTGGCTAATCAGCATATCCTTATGCAAATTAACTGTCAGCCAAGATGGCGGCCGGCAGCCAGGCAGCTGGAAGCGAACATGAGGCTTGCTTGCTCCAGTGACTGCAGACTCCAAGAGAGAGACCTAGCCCGGCATGAAGAGGAGTTTTATAGAGGGGTGGAGTCAGGGTAGGAGAGGGGACTGTGGGCCCTGCCGATTGGCCAGGCGCAAGTCGGTGTCTCGTTACACAGGATGTGGTCATCTCTATGGCGTGCACTTCCCTTGATTGTCATTGGTTAGTTTAAAGAAATCCTGGGCGTGGCTAGCAGAGGCTTGGGCTTCCGGGAAGAAGGTAGCACATGGCTGCTGCCCCAACATGGGGGATACGGGGCAAGATGGAGGGCATAGCCCTCGCCCTTTCAACACAAATAAAACTTTTTACCACATTTCACCCTCCATGGGAGCCTCTGGAAATTCTTATTCCAGTGGGGCCCCGAGAACCCCACTCCCACTAGCAATGGAGAAATTCTACCTGCACATACACCAATAACAATACCTGAGATTTTAGAGTCTCCTCAGAGTTAAGAAATGAGACTAAGATACACTAAATGGATGGATCTTCATCTTCTTCCACTGATATAGTTCTGATTTTGCCTCTTTAAAATGTTTTAATCTTAGTTATCATTTGCTTTCTGCAAAATTAAAAGTAAACCATTTCTCTAGCCCACATTACTCTAAAATGATATTAAATGTTACATGGTGTCAATGAGGCTTATGAAATCAATGTTCTATATAAAATTACATTTCCTTGTATAGTTTATAAATAAATAAATATATATATATATAATGTATACATACATATTTCAACAAAAAATACAATTAAGTTTGCAATATTAATGATTTTTAAAATAATACATAATCCTGTGCTACATAACAATGGGGGTACATTCTAAGAAATGCTTCATTAATGGATTTTTTTGTCACTTACACAAGCCTAGATGGTATAACCTACTACATACCTATTGCTTCTAGGTTACAAGCCTGTATAGCATGTTATTGTACAAAGCAACATGAGACTCAATCAAACACAGAAGGAAATTATGTAATTTAGGGATGTGGTAGACACAAATTATGTAAGGTTGCTGCTGTGTAACATGGCATAGTGTTTGGCAGTAAACTTCTGTTTTCATAAGTAGAAAAACTACAGCCTATAAAAAGTATAGTATAACAAATAAACAACTAACATAGTCATTTATTAAAATTATCAAATATTTGTACTGTATATAATTGTGTATGCTATACATTATATGTAATGCTAAGTTATGAGAGAAGTATAACATATATAATAGAAATTTAGACAAGGAAAAGATCACTTTTGAATAAGTATGATAACATTTCATGAGGTAGCCATCATTTGAACATGACTTTAAAAGTCTTGAAATAACAAAAGAATTTCATGTACTAATGATGGACAACATTAGAAAAAAATGTGAAGCAAATTGGGGAATAAGATCATAGGGTCTACTAAAAAGAATTAGCTAGAAACTTGAGTACAGAAACTTAAGGGGATAACTGAGAAAATAAGAATGGTTTTTTGCACCCCTGTGACTAGGAAAAATAATCACACAAAGATGAGGAGTGCCAAAGCAAATATTGTACCAGACAAACTTAAACAGACAGGAAGATTTTATTCAAGATACTGCAATAGGGAAGAGAGATTGAACTCAAGTCAACTGAAACAAAAGGAAAGGGAAGTGAGGTGATTAAGCATTAGAATGAAATAGTGGAAAAGTACTGGAGAACTTTAGTGGTGAATCGAAATTTTTGGACTGGAACCCGGATTGTTTGTCCGCCGGAATCGAAAAATGAATCCATGGACAGAAAGTGGTATAGCAAAGGTGGAGATTTATTGAAGAACAAGTACAGACTCCCGTGTGGGGAGAGGGGAAGAGTCCCCTATGGCTTATAAAGACTACAGATCCTGGTGCCTTGATATCCCCTCTGATTGGTCTATGGCTCATAAAGACTGCAGATCCTGGTGCCTTGATATCCCCTCTGATTGGTCACTATTCCCTTAGACTGGTTACTATAGTAACTCCTGGACTCAAAGGTTGAACCACACATGAGACATGTGAGGTTCTCCCACCCTCCTTCCTTATTGTTTTCCTATTCCCTTTGGGCTTTCTTCTTCTTCTGGATGAAGGGCTCCCTTCCCTTTATTTTGTAAATATAGACCTTTTGCTGTTCCCAGCTCCCTCATTCTATGGAAATGTACCTGTTGCAGCTTTTCAGCTCCCCTATTCTATGGAAATATACCTTCTACTGCTCTGCAGCCCTGTGCTTCCTCCATGGTCCCCTTAATTTCCAAAATTTCTAAAATTTCCTAAACCTGTCTTATTTTACCCCTAAGGTTCCTGTTTCATGGGAAGGTAAGTTAATGGGATATGTAAAGAAAATTGAGTTATTCTTGAGTCTTCAATTATTCTTCTCTATGATTTGACCATCTGTGTCTGCTAATTTCCTGTGCACATGAAAGTTAGAATTCTACCCTTCCACTGGGATAGTTAGTTGGTAGTGTTACTATCTCTTTAGAAGTTTACATTTCAAAGAGATAGTTTCCAAGTCCCTGAGTAAGATATCCCCTGGGTTGTAAAATTGACAAGAGGCTGGGAAAAGATTCACATATATTTCCAAGGGGCAGAGAAAGAATTTAAAATTGCAAATTTTCTAAAGTAAATGCTCTAAGAAAAATGAGGCAAGGTGCCTACAGTCAGGAAGAAACCTTTCTAAAGTTTAACCAAGATGAATGAAAACATTAAGGCCAACTGGGTAAGTGGGTAACACAATTTGGAATAGTCAGAATCTTCTCAAGAGTATGGGATGTAAAGTATTGGAACACAATTGTTCCCAATGTACTCCCAATGTTAAAGTCTTAAAAGTTTCCTTGTAAAACAGTCCCTCAAAGGAACATCATATGAACTCAAACAGAAATGAATAAAATATTTTAGTGAAAAATTCTTGGACATCATCTTATCCAATTTTTTTTTTCACATGGATAAACTACATTGTTAAGCTTAAATAATTTACTCAAAGTCACAATTATAGAAATAGCTGAGTTGGTGAAACAGAATTTTTGGACTGGAACCCAGATTCTTTGTCCATCGGAGTCAAAGAATGAATCCACAGACAGAGGGTAGTATAGCACAGATGGAGATTTATTGAAGAACAAGTACAGACTCCCTATGGCTTATAAAGGCTGCAGATCCTGGTGCCTTACAAGTACAGACTCCCAAGTGGGAAGGGGAAAGGGTCCCACTGAGTTATTTTTCCCCATGGCTTATAAAGGCTGCAGATCCTGGTGCCTTGATATCCCCTCTGATTGGTCACTATTCCCTTGGACTGGTTACTTTGGTAACTCCTGGGCTCAAAGGTTCAACCTCACATGGGACATGTGAGGTTCGAACTGGTTACTATGGTAACTCCTGGGCTCAAAGGTTCAAGCTCATGTGGGACATGTGAGGTTCTTCCTGCCTCCTTCCTTATTGTTTTCCTATTCCCTTTGGGCTTTCTTCTCCTTCTGTATGAAGGGCTTCCTTCATACAGAAAGCCCAAAGGGAATTACTAAAACAACCCAGCTGAGCAGGGAAAGAAAGGCACACACGAAGACGTGAGGTTTAAAATGTATATATAGAAAGCCCAAAGGGAATTACTAAAACAACCCAGCTGGGCAGGGAGAGAAAGGCACACACGAAGACGTGAGGTTTAAAATGTATGGATGTTACTAAGACAGGCAGCGTGCAAGGCAATGAGGCATATAAACCAATCCCAAAAGTGTTACTAAGGCAGAATTCTTTGAACAGATCAACCAGAAGCAAGCAAGACTATCTTCCTCCAGACAAAAAAAAAAAAAACACACGTGTGTTTTCTCTTGCTCTCTCTCTGGCATACAGTGGGTTCCTGACATTCCTGGGGCAGGAGATGTGCTCCCCTGCACCCATGCGGCCAATGGCCAGGTAGGACTTTACACATGTACTAATGGGCTTTAATTAGCTTGGATGCTGAACTATCCCCAGCATACTTCCCCTTCCCATCCACCTAGCTTCCTTCTGTCTCCTCATTATGACATTTAAGGATATTCCAGTACAGATTCATACCACAGTCCATTTTTTTATCATTAAGTGGCATACCGAGTCAAAAGGCTGTGGATAAAAGGGCACATACTAACCCTGGCAAGCTCAGGAGAAGCCTTATAAACTGAGAGACCTGAAGTAACCACATAAGATGGTCTGGAATTAAAACTTTCTAACTTAAAGCAGTTCATGGAGGGTAGTCATGTGCTAGGCCAGTGTCTTCCCTGACAACGGTCAATCTTTACCTTAACTGAGTCAGACTGTTGTCTTTTTTGCACCTATAAAATCATACCTGATAACACACCTTTGAAATAGCAAAATAATTTCCTTTTTTCTGGACCCTTTGATGCACAATCACAGCTCCAGAGAAGAGACCACAAATCCACTCATTGTTATTATTGTTATGTTAATTAACTGTTAACTACCCTATGTTGGCTTATGTAAAAGAAGTATGTGTCTATCATTTTACTTTTTATCTAATCCCAAAGGTTTCCCTACTTTTCTTTCTCCCTATTCTTAATCTATCACCAATGGATTTCATGTAACTCCTTTACATCTTCTGCATTGATTCTGATGCATAAAATAAGTAGTAAAACTGTCATTTTCTGGAGTATTTTCTCAATTCATTGAGATATTGCTTCCTGGCAATTGTTGTCAGTTTGTATGAAATAAACTCATAAAAAATTCTTACAAGTTTGGATGTTTCTTACATTGACAAGGCTCAAAGGCTCATCATTTTATTATCTTTAATTTGTTCTCATAGCAAAATATAACAGGATATCCCCATGGTTCTCCTGCATATGCAATATTTAGACTATTAATTTTCATATTAGACTTTGGTGGTGGTGGTAGTAGTGGTCTTTTTTATTTGTGTTTTTAATATTGAAAGAGTACAGCATTTACAGTATAAACTTCCTTCTCTAAATTTTCTTTCAAATAGACATGAAAATTATAAATCATATACAATGGGATTTCAACCACTGGTGTTAACTGAGAAGTACTGTGGATCAAAGAAGTCTTATACTTCAGGCTTCAGCAGCAGTGACAAAAAAGTAATAATAATAATAAAAAGTCTGTTCTTTATACATGCTCCAGATGGCTCCTCCAGCCTCTCAGGGTTCTTTTTTGTTTGGACTGCGACTTGATCAGTTAGTTTTAATCCGTGTCCCTAACAGCAACACACAATAAAAAGCTGGCAAAACACCATCTGGGTCAGATGAAAAGCAATGCTGGGCTGAGTGTCTTCAGCATACTGATGGACTAATGCTGCCAAGTGTCACCCTGTTTATTGCAAGACAAAATATCACATTGATTAATCTTTTTTTCTTTAGCTTTTCAAACCTTATGAAGCCTTTTAATAAGTAAAAGTTTATAACAGATGTTTAGCAAGTGAGTGCCTTCAACTACAACAAGTGAGTGCCTTAAACACTGAAATATAGATTTTGTTTTCTCTCTTCTTAATGGGTTAATTTTTGGTTTAAGATAAATGATTTATTTTCTTTTTTGAATAGTTGTAAAAACATATACATGAAACCATTGTAATTAACCAGTTAATAATGAACTGGAAGGGAACAAAGGGAAGGCCAAATATTATAGGCATGCCCAGTAAAGTCTGGGTGACATAGGGAAGGGTGTTTACCTGTCACTCATACCTGGAAACAGGTAATTGGCCAAAGTAGGCATGAAGGCATGGCCACTGCAAGTGCAGGAAGATTTTACATTTAAGCTCCTAAACAAAGGGGTTCTCTCTCTTGCTGTAAAAACATATATATGATACCATTGTAATTAACCAGTTAATAATGAACTGGAAGGAAACAGAGGGAAGGCCAAATATTATAGGCATGCCCCGTAAAGTCTGGGTGACATAGGGAAGGGTGTTTACCTGTCACTCATACCTGGAAACAGGTAATTGGCCAAAGTAGGCATGAAGGCATGGCCACTGCAAGTGCAGGAAGATTTTACATTTAAGCTCCTAAACAAAGGGGTTCTCTCTCTTGCCTTCTCTCTTGCTGCTCAAGCCTGACTCCTGGCTTGTGGGGCTCTCACACTTTGCGTTTGCCCATATGGTTCCACAGCCATGTGGACCCCACACACAATGGACTGATGGACTAAAATTAACCTGATGCTGTGCTGACTCAACTCCACCAAGGAACAGAAACTTGGACACTGAATTTGCTTCTAGCTCTACTGAAACCACACCTTTTCTAGCACTGGTTTAAGGGATATAAGTTTTTGTAACCTAGTGATATAATTCAACACAAATAAAGCTTTCTACCACATCTCATTCTCCCATGGGTCCTCCTGAAATTCTGATTCCAGCAGTGCCCCAAGAACCCCACTTCCACTAACAATGGAGAAATTCCACCCACCCAATTCTCCAAATATATATATATATATTTTCCCACACACATAGTATACATATACTATACATACATGGTATGTATCTACTTATTGATAAATAATAGATAGTTAGTAGCTAAAGATTATTCAAATGATCCAGTTACATCAACAAAGATCTTTTAATTTGCACACAAATTAATATCTTCAGTTTACCCATTTATATTACAAAATAGCTGAAAAACAAATCAACACTGAGACAAAAAATATATAGGTTTGAAATTTAGCAGTCAGAAAAATCTCCCCTGGAACAAAAACACTTATTCAAAAATTCAGCACATCACAGGTTTCTTAATCCCCAACTAAACAAAACAGATACCGGCTTCCATTCAGCCGGGCTCGGACTGCAACATTGTATCGATGTTTTCAACAGTGAGGCCTCAGAGCTAAAGAAGCCCCAGAA
>NW_005371298.1:164064-164757 GCF_000412655.1 Myotis brandtii
GGGGGGAGACATATGAAATACTCTTTGTAATAAAAATTATTTAAGCAATAAAACAAAATTTAAAAAATATACATAATGTATATTAAAGTTTTTTCAGCTCTAAAATTTTATTTGGTTCTTTTTTAAATTTTATTTTTCATTTACAGTTCACATTCAATATCCTATCCTATATAATAAAACCCTAATATGCAAATCGACCAAACAGTGGAATGACTGGTTGCTATGAACTGATCACCAGGGGGCCGATGCTCAACATAGGAGCTGCCCTCTGGTGGTCAGTGAGCTCCCACAGGGGGAACACCGTTCAGCCAGAAGCCAGGCTCACCACTGGTGACTGCAGCGGCGGTTGCAGGAGCCTTTGTGGCAGCACTAAGGAGCTGTGAGCTAAGCGGTAGGGAGCAGCAAGCAAGCAGGTGGTAAGGAGCGAGGGGTGCCGGACTGCGAGAGGGCACAGGCTGGGCTGAGGGCCCCGAGAGTGGACGGGAGGGAGAAAGACAGAAACTAATGAGAGAGACATCAATTGATTACCTCTTGCTGAATCCCTGACCAGGGCCCGGGATTGAGCCTGCAACCCAGGTACGTGCCCTTGATGGGAATCCAACCTGGGACCCTTCAGTCCGCCTGCAAAAGCACTATCCACTGAACGAAACCAGCATTTTTTTTTCTTTTTAAGTCCTCCTCTAAGGATATGTT
>NW_005371298.1:166554-181992 GCF_000412655.1 Myotis brandtii
AACAACCGAACAACCGGTCGCTATGATGTGCACTGACCACCAGGGGGCGCATGTGGAACATGGTGGGTGTCAGCAATAGAGTGCGGATCATGGCAGGTGTCAGCTGTGGCAGGATGGTGGAGCAGGTGAGCAGGTGTGCCAGACCAAGGCAGGGTGCCAGTCACTGTGATTGGGGTGAGCCTCTGGTGGTTACTGAAAATTCTTTGCTCCCGCATGCCGTGGTCCCACCCGGCACTCACACCTGCTGCCGGTGCCAGCCCCACTTGCACCCGCTGCCAGCACCAGAACCGCTGCTCACACCCACTACTGGCTCCAGCCCCGCTCATATCTGCAGCCGGCGCCAAAGCTGCAGCTCGCACTCGCTGCCGGTGCCCAGTGCCAGTCTCGATCGCTCGGTGCCATCAGCAGGCGCCATCAGCGCATGGGAGTAGCAGTTGTGGGAGTGGGACTGCTGGCAGACAGGGGACTGGGGGCCGTGGGGGGAGGGGCTGGGCGCGCGGAGGATGGATTGAGACCCGCCACTGTGCTCACTGCAGCCTCGTGGCCCACAGTTCCTTTCAAGGTTCACGAATTCATGCACTGGGCCCCTAGTACTTATATTAATACTATGGAATGCATTCTACTGAAAGATTTTAACTTTTGAAAATACTTGAAATATTCTATATGTTTATTAGAGGAAGTTAGTTTTTATGAATTAGCTTCTCCAATCTCTTTACCTCACTGTCTCTTTAAAGTATTCTATATATATAAAAGGCTCATATGCAAAGTGTCCCCTCGGGAGTTGACTGGGAGTTCAATCACTCGCTATGATGTGTGCTGACCACCAGGGGGCGGCACAGAATGAAGGAAGGCCCCGGCCGGCAGCCGGAAGGACCTGATCGGCCCTGATCGCTGGCCAGGCCTAGGGACCCTTCCCATGCACAAATTTCGTGCACCAGGTCTCTAGTTACATTATATCTATCTGCTGTCTATCAATACAAAAATACATATATCTTTACCTATAGGTATAGAGTGAGAGTATGTGAGAATCGTCTGAAATAATATTAAAATAACAGGCCTCAATTTAAGAATGAAATATGAAGGCATCAACAGATTTGCATTATTGATAATGGTCATATACATAGTTAACTAAACATAAATTATTGTCTATCAATCCTTAGTTTAACTGAGGAGTTTCAAATAGAATTTGAAAAATCACCAGATGTTCTTTTGTCACAGTCATATTTAAATACTTAAAAAGCTCCCATAGAAATCAAAAGCAATAAAAAAAAAAAGAAATCAAAAGCAGGTTATAACATAGCAGGGCAGTTTAAGTTTTTACTATTTTTCAGACTCATAAACATCATCATCAGGATGAAGATAGGTAGTTTCTTTTTACCTTTTTATTACATTTCTGGCTTCAAAATATGTCCTTTCCATGCAAATTACCCTTCTTCAACATTCATTAAACTTTTTTACTAATACTCTAATTGGCTGCAGCCGGAAGGCCCTGATCGGCCCTGATCGCTGGCCAGGCCTGGGGACCCTTCCCATGCACAAATTTCATGCACTGGGCCTCTAGTTACATTATATCTATCTATCTGCTGTCTATCAGTACAAAAATACATATATCTTTACCTATAGATATAGAGTGAGAGTATGTGAGAATCGTCTGAAATAATATTAAAATAACAGGCCTCAATTTAAGAATGAAATATGAAGGCATCAACAGATTTGCATTATTGATAATGGTCATATACATAGTTAACTAAACATAAATTATTGTCTATCAATCCTTAGTTTAACTGAGGAGTTTCAAATAGAATTTGAAAAATCACCAGATGTTCTTTTGTCACAGTCATATTTAAATACTTAAAAAGCTCCCATAGAAATCAAAAGCAATAAAAAAAAAAGAAATCAAAAGCAGGTTATAATATAGCAGGGCAGTTTGAGTTTTTTCTCATAAACATCATCATCAGGATGAAGATAGGTAGTTTCTTTTTACCTTTTTATTACATGTCTGGCTTCAAAATATGTCCTTTCCATGCAAATTACCCTTCTTCAACATTCATTAAACTTTTTTACTAATACTCTAATTGGCTCTCAATCTTCTTAGTTATTTATGAGAAATTTTGAAAGGGTCAAAAGAGCAAAACAATGTTACCTGTTTAATATAACATATGAAAAAGCAAGAATATGTTCAAAGTTGTAGTTTTGTAATATGAGAATGTTAAAGAGGCAGAATACTGAAATAAAATATATTCCTATGTGGTAGATAGAATAATTAAAATAAAATAAAAGCCTTAGTTTAACTGAGGAGCTTCAAATAGAATTTGAAAAATCACCAGATGTTCTTTTGTCACATCCATATTTAAATACTTAAAAGCTCCCATAGAAATCAAAAGCAATAAAAAAAAAAGAAATCAAAAGCAGGTTATAATATAGCAGGGCAGTTTGAGTTTTTTCTCATAAACATCATCATCAGGATGAAGATAGGTAGTTTCTTTTTACCTTTTTATTACATGTCTGGCTTCAAAATATGTCCTTTCCATGCAAATTACCCTTCTTCAACATTCATTAAACTTTTTTACTAATACTCTAATTGGCTCTCAATCTTCTTAGTTATCTATGAGAAATTTTGAAAGGGTCAAAAGAGCAAAACAATGCTACCTGTTTAATATAACATATGAAAAAGCAAGAATATTGTTCAAAGTTGTAGTTTTGTACTATGAGAATGTTAAAGAGGCAGAATACTGAAATAAAATATATTCCTATGTGGTAGATAGAATAATTAAAATAAAATAAAAGAATCAATTTTATTACAACCTCTATACAATAATTTAATTGTCCTCTTCTGAATCTATACTGACAAGAAAAAGCTTGTTTACATCTCATCATTTAACATCTAATAAGTGGCAATTGTTCCACTCGTTGCAATTTCTGCCTTCATAATAGTGGAAAACATATTGTGTGGAGAAATAGTAATCCTGAACAATGAAAATGAAAACATTATACTTTACATTGATAATACCCATCATATAGTTTCATCTTTAGATCAACTTTTCCCAAATATTTTTTACCTGTGAACAATTTTCATAGCAATGTATACATTTATGAACCACTCAGGGATATTTAATCATTTTTGTATGAGATATTATAAAAAAGCCATTTTTTAAATATAAAAATAATTTAGCAGCATATTATTAAATGTTATAAAATTTATTTAAACATTATACTTAGCTATTTCATTGCACATGAAGTCCAATTTTTGTTTTAACTCATTTAACAAATTGCGCACACTAAATTAAGTTACACGAGAATATATATGATTTCTAGACTTCTTATCCGATATTCTATTTGGGAGCCACAATTTGTTTGAAAGTTGCAGCATCACAATTATAAAAATAAATGGTGCTCAGCAACTACTATTTATAGTACCTGAACACGTGTTTTTAATAAGTCTACTGCATAATTTTATAATTTCTATGCTTTATATTTAAAAGTTGAGTAAGTGAAAGTAATTCAGGCTTCCATTTATTAATATTTTCCTATAAATAACATATAATAGGTAAACATAGTCTTACTTCTCAAGCAACAAAAATTAAACTGAAAAAAAAAATCACTGTGTGGCAGGATAGTAAGAAGCTAGGAAAATTCCTGAGCAAGTATAATTGGGAAACTGAGGCAAGAAAATTAAAAAAGGCCAAATAGTTTGGGCAGCTTGCAACCAGCTTGTGAATCACAAGATTTTATCTTCCTCATCCAAGGAAGCTTGAGAAAAACCGTTTTATACCTCTCCTCCCTAACCAGAGAAAACATGGCTTAAAGCACCTTTCTCTGGGAAAATAGAGAATAAAGACCCATGTAATGTCATTTGTGCCAGCTACACCCAGGACAGAAGTCTGAGGGACAAATAACAAAACCTTCCCCAAACATTTGGATGGTCTAACCTGAGAGGGGAATGTGGCAGAATAGACAGCTGCAAGAGCAGGAGGAGGGGGAGGGGAATAAAAGAGAGTTTATCTCACCCACTGAACAAAGAAATCAGAAGTCTTGGGATTTCCAAGATAAAATCATCAGATGTTCTCAAAAATTCTGGGAAAGCCACAGCAATGTGAAAGGGGGTCCGTGAAATCTAGTCTGTCTGGCAGGGGAACCTTGATACCTATAGGGGTGAAATCTCAGCAAATATCTTATTCAGATAGTTTCTTTTTCTATGATCATGGAAAGAAATTAATACTTATTGAAGCTACTGTCATGTATTTAAAGATATAATACGCTTTACCAATGAACACAGACAATAGTGCAGTGAAGGCCTGGAAGGGAAGGAAGGGAGGTGGAGGGTGGGAACAGGGTGCTTAGAATCAATGGGGTAAAAAAGGGGCATCTATAATACTTTCAACAATAAAAATACATTTTAAAAATAGTAAAAATAAAAAGGCAAAGCAAAAATAAATAAAGAACAATAGAATGGAATAAAAACATGATAACATGTTTAAAAGATATTAAAATAAGCTTTACTTTGTTCAAAAAATCTCTAGATAAAATGAATATTTAGTATTTTGTTTTGGTGAAGATACACAGATTTCTGTTCTCTGGAACCAGCCCAAAGTAGGGAGGTGAATATGCATTGCCTACGTGCTTCAAAAATCTATTGGGTGAGTTCACTGGATCATTGTCTTACTCATTTAGGCAGGTTTGATAATCTATGTGCACAGTAAGCCACTCTCTACTTATTTATTTATTTATTTATTTATTTATTTATTTATTTATTTATTTTTAGCAAAAGACACTTATTTATTTTTATTTATTTATTTATTTATTTATTTATTTATTTTTAGCAAAAGACAGCAATCACAAAATTACTAAAGAAAAACAAGCTTTGCTATCTCCAAGTCCACTATTTCTTTAGAGGACTCTGTAAAGGTAGAATATATGGTTCCTATTCCTTGGCCTCCTTACATATGTCTCTTATAACTACTTACACATACTATAATTGGATAAGTCCAGCTTTTTTAACAGAAGATTCCAAGATTCTCATGCATGCTGAACTGTAACAGTTATAACTTTGGATGACCTAAAGTAATATATACTTATATGATCACCACATACATCTTTTCTTACTAGAATCTTTTTGGGTTGTCTTCTGATAATTACCAAGTGGTTCATATTAGGGGTATAGAGTGTTCCTCCTACCAGTGAAGAGGAATTATAATTATTATATAGATATCCAGAGTTACTATCTAGTTGAATTTTAATGAACAATGAAGAGCCCAAATTCTGGAGGATACTCAGTCTGGCAAACAACATAACATAAAAGACTAGAAGAGTGTTTCTCCAATAAAAATTCATTGGTTACTTGCATTAAAATCACTAGGGGCAAATTTTAAAAATATCAGTTTTAAATTCCATTGCAACTTGATTAAACTAAAATATAAAAGGTGGGCTTAGAAAATTTATTAGCAATATTCTCAGATTTATAATACCCAAAGTGTGAGAAACATTAAGGTAAGGATTACATTAAGGTAGATAGGTAAATAAATAGAAAATATTGTAACAGCATACCTTTCTCATGACTACAATTTAATATTTATAAAAATAAATTAAAAAGAAGCAAAAAGGGAAGGTGATTTTAGTATAAATTAACTTCAGGTCCTGAGTCTTAAAGTCAGAGATTTCATTAACCTTTGAGAATAGATATCATTTTTACATTTTGTTGGACTTAGTCAAATATAGCTAAAATGTATGTTTTTTTGTCAAAATTGTGAAAATATTATTAATCAGGGTGTAGATGGCATGTGTATTCTGTTGCAATTTACCATTTTAATATTATGATATGTTCTTCTATATTTCTTCCTTAAAACTGCTTGTCTTAGAGTGTGTATAATATTAATATAGTAATACCAGTTTTTTAATTATTCATTTTGGCATGATATACATGTTGCTTTTAACTTTCAACATTTTTATGTCTTTTTATTTAAAGACTAGAGGCCCGGTGCATGAAGTTCTGTGCAATAGGCCTTCCTTCCCATGGCTGCCGGCACTGGCTTTCCTCCGGCACCTGGGACCCAGGCCTTTGGTCCAGCTGCAGAGCAGAAGCCAAGCCTCTTCAGTCTTCAGTAGTCTTCAGTCTTCAGTCATCTTCAGTCTTCGCTCTGTGCCTGCATATGCAAATTAGCCGCCATCTTTGTTGGGTTGATTTGCATACTCAACCTGATTGGCTGATAGGTGTAGCAGAGTGACACCAATTTGCATGTTTCTCTTTTATTAGTGTAGACTAGAGGCCCAGTGCACGAAATTCATGCATGGGGGAGGGTGGGTGTCCCTCAACTCGGCCTGCACTCTCTCCAGTCTGGGACCCCTCGGGGGATGTCCGACTGCCGGTTTAGGCCCGATTTGTAATAGGTTCAAAAACATACCATTTGTAGGTAATTTAGTTTGTAATTATTGTCACATGATTTTCTAAAGTCCAAACAGCAGACAGACTCTCTCTCTCTCTCTCAATTATTCAATTGGTATGAAATAATTTAAATAATTTAGCCAGACATTGCCAAAAACTGAAATGTTATGCTATCCTTTACTAAAAGGATTTGTATCTCTTTTGGATGTTGTTGTTCTATTTTGGAGTGGTAAAGGAACAGTTGTAAAATTAAATATAGAGGTAAAATCATTCCAACTGAAGTAGATATTTAGACTTACCATTTTTCTTCTAAAAGTACATTTGGAAATTGATTTCCCCCCTAAAAATATTTATGCCAGAGTACTATTTGGATTGTCTTCCAAGAGCTCTCCTCCATTCCCTATCCTGGGGATACAAGTGCCCCAGTTTTAAGATGACAGTTATATCAAAAGGAAATCTATAGTTATTTAATGATACATCCTAAGGCAGGAGTCCCAGGTTCTGTTTATCAAGATAATAAGATTCTCCAAAGAGCCATGCTTCAACAGCTCTTCCAGTCTAAAGTCTACACTGGATTAAAGCTGAGTCTATGCTCAAGGTCACAGATTCTTGCTAGTGTCCCATCCTTACAAAAACAAGTCACATGATGTAGGGAAGCATAGGAGACTTGGTTGGAAAGTTTGTAAGGAGGACATTCCAAAAAGAGAAGTGTGCTGAAGGCAGCCCACCCTGTTTATTGGAATTCTGACTTAGGCGATTGCCAAAGGTGGCACCCCTATTCCTTGACCTTTCCAAACAAGTCTGTGCATGTTCAGACCCTCGGGTGTTTACTGGAATGCTTATGCTTAATCTTTAGGTGTCCTTGCTTAAAGGCCAGTGCAGACACACGTGTCCCCCAAGTGTCCCCCAAGATTACTTACCCTACTGATTGTATCTAAAAGATAAACTTTACTCAAACTGCTGTTACAATAAAAGCCTAATGAGGCAGGCAATCAAGGCTGTCTGGTTCCTTTAGCCAGGCAGTCCCTTAATCCTCTATTTCACAGCAATCCTGTGTGAGAGTAATTATTCATCCATCACTCAGGGTCTGCTGGTCAGCCCCGACAACATGAGATAGAGTTTAGTGGTTCCTCCTCAAAAAAAGAGAGTACTCATTATATGTCTGTCTCTTTTCAGGAAAGAAAAACATTTGCAGACCTTTACAGCTGGCTTCTCAAAGCACTGGATGAAGACTCACATGCTTGTACTTAGGTGAATAATGTGCAAAGAGAAATGTCATGGTCACAATTAGTTACATAAATCAAGATTCATCTCATGGGTCTCTGCAGATTGTTCCCTGAACTAAACTGAGGTTATATTACAGGGATCAGGAGAGAAGAGCTGCTGACCAAGAAACTGCTGCAAAAGAGATTTCTCTCTGACCTCTGTTGCAGAAGCAAAACAAAGCTTGCTTCAAAGGTGAAAGTCCTCACCCAGAGCCAGTAACTCTCTTTACTCTCTTAGCTTTATTTTGTTCTCAATTGATTCTCTATGTCTGGATTTCTTTGTAACTTTTTCTCTTTGTGAAACAAATGATTTTCATGCCTATTATCATGCTAGCGAAAATATAAGTATATCCTTTCTGGCAATGATTAAAATAATACAGAAAAACAGTAATTTTCAACTTTTTGCATATAATTGAGTGTCTTTAAAAAAAACTTTTGCTGAATTCACCCAGATTCTTTGTGAATTGAGTGTCTTTAAAAAAAAACTTTTGCTGAATTCACCCAGATTCTTTGTGAAACTGACTTTTAGGAACCATTTCAGTTAATATGTTTAAAAATGTTTGCACTGAAAAAGAAATTTCACAGTATTTTCCAGGCTATTACAGCCAGGTTTCTCATCTCAGAACACAATTAAGACTAAGCAATGTTTTCATGGGGATACCACAATTAGCACTTTTAGATTCCTAATGACCAGTAAAATTTAGTGATATTATAGACACAATAGTTTTTGAAGCAAATAGATGTAAAATGTATAAGCAAAATTAAAAATAATTGTAACAAAAATTACAAAGATAATAACTCCCATGAATTCAATGGTATCCTTGAATTCTGATCATAGCTAGGTTTAATAACAAGCTTATTAACAATTAATTTTTAAGAACATAGAAAAAAATCACATTTACTAAAATTCTTATTCGTAGAATATACCCGTAATACATATAAATTTAGAAAAAAAGATAGACAAAGAAACAGCAAAAGCCTCTATCCTGTCAAAGACAATATGGAAATTCTACATAGAAAAGGGAGGTTACATCTTTTTCTTACTAATCCTAACTATATGAAAAAAAGAAACATGAATAAAAATGGCTAACAAATAAAAAATTATGATGATCCCAATGGTATCTAACATGTCTTAGGTATTTATTCTGTAAATATTTTAAGAATTAATTTGCCTTCTGACTTAAATGTAAGATCAGAAACCAAGAAACTCCTAGAAGAAAATATAGGGGCAAACTTCCTTGATATTGTTTTGGCAATGATTTTTTGGATATAACTTTTAAAGCATAGGCAACAAAACAAAAGTAAACAAGTAAGACTACATCAAACTAAAAAGTTTCTGCAAAGCCAAATAAATCATCAACAAAACAAAAAGGGAAACTATAGAATGGAAAAAAATATTTGCAAAGCATATATCTGATAAGGAATTAATCTCCAAATAATATAAAGAACTCATACAACTCAATAGCAAAAAATTAAATAATCGAACTAAAAATGGGAAGAGGGCTCAGCCAGAGTGGCTCAGCTGGTTGAGCATCGTTCTGTGAACCAAACGGTTGCTAGTTTTATTCACGGTCAAGGCACATACCAGGGTTGCAGTTTTGATCCCCAGTGGCAACTATTAGGTGTTCCTTTCTCACATTAATGTTTCTCTCTCATATCAATGTTTCTCTCTCACCCTCCATTCTTCTTTCCAAGTATATCCTCGGGCAAGGATTAAAAAAAATTGTTACATATGAATAAAATTATATTTAAAAATAAATAAAAATGGGCAAAGGAGGGTACAAAAATACATACAAATGGCCATTAGGCATAAGAAAACATGGTTAACTTCACTAATCATCAAGGAAATTCCAATTAAAACCACAAAGAGCTAACACCTCACACCTGTAGGTTGGGTATTATAAAAAAGACAAGAGATAAGTGTTGCTAAGGATGTGAAAAAAGGGAATTCTTGTGTGTTGTTGGTGGAAATACAAATTGGTACAGTCACTCTAGAAAATAGTGTAGAGCTTCCACTAAAAATTAAAAAGATATTTTTATGATTCAGCAATTCCACTTCTGGATTTATATTCAAAAGAAATTATATCACTATCTCAAAAAGATATCTATACTCACATGTTTGTTGCAACATTATTCTCTTACTAAGTGTCTATTGACAGGTAGATAGATAAAGTAAACATGAGTTATAGTATGTATGGATGTAGACTATTATTCAGCAATGCGAAATAAAGAAATCTGTTATTTGTGACAACACAAATCTTGAGGGTATTGTGCTAAGTGAAATGAGTCAGATAGAGAAAGAAAAATACTGTATAATATCACTTACTGTTGAATCTAAAAAATGTCAAAATCAGAATAAGTAGAAAGAAAGAAAAATACTGTATAATATCACTTACTTATATGTTGAATCTAAAAAATGTCAAAATCAGAATAAGTAGAAACGTGATTAACAGAAACTAGAAGGTAGGGAAGGTGTTGGTCAAAGGGTACAAACTTCTGGTTCTCAGATAAGTAATTTTTGAGGATCTAATGTACAGCCTGGGGACTATAAGTTAACAGAAATGTATTATATACTTGAATATAGTTAAGAGAGTAAGTCTTAAATGTTAGCATGCACATGTGCGCGCACATACACACACACACACACGCATTATAATTTTGTGAAGTGATGAATGTGTTAGCTAACCTGATTGGGATAATCATTTCACAATATATCTATGGGGCCCTAGGCAGTTTATCTCACTGGATAGAGTGTTGGCCCTCAGACTGAAGGGTCACAGGTTTGATTCCTGTCAAGGGCATGTGCCTTGGTTGCAGTCTTAATCCTCAGCCCCAGTTGGGGGTGCATGTGGGATGCAACTAATCAATGTGTCTCTCTCACATTGATGTCTCTCTTCCTCTATCTCTATCTCTTCCTCTCCCCTCCACCCTCTATGAAAATCAATGGAAAAAATATCCTTCAGTAAGAATTAACAATAATAACAACTATCTACAAAATAAAAGAGAAACATGGTAATTAGTGTACGACCACTAATTTACACATTATATGTCAACTGTATCTCAAAGCTGGGGAAAAATCATTTATCATCAAAGCATATTTAAAAATGCATCCATTATTGCCCTGATGGGTTTGGCTCCCTGGATAGAGCATCAGCCTGCGGACTGAAGGGTCCCAGGTTCGATTCCAGGCAAGGGCATGTACCTGGGTTGCAGGCACATCCCCGGTGGGGGGGTGGGGGGGTGCGGGAGGCAGCTGATCATTGTTTCTCTCTCATTGATGTTTCTAACTCTCTATCCCTCTCCCTTCCTCTCTGAAAAAAAAAAAAGCACCCAATAAAATATATTTTTTAAAAAAAAAAATGCATGCATTATTATACCCTTAAATGTAGGATAAGTAAATGGAGATACAAGAATTTGGATAACTAACTGTTCCAGGTTATCTGAAACCAACCAACCAAATAAATAAACAAACATATATATTTTGAAATTTGAGGCAAAATGAACAACTCTTACTCCAGAAGCGACCCTCTAAATAAATAACATATGTTACAGTGGTAGTCTGAGAATTTTTATTTCTTCAAATTTAGAATTTCTCCCCTCTTTTTAATACACAATGGTGCACAGCCTTGTAGTTAAAAATATTCTTTACAGTAGTCCAGTAGTTGAAAACAAAATGCTGTTGGACAAAGTCTCCATGCCTTAGTCATGCTATTTTAAGAAGAAATAAAAACAGTGCTAACTTATTAGATTACTATAAAATTTCCATAATTATATGCATATCTCTTAAAATATTACCTGGAATATAATAATCTCTAAATAATATGACATGTAATAATAGAAGACTAAAAAAGTTTACTCATTTTCTCAGGTGTTATAAACAGATATGATTCAAACAGATTAGCCCATATATTATTGTACATACATACTCATATGTCTTTAAAATCTTTAGAAATATGCAATTCTTTGTTAAAAATATTAATCAACCATAAACATATCTAAATTTAAATAGATTTTAATCTTATTGTTAAGAGGGATTTAGATAAGTGCAATGAATTTGTTTATGACACTGTCTATATCAGAGTGAATCTAGATCAAGTAATTCACTGGGCATATTAAAGAATGCATATTTTTATAATGTGAAAATATTTTAATAATATTATTCGTTAAAAATACAACAATCCTTTACTAACACCTACAATATCAGAGAGAATTTTAAGAGGTAGTACTATTGTGTCCTAAAAAAGGGAATTAAAAATATTGTATAAATTATGTCTTTTTTACATATAAAAAGATTTTTTAAAAATAATATTGAAACAATACCTTTAAAATATTGTATTTACCAAACTTGAAGATGACTAAGTAATACATAATGCTGAAGATATAACTACCATTACTATTAATAAAATATCTAAAACATCTTGATGTTTACTTGGTAAAAATACATTTCCACATGTTAAAATAGCTGTGGTAAGTCATTACACCATATACTGATGTATTGTGTTTACATATTATTAAAAGGAAGGCATTTGTGTAAATTAGGAATATTGCTTTAAAAGAAGAATGTGTTATTTTCTTTTTTTTTTTAATCTCTAAAATGCAGACTATTGCTTTTGGGAATTCATAATGTTTTATGTATAATGTTGATATACATAAATTATTTTTAGAAGAAAATGCATTTTATGCTAAGCTGATTGCAAAGTATTATTTAACTTACCAGAACATTTTTAAAAAATTCTCAGAAGAAGCTTTCAAGAAAAAAAAACTTGCACCTATAAGTGTTGAAAATCATTCAAGGTATGGTAACCATTTCAACATATTAAGCGAAGTTAAATATCATTAAAAAATAAATGTAGTACTGAAAATTCTGATTAATGAATACAGAATCATTTACATATGGAAAACTACTCATCAGAAAGAATAACAAATGCCTAAATCAGAAGCAAAATTTTATGAAAGAAAAATTCTAAAGCCATGCATATTTATTCATTTTTTTCCAGTTTGGAAATCAATTCTGTCCTGAATACAAAATAAATAGTATATTTTTTATTATAAACTAATGAGTTTCAAAAATAATAGATTGCAAAAGATAATTGCTTATTTAAAAGCATCTACTAGAGATAAAATACTGTGTTTTCTATGTTAAATTCAATCTCACCAAGTTAAAAAAAAATTTTCCAAAAGAAGGGAAGGAAGGAAGGAAGGAAGGAAGGAAGAAAGGAAGGAAGGAAGGAAGGAAAAAAGGAAGGAAGGAAGGTTGCAAAATACTAACTTGTTCTTCTAATGTTCATGACTAAGTACCAGAACCTAATCATGTATTGTTTTATGTAGTCTTATTCTTGTGAATAGCTTTCATTTTTTTTATCATTTCAGATAGAATCTATTTTATAGTCATATCTTAATGAATGTTGGCTTTTTTATAAAATCCTTTTTTAAATATGAAAAACTAAAGCTATTCAAAATGCACTTTTGTGCATTAACAATTATTTTAAAAATTATCACTTTGTTCTAATTTATTAATTTGCAGTGAAGATAATTTCAACATTTGTAACTGTTATGAATATTATAAAATATTAAAGCCATCATTCCACACAATACAAAAAGGATAAATTTTTAAAGTACATTCTATGTAAAATATATATGATATCACCATATTTTTAGTATAGTCAAGAACCTGACTATAATTTACAATTTATCTACAGATGATTTTCTTAGCATTTATTTTACATATTCAGGTATATGTACTCAAACACATACATAGCTATTTAAATGTCTCCTTTGGTTAAGTTAGGAGTCTGGGTATTTTTCCTCCCTTTAAATTAACTTTTAATGTTTTTTTATTTAATATATTATTATTAGAAAAATAATACTTTTGAAATATCAACAAAAAACAGTAATATTAGAAACTTTCAGAATTGTCAAAGAAAATGGTATCCTATATACCCTATATACCATTGTCTTTTAATCTTCAAACAATGTCCCTCTAGGCCGCAGGGGTCCTCAAACTACGGCCCGCGGGCCACATGCAAATACAAATATTGCATTTGTTCCCATTTTGTTTTTTTACTTCAAAATAAGATATGTGCAGTGTGCATAGGAATTTGTTCATAGTGGTTTTTTAAACTATAGTCCGGCCCTCCAACGGAGGATGAGGCCCAGAAATCAGGATTTTAAAAAGATTCCCAGGTGATTCTAATGTGCAGCCAAGGTTGAGAACCATTGGCCTAGGCTGAAGTTTAATTACAAAGCATATATAATTCAATAAAAATAACAAGTTTAATATTTTACAAACTTTAGAAATGAACAGATAAATAAGGCAGAATTCAAGCCATGCATATTCTCACAATCTAGTGTAGTATGTGGAAATATAAACACAACAATGAAATGGTGAACTGCATAACATCATGGCCATTCAGGAGGGAAGAATAATCATCATGTCTTGGGAAACTCTTTTTTAAAAATAAAGAACATGTCTTGTTGATTGATTTGCAATAACAAGTGTTAAAGAGGTTGTATAGAAAAGGGAACCTCATTCATTGTTGGTGGGAATGTAGACTGATACAACCACTATGGAAACTAGTTTGGCAATTCCTCAAAAAATTAAGAATAAAGCTACCATATGACTTAGCAACCTCTTTTCTGGCTATGTACCCAAAAAACTTGAAAACATGTATTCTCAAAGATATATGCAACCCTATGTTCATTGCAGCATCATTAACGGTGGCCAAGACATGGAAACAACAAAAGTGTCCTATGTTAGCACTGGATTGGTACATATGCACAATGGAATACTACAATAAAATATATAGCCATATATTTTATTCTTCCTTAATTGTCTATTAAATATCTGAGTTTTCAGAGATTTGCTACACATAGCTAACATGGTGATTGAAAATAGTAAGCATTAGTGAACACAAGAAAGCCCCATAATTTGTGACAGAATATTTTTTTGTTAATAAGGTTAATATCAATACTAAAATTCATTTATTCATATCTTGTAATCTCTAACTATGGTTGATTCTAGTTTATGTTAAAGGTTACATAATTGACAAGACTAATTATAATCACATAAGAATGGCTAATAGTGGCAGGATAAAAGTAGAAACAAATTATCTACTTTGTTATATATAACATATACTTCCTATATGTAGTCACATAAATAGCTATTTATAGAAAAAAAATCTCCAAGCAGTAAAACTTTAACATTTCACAAAGATCATCTGAGAAATGAACAATGGATGAAGCAGAACAAATAAAACTATTATGGTCATAGGTATTTCATAAAGTTCAAAATTGTAATAGAAATAATTTTCAACCTTCAGTATGTCAATCCTTATTGTAAAATTTGTGAAGCTCAGGCAGAAATTAATTTTAATAGTTATTTAAAATACACTTATAAAGCACATTTATCTTATTGATTATCTACACTAATAAAAGAGAAACATGGTAATTGGCGTACGACCGCTACCCTTTTCATTGGCTAATCAGTGAGTATATGCAAATTAACTGTCAGCCAAGATGGCGGCCAGCAGCCACGCACTGAAGCGAGCAGGGAGGCTTGCTTGCTGCAGACTCCAACGTTCCCCGCCTAACTTGCCAGCCTCTCAGTTGCAACTCTAAGCAACTATATACTATGTTGCAAATAAGAAGCTAAACAAAACCCCAGAAAAGGGCTTCCATTCAGCCGGGCTCGGACCGCAACATTGTATCTATGTTTTCAGCAGCAAGGCCCCAGAGCTAAAGCTGGCCAAAAAAAAAAAAAAAAAGAAAAAAAGGAGCGGTTGGGAGCTTCAGTCA
>NW_005371298.1:182495-184405 GCF_000412655.1 Myotis brandtii
GACATTTTTTTGAGAGTGTAAGTTCTAGCAGTATAACCAATTAACAAGGAAAGGAAAATGAAGCCCTGGGGTTGTACAGGGAAATGTTGGCACAACTGAAATCATTTAAAATAAGTAAAGCAGGTATTAAAGGTTTTTTAATAACCTTAATATGAACATACTTTAAAGCATTATTTTAATGTAGTCTATAAAGCTTTTAATTTATTGGTACCATTTCTCAATGTTCATGAAACCCAACAAAAACTATTAAGAGATAGTCACCATTAATCATAGATATAGGTATTAAATGACTTCGGATTATAACTTAAAGACCTACATTATTGTGACTTTTTAAACATGGATTCAAATAATTACACATTTTTAAAAATAAATACACTAAATTAAGTATATTTGAAATAATATGCTTAAATTATTTTATGTTCATCAATCTGGTTAAATATATTTGATGTTATATGATTACAAACCTCCAACTTAGGTAAGTTCAGTATATAAATAATAGCATTTTATTTTTTGTTTAGGCTACCATGCCAAATATATTTTTAAAATACTTTTCCTTCTAATCATAGAAATTTTTACTGCAAATATCCTTGTATTTTAAAATTTTGAAATTTGTCTTAAGAAATCTTGAATGCAAATATCATTCTAATGTGATAAACATTAGTTGTATTTACCCATATCAACTTATTCTTCCCTTCTGGTAGAGAACACTAATTTTTTTAGCCCTGTTTCATTCAGGCAGTGTATATACACCTAATTTGTCCCAAAGGCATTAGTAGAAATGATGTGTGTCAGTTCAAGGCCACATCAATTATGTTTGTGTATAAAACTTTTCAGTTGCCTCTTGCTCCTTACCAAAGTGAATGTAGAGGAGATCTTGGTGTGAAGATGATACTCCCAAAAAGATCAATAGCTGACTGAATAGAAGAAGAGAGCCACTTATGAGAACCTTTGGTACAAATAGAAGCAAGTGGCCCAAAAGTTAAGCACCTTTTGTACCCTAAAATTGTAAATATTTTGGAAATTACTGAAAAGACCAGAAATGTATTGATGAAAAAAATAGTAAAAATAGTTAACTTACAAAATGAACTAGAGGTTCATTGCACGAATTCATGTACAGGTGGGGTCCCTCGCCCTTGCTGGCAATTGATGCCTATCGGTGGGCTGGTTGGCTGGGGGTAGGGACCCTGGGAGGTTGACCGGCCAGAGGGGGGAGGGACCACGGGAGGTTGGCCAGCCAGGGGAAGGGGTTGCTGGAGGTTGGCTGTGGGAGTGCACTAAACACCAGGGGGCATCTCCTGCACTGAGTGTCTGATCCCTGGTGATCAGTGTGCGTCATCGTGACTGGTTGACTGGTGGTTCTGGTCGTTCCAGTCGTTCTGGTCATTTGGGCGTGACAGTCACTTAGGCTTTTATATATATAGACTAGAGGCCCAGCGCACCAAGTTCGTGCACGTGGGGGGGTGTCCCTCAACCCGGCCTGCACCCTCTCCAATCTGGGACCCCTCAGGGGATGTCAGACTACTGGTTTAGTCCCAATCCTGCAGGGTCTAAACTGGCAGTCAGACATCCCTCTCACAATCTGGGACTGCTGGCTTCTAACCATTAGCCTGCCTGCCTGCCTGATTGCACCTAACCTATCTGCCTGCCAGCCTGATAGCCCCCTAACCTTTCCCCTGCCGGCCTGATAGTCGCCTAATTGCTCCCCTGCCAGCATGATCATCCCCAACTGCCCTCCCCTGCTAGCCCAATCGCCCCCAACTGCCTTCCCCTGCGGGGTTGAGGGGACTGGGGGACTCCAGCTGGATGAGGCAGGGCTAAAGGGACTGGGGGACTGAGGCTGGATGAGGCTGGATGCTGTGGGGACTGGGTGAGACAGGGTTGAGGGGACTGGGGGACTGAGGCTGGATGAG
>NW_005371298.1:184618-195637 GCF_000412655.1 Myotis brandtii
TCTGCCTGCCAGCCTGATAGCCCCCTAATTGCTCCCCTGCTGGCCTGATTGACGCCTAATTGCTCCCCTGCCAGCATGATCATCCCCAACTGCCTTCCCCTGCGGGGTTGAGGGGACTGGGGGACTCCAGCTGGATGAGGCAGGGCTAAAGGGACTGGGGGACTGAGGCTGGATGAGGCTGGATGCTGTGGGGACTGGGTGAGACAGGGTTGAGGGGACTGTGGGACTGAGGCAGGATTAGACGGGGCTGAGGGGACTGGGTGCCACCATCTGGTCGCTGTAGGCACTGCCATCTTGTGAGGGCATGGCAGTCAATTAGCATATTCCCTCTTTATTAGATAGGATGATGTAGTATTTTATGTAATTTTGGGTATAACCAACTAGAATTGGGATGATGCAACTGCAAATTTCAAAAACAACGAAGTTCACCTAAAACACTTAGACTTCTTCATAGTATGTGAGATTTAACCCTCTGAATCCCTCCAAACTCAATTGAGAACTGTGACATGCTAACTGTAAGGCAGCTCCAACACTCTCTGCGGATTAGAAGACAATGTTGAGCTGAAGGAACATATCACAACTAGATGATATATTCTAGTGAATGTTGGCTATGCAGGGAGCAAGATACTTCTACACTCTTTCCTCTCCTGTTTGATAACAGTTGTCACTTTTCTTGCTGAGAGAAATAATTGATAGCTGTTAAATTGAGTGTGTTGTATTTTGAACCCAGGTCCTTGTTTAGTTTTTTAAAATATATTTTATTGATTTCAGAGAGTAAAGAAGAGGGAGAGAGAGATAGAAACACCAGTGATGAGAGAGAATCATAGATTGGCTGTCTCCTGCATTCCCCCCACTGGTGATCAAGCTCGCAACCTAGACATGTGCCTTGACCAGGGATCAAACCATTACCTCCTGGTTCATAGGTCAACACTTAACTACTGAGCAATGCCAGCCCGGCCCCAGTCTTTGGTTTAGCCTTGAGGTATAATGCCTCAGAATAAAACATTTATACTTGCAAAATATGGTACATTTGTAAAATATAAGTAATTGTATGCATTTTAGTTTATAATTTAACATTCCATAAATATAATTAAAACTATAGCAAATCAATCAAGCAAGCACCAATGTCTAAGTCAAACAAAATTCTGGAATTTGAAAGACAAATTGCAAAATTATTTATACTATCTTATACAATAAAAGCCAAGGTGGCATCACACGACGCCCTCGCGTGATGTTGTCACAAGATGGCCACCGTGACTTTGTCACAAGATAGCTGCCACAAGATGGCAGGGGAGGGCAGTTGGGGGCATTAGGCAGGCAGGCAGCTGAGTGGTTAGGAGCCAGTGGTCCTGGATTGCAAGAGGGATGTTCAACTGCTGATTTAGACCCAATCCCACAGGGGTAATCGGGCTGGCAGGGGAAGGCAGTTGGGGGTGATCAGGCTGGCAGGGGAGGGCAGTTGGGGGTGATCAGGCCAGCAGGGGAGCAGTTAGGCATCAATCAGGCTTGCAGGGGAGCAGTTAGGGGGCAATCAGGCTGGCAGGCAGAAGTGATTAGGGACAATCAGGCAGGCAGGCAAGCAAGTGGTTAGTAGCCAGGAGTCCTGGATTGAGAGAGGGATATCCGACTGCTAGTTTAGGCCCTGTGGGATCAGGCCTAAACCAGTAGTCTGACATCCCCTGAGGGGTCCCAGATTGGAGAGGGTGCAGGCCAGGTTGAGGGACAACTCCCCGTGTACAAATTTTGTGCACTGGGCCTCTTGTTATTTATAAATGAGAAAAAAGAAGGGGAAATATCAAAGTTTTGCTTTTGGAAAAGATGGATAGAAGAAAACATAATGTTGAGAATTTTGGATAACACACCAGTACTCCATCCCCCTTTTCTATTACATCTATATACATTAAACAATGTAAACTAATCAATTACACTGCACATATACATCTTTCTCAGTAAGCCAGCTTAAAAAAAAATGTTACTTCATTCAATATTTGAAAAGAATTCTATAATTAAAGTTCCAATATATGTTCAAATGAGCCTGTCTCAACTTTATTTTAACCTATGATTCATTTTGGTAAATATTAAACTCTTATGTTCTCCATTAATGTCATTTGAGTTTCAAAGTAAATTAGGTATTGTCACCAAAGCATGTCAAATCAATGCTAACATTAGTAAAAAAAATTACATAATTTGAAAAATTAAGATCATTGTGTGCTTAAGGTCTTCTTGTTTGTCACAAGGTTCACTGTCCTCGGAAGTGAAGAAGTTTAAAGACAATACAGGTCATCATCAATGTCAAGTCTGTTTTATTCTTTAGTTTCCAAGCTAAATTTTTATTGCAAATGTTTGACATTTTTGTTGTTATTGATATCAGAGAGAAAGAAAGAGATAGAAACATCAATGTTGAGAGAGAATCATTGATCAGCTGCCTCTTGCATGGCCCCCACTGAGGATCGAACCCACAACCCAAGCATGTGTCCTGACCAGGAATTGAACCATGACCTCCTGGTTCATAGGCCAATGATCAACCTCTGAGCCACACAGCTGGGATATAATTTGTTTGGCATATTATTACTACACTGATTGGCAAAAGATATTCTTATCGATGCAAGTGGAGTTCTTGGAGGCACTGCAGGAAATAGAATTTCCCAAGGCACCCACAGGATGAAATGTTCATGGAAAGCTTTATTGATGATGTAAAATTAAGGGGGTTTTCCTCCCAGGTCCCATGTATGCTATCTCATCATGGAAGTCCAGTCTTCTCTTCAGCAGAGTGAGATTTAAGGCCACTGCCCAGAATATCTGCTCCATATTAAAGTCTAGTCCAGTCCAGCATCTGGCTAGCTTAGCTTGTGTTCCCAGCTACAAACTGCATGGCCATGGGCCCTTTGGCTGCTTAAGACCACATGGCCGGCTAGGGCACTAGTGAGTGCAGGTTGCACAGCAAGAGAGCACAAGAGTGAACAAGAAGCAAGAGAGAGGGAACTCTAGTCATTACGATTTCACGTGTGTGTGCCCATCTACCCCTCTGTTCCATTCCTTCTCCCAGTGAATTGCAGGGAATGAACGGGTGGTTTCCTAGGGAATAAGAAGCTGTAGCTTCCTGGTGAAGCTGCCCAGATGACTATGCTTATAACGTTTGACCTCCCCTTTGCTCTCTTCCCATTCTTAATATTAATGAACTAGCTAATTATGATGATAATAATACTAGTTCTTGATAGTTAAGTAGAAAAAGTTGACCTTTAGTCCTTGCAAGTGCCTACTTTCTCATATGTCAATAGTAAAGTCAAACTACTCAGGAATGGTTCCCTCCATTATTTTGAGAAATATCCGTCATGTTTCATAATGTCTTACACTGATATACTGTCTCTGTGTTGATACACCAATGATATATCACAATCTTAAACAGATTAAAAAGCAATTCTATTTAATTATAAAACGGAAGATATATTAAGACAAAACATACTCAGAAGGTATACTCAGGAAAAATAGTAGTGTGTTTAGAAATAATATATTTTGCATGACATGCCAAGTAAGCAGAAGTAGCTGACAAGACTTAACTTTGTAGAGGCATTATACATATAACAAACAAATAAACAAAAAAGGAAGGAGGCTCATCTTTTCATAATAACAATGAACTTCTTAGAATTCTTAAAATTTAATGTCACTTTGTTTCCTAGCTTTACATTGTTTTAGAAAATATGCAGATTTAAGATATTATGGAATACTGATGCAGAGAGTCATATTTATGGAACAAGAATAATCTTAAAATCATGAGTTTCTCCTTCAATATCTTGTCTGGGATAAATAGAAAGAAGAAACAGAAATGGGAATGAATAGATCCGGAACAAATTAATAAATATCTTTTTAGATTTAAAGTTACTATTTATTTACTGAATTGTTATGAAGCACCCATGTGCATACAAAGTTTAATGGCAACACTTATAACAGGTATATAGTGATGTAAAAACTGCAGCCTACCTAAAATATCAATCAATCAATCAATGACAAATGCTTTAGCAGTTTTCTGGTATGTTGCTGTTATTTTGCTAAACGAGATAAATTAGCAAAATAACTTGAGTGGAAATTAATTTACAGTAAATACACGCCACCATAAGTACTATGTTATATTGCTTAAATGTCATTTCATGTGAACTTTATTATATTGGATAATTTAATTTCTTAAATTAACTTTCCTTCAAACACTATCTTATTACTTTGTTATTTCCCAAAGCACCAAACATGCGAAAGAAAATCTATTCCTTAAATTTATAAATACATAAAACATATTTAATGAGTTGATAAACACACTTAACATGGATTTCTTATATAATGAAACTCCTTTAAATATTTATAACTGTCTTTTG
Organism: Myotis brandtii; assembly: GCF_000412655.1. Lineage (NCBI taxonomy): Eukaryota > Metazoa > Chordata > Mammalia > Chiroptera > Vespertilionidae > Myotis > Myotis brandtii. The sequence goes on from NW_005371298.1 coordinate 188,983, forward strand.
ATGTTTAGGCTTTCAGTTTTATTTTGCACAATTTAAATGTACATTATATCCCTTTTCACAATAATTTAAATTGTGCTCTTGACATTTTATTTTTAATCCAAACTTTATATTGAAGTAAAAGGCAAGAAAGAAAATATGTCTGCTTAGATATACATGCTCTGGTAGTACCTTTAAAAAGTTATTTTCACACTGATTTTGAATAATTTTTATTATTTTTTTTATTTTTTCCCCCCACCCACCTCCTTGCTTGTGTCCAAGACCTGACACTGAGAGCCACCATCAGGCGGTCAGTGTGGTGGCAGTGGGGCTGCTGTAGCACTGGAATTGAATAATTTTTAGAATAGTAAAGTGCACATTTATGTATGAATAGTGATCTAATTTTTATAGCTACTAGCAAAAACATTTGTAACCAAATTAAACATCCCACAGGAGTGAAGGTGTGACAGATGTCACCAAGTTGCCACCTAGGAGGCTCCTGCATTTTCCTCCTCCCATGGACACACCACATCCTATATAATAAAAGGCTAATACGCAAATAGAACGAACGGCGAAACAACCGAACAACCAAACAACCAGTCATGTGGAACATGGCAGGCGTGGGCAGCAGGCGGCATAGTGCGGAACATGGCGGGCATCAGCTGTGGCGGGATGGTGGAGCAGGTGAGCGGGGGTGCCAGACCAAGGTGGGGTGCCAGTTGTTGTCATCCTGTCATCAGGGCAAGATTCTAGTGGTTACTGAAAATTCTTTGCTCCCTTCTGCTGCGGTTCTGCCCGGCTCTAGCACCTGCTGCCGGCACCGGAGCCACTGCTCGCACCCACTGCCGGAGCCCAGTGCTGTCAGCAGGTGCGAGCAGTGGCTGCCAGCTCAGATCACCCCTCAGGGCTTCTCCAAGTCTCCCTGCTCCTGAGGGGCGATCATGGCAGCGACCGCCACTCGCACCCGCTGACGGCACCAGCCCTGCTCGCACCCGCTGCTGGTGCTGGCTCCAATCGCTCTGCGCCATCAGTGGGTGTGAGTGGGGCCACCACCATCAGCGCATGGGAGCGGCAGGAACAGGGCTGCCGGCAGACAGGGGACCAGGGGCCACAGCAGGAGGGGCCGGGTACGGGTGCAGAGGATGGGCTGAGACCCACCCCTGTGCCCACTGCAGCCTTGCGGCCCACAGTTCCTTTCAAGGTGCACAAATTCATGCACTGGGGCCCTAGTATATAGATACACATGGATTAATACCCTCTGAGAGAAATCTAGAAACTAGTTGGATAGCCCCTACACATTGGTAAACTGAGATAATACCAACTTAAATGTGGTTTTAAAAGTCAGAGAGACGCTCTGGCTATAAACCCCAAATCCTTGCCCAGCACCTTACACCCCCAACCCTCCCTGGCCTTCCCACTGCAGTTTGACCATCAGTTTGAGGCAGCTCTGCCTCTGTATCTATTATTAATAGATAATAATAGATAGTAGATAGTAATAGATAATAATAGACACAGTTCCTTTCAAGGTGCACAAATTCATGCACTGGGGCCCTAGTATATAGATACACATGGATTAATACCCTCTGAGAGAAATCTAGAAACTAGTTGGATAGCCCCTACACATTGGTAAACTGAGATAATACCAACTTAAATGTGGTTTTAAAAGTCAGAGAGACGCTCTGGCTATAAACCCCAAATCCTTGCCCAGCACCTTACAATTGGGAGGGAACCCTCAACTCCCTGCATTCCCATGAGGAGGGAAGGTTTGGGGTCAAACTAGCACCCTACCTTTTAAGGATGCCACGGAAGGGAAAGACCCTCAAATCACCCAGCTCCAGTAGCCAATGGAGTTTGTGTTCGTGATTCCCACAGGGCTGGAGCAAACAAAGAAGCAGTTGCTAAGCAGGTGTTTGAGCACTCACCCACATGGCTATGGCTCATGCTCAGTTCAGAGGGAACAGACATAAATGACCATCTCCCGGCTTTTCCCTGGAAGGGATTTGACTGCAGGCCTCCCTTGTTTCTGGCTTCTAATCAGCTGGCATGTGGGATCAGATTGGAATCCTCATGGGAGCCTTATAGGACTGGTGAGCGTGTCCCTGGCTGTTTCCCTCCAGCTGGCTCCAAAAGTGAAACCAAGTCTCCAGCTTCTCCCTGGAAGAAGTTGTCCACCCATCTGACATCCCAATTATGGCTACCACCTGAGGGGACTGGCTCTCAAATCCCCTAGGTCTGGAAGCTGACAGGGCTCACCATTCATGAGTCACCCAGGACCACACCAAAATGAAGTTACTTCTATTCAGTCGCAAAACACTTCTAGCCACTCTTCCCTCTGGCTCAGCACAGAGTGGGTGTGCAAAAGCACCGCCTCTGGTTTCCCTGTCACAGGGGTAGACTGCATATCCAATGTCCTCACTTTCCAGGCTGCTGCCTGAAGGTGGAGCTTCCAATTTGCCTGCATCGAGGAGCTGAAGGGGCAGAGCCCGGGCAGGCCTGTGGACATTTTCCACGCATTTGGATGCCGTAGATATCTGTAAGTATGATAGCAACTTCTGTATGCTTTTCTATTGAAGTCAGTGAGGAATACTGTAATTCACGTTTGACTCTTGTTTTTATGGATTTGCATTAATACCAGTAATAGAGGTAAATTTTGCTTCAATCTCACTGTTGTCACTACATTTCTCTCTCTCACTGAAGTGGGCATATGTGAAGTCAAGTGAGTGAGACTGATTTTATAAGAAGGAAGCTTCCATTACCCTGATTTATTGTTATAAATTAGTTTTCACATACATTCCTATTTTAACTTGTTTTGGTAAGAGATTTGATAAAGCATAAGTCATAATTGATTGAGGCGTATTAATGAGTCATGCCATCACTGTCCAGTTGCCTTGATACAGTGTTGTGCAATACTTCTGATATAGGAGACCATAGAAATGTTGGGCATTAATGTACCAGGGATCTGTTATTGTAAAAACATTCAAAACTGTAAAGAATTTTTGTGAGTTTATTTGAGCCAAACTATCGGCAATTGCCAGGAAGCAGAATCTCAAAGGATTGGGATAATGCTCCAGAGAATAGCAGTTTTTCACCTATTTTTATATATTACATCAAAGAAGGAAATGTAGGTGGGTTATATGAAATCCATTGGTAATAGATTAGAGATGTGGGAGAAAACAAAGCAGGGAAACCTCTGGGATTGGATAAAAAGTAAAATGATAGACACATACTTCTTTTAACTTAGATGGGTACAGGATAGTTAACAGTCAACAATGAACAGGATAACAATAGCAATGAAGGGATTTGTGGTATCTTTCCTGGCACCCAGAGCATTCAGTTATGCCCTGAGGGGTCCAGAAAACAGGGAAGTTACAAGTTAACCAGACATTTCAAAGATATGTTATCATAGATGCAAAAAGACAATAAGCTCAGTTAAGGTAAAGACTGATCTTATCAGGGAAGATACAGGCCTAGGAGGTGACTACCCACCATAACTGCTTTTAGCTAAAGTTTAATTTCAGACTGTTCTTTGTGGTTACTTTAGGTCTTTGAGTTTGAAAGACTGCCATGCAGGCCTTCCCTAAGCTTGTCAGGTTAGCATGTGGCCCCTTTCATCCACAGATGCTCTCACCCATTTCTCTCATATGATGCAAGAATGAAGTCTTAAAATCCTGAGACATTTTAACAAGCACATTTGTGTCCAAACTGAGATTATTATAATTATTATCAATACTAGAATCCTGGTGCATGAAATTTGTGCACAGGTGGGGGGGTCCCCTCAGCTCCTGCACCCTCTTCAATCTGAGATCCCTAAACCGACAGTCAGACATCCCTCTCACAATACAGGACCGCTGGCTCCTAACTGCTCAGCTGCCTGCCTTGTCGCCCCTAACTGCCCCCACTGCCAGCCTGGTTGCCCCCAACTGCCCCCCCTGCTGGTCTCGTCGCCCCACACAGCCTGCTGCTCAGTCGTTTGGTCGTCCCTCACTAACCCCCTGTTAGCCTGGTTGCTCCACTCAACCTGTTCAGTCATCCATTTGGTTGTTTCTGATACGACAGCCCCTGGTTCTTTATATATATAGATTAGTATTATGATACACTAGTGCATTAAAGATTAGTATTTATTGTTTATGATCTCTCTCTCTCTCTTATATATTTAGGGAGGTTCAGAGCTAGTCACCCCAACATGTGCTTTTGTGGTATGTGGAATGTTTTGAGCTGAGGATAACTTTAGCTGTAGGATTAGAAGAAATGTCTGCCCCTCCCTCAACTATAGGGAAGAACTGGGATTAAAGACCTTTTTCATAATGGGAGATTATCAGAGATAACCTCTGTAGGGCAGGACAAACTTTTATTTACCAAATAAAAGTTTAAAAGCACTTTACCAAATAAAGGCTTGAAGCCCCCAGACTCCTTACCTCATTCCCAGCTCAGGATGTCTTTCATACCCATTCTGTCTCTGAACCTCTCCTGCATGTGGGGTCTCTGACTCTTTCATGTGTGCAGGGTTCCCATACATATGTATGCATTATTTTCTCTTGCTAACTTATCTCATGTTTATTTGAGTATTAGACCAGCTGAAAGAACCTGGAGGATAGAGGAAAGTTTGGTTGTAGGCAGCGGTTTCTGCTCCAGGTATTAGACCAGAGTTCAGCAAACTTGGTACTTAAGTTGTGGCTAGGAAAGAATTCAGAGCCAAGACCCAAACTATAAGAGAACATTTCTTTGGTAAATCACAGAGGTAGAAAAAATACTTCATAGAAGAAATGGGCTTAGTAAACAAGTTACAGAGGTAAAGGAAAGGCCCTTGAAGCTTGGGAGTGAGGAAGTTAATGATAATGTGCCTGAGGGGTGGGGGTGGGGGTGGGGGAAGTGAAAGGGAAAGCCAAGGGCATGCTCTCTGGAGGGAGAGCACACTGGGCCCTCGCTCCTAAGGGTTTTAAAGGTGGAGACTTAGGGGAGGTCCCAGGGGGAAGATCTTAATAGAATATTTAGCAGTTTTCCTGGTGTGTCCTTTCAAGGGGTCATTATTCAATGCAGCTGGTCCTGAGGCAGCCACAGCATCACTTGTCTGGTTTTGTTGCCTTCCTGGGCCTGGAGCTGAAATACACCTGAGGCCTAGATGTTATCTATAGGAAGGAAAGCTCAGGGTGTCCAAACTACTTGGTCAGCGATATGCTAGGGGGGAAGGTCACCATGGGGGAAAATGTCCCGCCCTACAATTGTCCTTTGCTAGGCAGCCAGGACTTTCCATCCTGGTGACCTTCTGTACCTGGCCCATCCTCCTTGCTCTGCTCATGTCTTTCCAACTGCCTACAACAATTATGCATAGTTACAAATATTTTTTTTTTGTGCTGAGAATTTTTAAGATCTGCTGTCCCAGCCACTTTCAAATATGTGATACAATATTATTGACTATAGTCACCATGCTGTACATTATATCCCTATTACTTAGTAATTTTATAACTGAGACTTTAAAAAAACATATGTTCTTATGGATTGTTAGTATGATGTATAACCCAGAGAGGTGTCATGGTACAGTGACACATTTAAAGTTAATAACAATGTAAGGCAATAATATAGAAATTGTTATAAGGAAACAAGAGTAAAATTGTATGTGAGATAAGCAATAAATATATTATCTCAAAGTAATGTTAATGAATTGATAGGCAATGCAGATTATTATCTGTATTTTATTGACTGTACACATCAATATAAGTCAGAGTACTAAGGTAATGAGGAATTGTATAGTTTGGAAGAATCAATGAGCAAATGAAGAAGATATTACTGGATAATACAGCACTAGCAGCTGGCTGCTTTTCCTTTCTTTAAAATATCTTCAAGTTTCAATGAAAGACATAATATTGGTCCTAGTCAAACACTTCCTCAAATATGAGTTTTATGACATGTTGTTGCAGATAAGCTGCCAGGTGGCATTTGAGAATTAATCAGCCGGGCACTCAGAAGATTCAGAAAAGTAGCCTTTATTTGCAGATGCATTAGTGTCATGACTCAGGGGAGTCAGTCCCCAAATCCTGAGCAATGAATATGAACGAAGCTTTCCCTTTATACCCTTAGGTCCTTTGTCCCCCAAATATGGATCAGGCTTCTGGATTTTTCATGGGCTTCACAGCCCCTCGTGAGTTGGAATGGGGGAAATGAGATCACACCCAGAGGCTTGCCAGCACTGGCGCCAGCCCCTCCAGAGTTGTATATGGTTCATGGTTTATGGCCTCTGTAAAATGGGAGTATTCCGGGAAATGGGTTCTGCAAGGCAGAACAGGCATCACAGATAAGAATGGAGTTTATTGGCAAGCAAGAGTGTGCGTCAGAATGCAAGTTACTGGCACAGATGAAGATAGCCAGCCCCCCAGATGTCTTATTTTCCCTTTCAATGTTTTACTCTAAATAAATGTGACTCTCAGTATATCTCATATAGTATGAAATTAAATATATTTAAGTACAGATCACAAGTAACTTACACTAGTTCTACCTATGTAAATTTGTCATATCATATTAATCAATTTCATAGTTCACAATATGTGGTCATTAACTATCATCATATGAGAAAATTATAACTTTTCCTGAAACAATATTCTGAGAAATTATTCCCAATCTATACCTTTTTACAGCATATAATATATTAAGAAACTTAAAAAAAAATATATATATATATATATAT
>NW_005371298.1:195712-226566 GCF_000412655.1 Myotis brandtii
ATGTTTTAAAAATATCTTTTAAAAAGAACTAAAGATAAGAATTAAGAGATGGACTTTGCTTCCTCAAGAGAGCTGTACTGTTTAACATCTTTCTTACATTATTTTTTTCTTTAAATAGAAAAAAGTGTTTAAATTTCAATGAAAAGGAAGTTTCTACTTGCATGATGGTTTCTCTCTATTTAAAGATGCTAGTGATTTTCACCCAGAGCTTCCATGCCATTTCCATGCCATCTCATCAGCTAGTCAATAAAGAATTATGTTCAAAGCTGTAATTCCTTTCTTTTTCTAAATTGAGCAATGACTCACACTTTTGTACTGTAGGCTTTGATTTGTCAAACACAAATCCAGATGTTTAGTATTTTTTTATACAGGTTCTTTAGTATTGCATCTATTTTCCACTTTGAATCAGCAGTGTAGCACCCATGGACATGAAGATAAGTCAAATCTGCAGTGAGGTCTTTATAATTTCTCATATTAAATGAAAAAGTCCTTTCATTTCATGTTTGCTTATATGAGATATGAAAAACTTTAATAATTTCACAACATATTTTTGTAGTGGCTATGTTAATTATAATTTGTAGAAGTTTTGTTAAGTAGCATATGTTCTTTTTATAAATTACTCATCCCTTAATGAAGTGGAAAATTGGACTAATGAACTCACAGTATTTTTAATTACTGTGGTTTTGAATATGTGTACAGTCTTTATGCTTCCTTTTAAATGCTCTAAAAAGAACATTAACCAAAAAAAAGAACATAAAGAAAAAAAATGAAGATAAAAGAAGAAATTAATGAAACAAGATGAAATACAAATGAGAGCAATGACAATGCTAACAGATTAATCAAATTGATAAAATTCTTTTAAAACCTAATAGAAAAAGAACCAAAATTATAATCTCCAAAAATCCTAGACATGAAAATAATTATTTATCTTTTTTTACCAATGAATTTGACTATATTAGACAAATTTCTCAAAAATCCTAAAACTCAATTCAAAATAGAAAATTTGAATTATTATATATAGTATAAAAGTAAATCTATTATTTTCTTTAAAATTAAAGAGAAAATCTCATATCCAGATGGCTTTCCAACAGGTTTATTCCATATCTTGTAGAAAGAAGTAGCTTTAATGTGATTTTTAAATTTTAGGTAAAATGAATTTTATGTGGCCAACATAACTTTCATACCAAAAGCTTAAAAAAACTTTATAAAACCCAGAAAGAACAAACTGATCAATACAGCTTATGAACATGGATACAGAATCTTTAACAGCATATTAACAAATCTAAGTAAATAATATATAACTGAGGAGGAAACTGGTCTTGCAAGGCCTGTCAGGCCATAAAAACTGTGAACAATGCACTGCCCTTGTGGGGGGGGGCGGGGGGAGGTCGTTATCGCTGGCCCCAGGACAGATCATTGGATTCGACCTGGGAACCCCCAACACCTGTGGGCCTTCCTGTGAGCCTGACGAGAAAGCCAGCCCCCATTATTGATGGGAGAGAAAACTTAGCCATACTTTTGCTGTTTGATAAAGTGTATGGAACAGCTTTCTCTCTGAGACCAAGGAGCGTCATTATTAACACTTCTATAGTATGATAACAGAAGTCCTAGAGAGTGTAAACAAAGCAGGAAACTAACAAGTAACAGACATAGGAAAGCAAAGATATAAAACTCTTTTGTCTTCAGTTTTTCTAGAAATATTTGTTTAGTATTTGAGATCCTGCATAGACATTCATCTGCTCTTCTCCAATGTGCTTCTTTGTTTTGGGAGCAAATGCGTAATATTTATTTCATCATGATATTCACAGAAATTAATAGTTTTTAAAACTCATTTTATTTGTTAAACATGTCTAAAAGTCAGGGAAACCTTCACTGAACTATTTGAATAGTTGTTTTGTTAGTGAGTGTTTTTAACAAAACTGTAAAAATTCTGTGTTAATTAGTAGAGGCTCTCAGGAACAGGGTGTTAACTTCAAATGTATATTTCTGCTTGCAGATATAAAAATGCTTGAACATTCTCAGAATATGTTTATAGACTTTTTTTTTTACCTGACAATACTACAGGCAGGCTTAAAAGTGATTCATGAGACATGAGAATATTTATTTTATGTAGGTTTGTTTTGCAGAGAAGGTTCGGGGTAATACAAATCCATGTTTTATGTAAACACCTTTTTAAATATTTCATTGAAAGTATCATGTGTATTTTTGTGATGGAAAGATATAAGAGACATCTTCAACATAGTTGTCTTCATACTTCTGTATCAGCAAAATTATTTGGAATGGGTGAGCATGTTTTAGTGTTAGAGATGATTAAGATGATCCCTGAATTTACAACCCGTTAAAAACACAGATAATATTTTTAATTTTGTGAAGTTAGTTTTACCAAAACTTGAGATTTTTATAATCATGCCTAGGTATACTCAGGTTAATGCTAATTAAATATCAATGAGTAAATGTAACAATAAAAATGTTTAGAGTAAATAATTCAATTCTTTCCAATTTTAAGGTGTCTTTATTCTGGAACTGAGTAAACTATTCTGTCATTCATCTAACTTTCTTTACAACAGTAATGGCTCCCACCCAATCAACTGAATCCCTGCAAGATCTGATGCAACTGAAAAATAATACATCTATCGTGCCCTGGCCAGTGATATCTGCTGCCCAAATGATCAGGTAGGTTTGCCAATAAAGCAAAGTGTGTGCCTGTGTGTGCCTGTGTGTGTGTGTGTGTGTATAGGTTTGCCAATAAAGCAAGGTGTGTGCCTGTGTGTGCCTGTGCCTGTGTGTGCCTGTGCCTGTGTGTGTGTGTGTGTAATGAGTATTTCTATTGTCAAAAATTTTGATTTTGGGTGGTGAATACATAATGCAATATACAGATGATGCATTATAGAAATGTACACTTGAAACCTATATAATCCTATTAACCAAATTTAATAATATTAAAACATATTTTATATACAATTAATTGGAAAAAATTATGTTGACATTTATACATAGCCACTACAGATGGGATATGACTTCAAATGATATTACCTAGCAAATGTTAAGACTAACATTTTTCAAGAATGACTGACCTTTGGGAAAAAATAAAGCTTATGTGCTTAGATTTCATCAGTCTGTCATTAACATGTATTATTTTTAATATGTGCCCAATACAGAAAAAAAATCACTATTTTACCTGTTTATGTTGTTCTAATAAAATGAATGGTACTTGCATTCAAATAGATTCCTCATATGTATGTGAAATTTTAATAATTATTAATTTCTATTAAAAGCAAATTAGGAGTAAACACAGTGTGCTCACCAAAGAATGAGTTTGTCCTCCAGTAGATACTGGCAATGTTTGGAAACATTTTTAGATTTCAACAAAATGTGAGCAAGTGTTCTACTGCACACCATGGGGGTAGAGTCCAGAGATGCCACTAAGCACCTCACCATGAACAGGAGCATTATGCACAGTGAAGAAAAGTCCTGCCCCAGTGGAGGAATTGTGGAGGAATAAAATTAAGTCCATAAGAGCTATATATGATTTTCCTGTTTTTCATGATACAAATATAAGTTCAATTTATTTGTTAAAAATATAAGAATTCTATTGGTTATCAGATACTGTACCAATCTGCCAGAGAAAGTAGAGGGGAAAACAGAAAATGTATTGATATCTTGCAACTAATGGTCTAGTAGGAGAGATTTTTGAACAAGTTTAATATCATGCTATGTGTGTTTATTCCTATAGGATGAGAGATTTCAGGATAAGTATGTTCTTACATCCTGGCTTTTATTTTCATTCTAAAATACAAGGTTTGGTTATAAGAATGATGAGGAACAGAGTTAGCGGTAGGTAAGGGCTTGGAAGAATCCTGGCTTTTATTTTCATTCTAAAATGCAAGGTTTGGTTATAAGAATGAGGAACAGAGTTAGCGGTAGGTAAGGGCTTGGAAGACAATAGAGATAACTGGAAAATTAATTAGTTTCTTTGAGAAGGCAAGGATAAAAAAAATGAAAACAAAGTAACTGTGAATCATTATTGAAAATCCAGTTAAAAGTGGTGACCATAATTTAAAATTATAATAAATTTAAGCTCTGCCTCTATTTTATCATACACATGGACAGAGAAATTAATGACAACAATAATGATTCCTGAAGCTACTAATACTAACTTTGTAAACACTGTGATAAATACACTTACTGGATTATTTCATTATTTTAATAGCTATTTTATGAAATATCTAGAATTATTATCATATGGTGGTTGGGCAAAATGAGGCTTACAAATATTTGAATAGTTCTCCAAATAATGATTAATCAAGATAGGGATGCAGGCAGTCTGAGTTCTTTAAAAACAAGACTCTTTGACCTTTCACTGTTTCTTACAGGTCAGAATTTTGGCAGGTGCATGTGATGTGGCATCAAAGTTACAATAAAATTAAATCACCCATGGGAGCAATTTAAAAATTAAATCATATAATGTATGCTAAATGGGGTTGTGGGTAAACACTAAAGAACGTGTTAGACCCGTGAAGGTCAATGGTTACATGTGCAATAAGGAAGAAGATAAACTGGATTTGAAGTACTTGAGTAAGAGAATGGAAAGAGAAAAAAAGAGAAGTGGCTTCATAGTACGATGTTTAAATTATTAATTATTTTTGCTGGCACTTTTTATGAAGAAAAATACAAATTGTGATTGCTAAAATTAGTGAGGACAAGTGAGGAAAAAAAAAAAAAACATTGGAAAGAGGTAAAAAATCCTAAGTATCAGAATCCAGAGTCCAGGGTATTTAAGATTTATTAAAGAAAATAAAATGCAACAACACTGTTGTCAGGATCTGATGTGTCATCTATCCCCAAGTCAACAATGAATTAAAGGATGGGAAGTTGACTGATCCAATATTAATAATACGATACTAAAATATTTTTATTTTTGTCTATGTTCTATATGAAGAAGAAATGATATGAGAGCAGTAGTGACTGTCACAGATAGAATTTTCACTCTTGCTCCAAATTAGGAAGAATTTAAATAAATAAATAACTATTTTTACTTGGTGACTGCAAGAAAATCAGTATCCTTTGAGAATGGGCAGATTTCATTTGAAGAAATAAGGTGAAGGAAGTGTTCAAAGACTGAATTATGGGTATGGTGCTGACAGATTACAGAGCAGGTATTCAAGAGATTAATTGAAAATTGGAGAAGAAAACTAGAAATGAAATATAAAGTGACAAGAGAGTAGTTGAAGTAAGCAAGGGTGTGACAATTGAGTACATCATAGATTTAAAAAGCAACTTATATGTTAACAGAAAATAGCAAAGAACAGCAAATAGTGATGTTAGGCATGATGAAATTAAACTCAATAGTCTTTAAAGGTGCTCTGCATGGGTTCTTGACAGATTATAGCTGTGAATTTGGAATGAGGTCTAAAAGATATAGGCTTGTGAGTTGGCATTAAATTTCTTCATGGTCTGTTAGTGCTGGCAAATGTAGTAAGGATAGCATTGCCAGATAGCAGTAAGAAAGCAAAAAAATGAATCATATCATACTTCATTCTGAGTTTGGAGGCTAAGGCTGGTGTTGGCAGAGACCAAAAAACACATATCTACACTAATAAAAGAGAAAGATGGAAATTAAGCATCACTCTGCCACTTTGCTACATCCACAAGCCAATCAGGAGTGAGTATGCAAATTAACCCAACTAAGATGGCAGCGGCCACAGAGCTGGAGTGAGCAGGAGGCTTGGGTTGCCCCGAGTGATGGAGGAAGCCAACCTTCCCGCCTGCCCTGGCTGGCCCTGGGCTCCACTCAAGGCTACAAAGTTTCAATTATAGAAGATAAATAAATCCCAGATACTTGCTTCCAGCCTGCCCTGGCCTCCTCTCAAGGAGGTGCTGAAAAAAAAAAAGAAAAAAAGGAGAGGCTGGGAGCTTGGGTCACCGGGGGTGTGGCCAGCCTGAAAACGGCCACCAGCCTCTCACCCAGGCTGTCCAGGCACCCCAGCAGGACCCCTACCCTGATCCGGGACACCCATCAGGGAAAACCAGCCGGCCCCAACCCATGCACCAGGCCTCTATCCTATATAATAAAAGGGTAATATGCAAATTGACCCTAACAGCAGAACCTATGACACACATTGACCACCAGCGGGCAGATGCTCAATGCAGGAGCTGCCCTCTGGTGGTCAGTGCGCTGCCACAGGGAGAGCTCTGCTCAGCCACAAGTCAGGCTGATGGCTGCCAGCACAGTGGTGGTGACGGGAGCCTCTCTCGCCTCATCAGGAGCACTAAGGATATCCGACTTCAGCTTAGACCTGCTCCCCGCTGGCAAGTGGACATCCCCCTAGGGCTCCTGGGCTGCCAGAGGGACGTCTGAATGCCAGCTTAGGCCCAATCCCCCGGGGCGCGGGCCTAAGCCAGCAATTGGACATCCCCTGAGGGGTCCCAGACTGCTAGAGGTCACAGGCCGGGCTGAGGGACCCCCCCCACCACCACCACCAAGTGCACTAATTTCATGCACTGGACTTCTAGTATAGTTCATATTTTTCAGAAATGACAAGATTTTTTCTCTCATTGTTCTTTTGGGTTTTAAGAAGTACTCTACTTAACCTCATAGTCATTGCAGAGTAGTCTTTGGTCTTGATCCCTTTCTCCTCTTCATTGCAATGGTATTGCCTTAGTATGTAAAAAATATATATTTGTGGAACAGATTCTTATTTATGAAGTGCCACATTAAGTAGTATCCTAACAGTTATCTTTCTTCCCAAGTATAAATATCTCAGTATCTTTAAATTTTTAATCCTGGTGCTTTATTCAAATAAATGTTTCTCATATGAGATTCCCATTTTGATTTTCATTCCCTCATTCATCAGAAAGAACCCTAGACAATTTGCATTCTCTATAATTATGTTTCTAGATCCAATCTATAAGGAAATATGTAAAGATTAATCATAATAGTGGCTGAAATTCCACTATGTTTTTATAAATGTATTATGACATAAAGATATAAATTACCTTTATTTTAAAAATATTTTTATATTTTTATTATATTTGATCCCCATATTAAGTTTAATGATTTATTCATTCATTCATCCATTTCAAAAATATTTATAAAATGTTACATGTTTAGAATTCTACTGGTTGCTCTGGCTTGAATGATAAATGATAGTTGATCGTTACCCTGAAGGAGACATAATGGACAATGTAAGCAGTGTAATAAGATAATTATGTACAAAGGCTACAATACTAAGACAGAAGAGTGATAATCTGTATAAAAAGTAATGTATCTCAGCAATATTTTAAAGAAAGTATTGACATTAGAATGAGGTTATAAAATATGAATAAGCTCTTACCATAGATGCCAAAAAGAGGTAAAAGCCAAATGGACCAACATTTGCTAAGACAGAGATCCATACCCTAGTAAAGTTTCAAGGAATTGTAGTCCTGCTAGGTGATGGTTATATTATTTCCCAAAAATATATAGTTGCTTCTTGGACAATAGGAGTTTGAACTGCTTGGGAACACTTACATGTGAATTATTTTCAATAATTGTTGCAAATGTATAATCCTTATGATTTTCTTAATAACCTTTTATTTTCTCTAGCTTACTTTTTGATATGACTACAATATAATACATATAACATAAACTGTGTGTTAATTGATTATTTATGTTATTTTTAAGGTCAACAGTAGATGATAAACAGTTAAGTTTCTGGAGAAGCAAAAGTTGTATGTGGATTTTTAATTATGTGGTAGGTCAGAATCCCTACCCTCTGCATTGTTCAAGGGTCAACTGTACAGAACTTGCTAACAAGTGAAGTTGTAAGTTTCTTATATATAGCAATCAATTCTGAAATATGGAGCTGTAAGCACGGGAAAAGAGACTTACAAATAGTTGTATTTTTCTTTCTTTCTTCCTATAATCCTGAATTATTTTTAAAAATATTTTTATTGATTTCAGAGAGAAAGGGAGAGGGAGAGGGAGAGGGAAAGACGGAAAGAAACATCAATGATGAAAGAGAATCATGGATCGGTTGCCTTGTGCACTTCCCACACTGGGGACCAAGCCCTCAACCTGAGCATGTGCCCCAACCGGGAATAGAACCATGACCTCCTGGTTCATAGGTTGATGCTCAATCACTGAGCCATGCTGGCCAGGCTTCCTGTAATCTTTGAAAAAAAGATTGGTTTTAAATAAATGAATAAGATGCTACAAGAGGATAATTATTTTAAATATCCATTATAGTCTATATACTTTTTATAAATTATTGGTTTGATTTTTTTCAAGTTGAATTCTTTGATTTCTATAGGTAGGAAGGCATATAGATAGATGAATGATAGGTAACTAGATAGATGATAAATACACATATATAATTAATATCAATAATTCAACATTAATAGGATTATATATGATAGTGAAGCTTCCGTATGCCCCTAACTGAGATATCCTTAATGATATCCTCAACTTGAATAAACTTCAGACAGTTTTCTTTATTATTCCGTTCTTTTAAACTCTCCTGCTTTTCAAAGTAGTTGACTTTAGTATCTATTTAAATAATCTTGAATAAAGTTTTCCTTGTCTATTTCACTCCACCCAATGCAATTTCTTTCTGGCATCATGAGGCTAAGTATAAGAGGCCATGAATTAAAAGCCTAGGTAAATTTCTTTCAGTCCAGCTGAAATTCCTTTCATATACAATGGATATATATTGCAGAGAATGGAACAGGCTTTCCCCATAATTCTTAATATTAGATCCTGATGTAATTTTTCATGATATTTCTGTCTCCACACCAGTTTTATTGGTTAAATTGTAGTGGCTGTCTCAACAGTACTCTGCAGATTATATTTAAAATAGTTAAGCATTGCTATTATATATAAAGTTCCCTGAAAAGAGAGAACATCATTTCATTTCTTTCTATCCATCTTTACACCTTAAAAAGAATGTTGAAACAAGCAGACATTTAATAAATGTTTTGCATGGTAAGGAAATTCTGGTAACAGTGGACTCAAGCATGGGTAAAATCATTGAAATAGAAAACAGGTGCAGGGCCACACTAAATAAAATTACAGAGATTATTTCATCTGATTATAATCATGATGGCTAATGCTTGGTAATGTCCATATAATTTCAGTAAATGGGTTTGGTCACCATATGGCAGAATTTGACTTACTATGAAAAGAAGATTGGATGTGTACACACACATGCACATTCCTGTGATCATGACTTTGCTTAACATACAGATGTGTCCTTCTAAAAGATGTGTGTCTATATTTATAGCTATGTAAATATAGCTCAATATACATGAGAATTTGAAAATGCAAACTAGTTTTAGGTAATTACTCCTACAGAATTTAAAATCTATTCTTATCTTTACACATTACAAAATCATTTAGCATTGAGTATATCTAAATAGAGGCATACACTATTACATTTAATTGTTTTATGGATCATTAACTGCTTGTCCAATGGGAGTAGGGTTAATAGTCACTAGCATCCAGGATCAAAGTGAAGAAAGATAAAACTTATATATACATATTTGTTTTATCTACAGAGATTTTATTTATAAAATTTTTATTTATAAGAATTTCATATCAGATATATATTTTAACAACTTAAACTATGTGTGGTATTTTCCACTGGAATAGTTTTTTTTTAAATATTTTTATTGATTTCAGAGAGGAAGGGAGAGGGAGAGAGAGACAGAAACATCATGCTCCCCACTGTATGCCCCAAATGGGGATTGAGCACACAACCCAGACATGTGACCTTGACTGGAATCAAACCCGGGACCCTTCAGTCTGCAGTCTGATGCTCTATCCATGATGCAGGATAGGGCTGGAACATTTTTTAAGTACTTATATTGGGATTATTTAAAACTAAAAAGGAAGACAAAAATTTACATAAGTTATCTTCCATCTGTTTAGTGCTCTGGAGTAGTCACTTAGCACATGGTATCCTAACATCTAAAAAGTTTGGTTTCTTTTCAAAGACAGTTTAGTTTGGTAAGAATATAAACATTTTCTATATCACTCATAATAGTAATACAGGAAAACAGAATATATTATTTCTATTCTTTCTTAAGATTATGTTCAACTAATTTACCATTAGAAGAAGTTAAACTTATATGTATATTCTCAAGTTGATATTTATATGAGCCTGATACAATTTAACCAAATATTTAGAAATTAAATTTATTTTTAAAACATTCTTTAATGAGGTGAGATAAAATGGTGGTGGAATAGACAGACGTGTCCTGAGCCTTGTCCCGGAGCAGATAGAATGAACAAGGAAATCTAATGACATCCACCCCGAATTGGCAAAGTAGACACAGCTGGGAAGACCTGCTGTGACTGGGAGTCCAGCCTCACCTCTACCAGGGTGCCCTCAGATAACACCCGGGACTCTACAGCCACCCCCACCAGGGACCTGCTACCTCGGCTGTGGTGACCACCAAATTACACCATACATAAAAATAAACTCAAAATGGATAAAGGACTTAAACATAAGATGGGAAACCATAAAAATACTAGAGAAATCTAGAGGCAGAAAAATCTCAGACATATGCCCAAGCAATTCCTTTACCAATACAGTTCCTAGGGCAATGGAAACTAAAGAGAAAATAAACAAATGGGACTACACCAAAATAAAATGCTTTAGCTCAACAAAAGAAACCATCAACAAAACAATAAGAAAGCCTACTGCATGGAAGAATATATTTGCCAATATTATCACTGATAAGGGTTTAATCTCCAACAATTACAGGGAACTCATACAACTTAATAAAAGGAAGATAAACAACCCAATCAAAAAATGGGCAATGGACCTAAATAGATACTTTTCGAAAGAAGACATAAGGAAAGCCAAGAGACATGTGTAAACATGCTCAAAATCACTACTCATCCCAGAGATGCAAATCAAAGGACAATGGGGTACCATCTCACACTTGTCAGAATGGCTATCATCAACAAATCAACAAATAAGTGCTGGAGAGGATGTGGAGGAAAAGAAACCCTTGTGCACTGATGGTGGGAATGCAGACTGGTGCAGCCACTGTGGAGAACAGTATGGAGTTATCCTCTTGGCTTAAACTGTTAAATTGCCACTTTTTAATCACATACTTTAATAAGAGAAAGGACTATTTTAAATGAACTAATATTTTTAAAAATGCAAGTTTTACTTTTTATTTGGTATGTATCCTAGTGAGCAATGAAAAAAGTTCATAAAAATCGTGTTTAATGCTACAGAAGGCAAAGGTTAAATGAAGAAGGAAACATTAAAGCACAGAACACCAGTTCTGTTCTGGGAGTCTTCTATTTTCACCCTGGACTAGGGCAGTTACCCCTCACATCTTCCTTTTTATATTATACCAAAGGCCCGGTGCACGGCATTCATGCACTGGAGGGAAGGGGTCCCTCATCCCGTCCTGCACCCTCTCACAGTATGGGACCCATTTGGGAGATGTCTGCTTGGGCCTAAGCCATCAGTCAGACATCCCCTGAGGGGTCCTTAGCGTTGCCATGGAGACAGGAGATGCTCCCGCTACCACCACTGTGCTTGCCAGCCATGAGCCTGGCTTCTGGCTGAGTGGCGCCCCCACTATGTGAGCACACTGACCACCAGGAGGCAGCTCCTATGTTGAGTGTTTGTTCCCTGGTGGTCAGTGCGCATCATAGCAACTGGCCATTTGGTTGATTTGCATATCAGCTTTTTATTATATAGGATACACAACATTCAGACATGTAAGTCAAACATGGGAACAGCCAATATCATGAGTTTCTTTTTCAAGGGAGTTAATTTGTAAAAAATAATATCAAGTAATCTCTTCCTGAAAAAAAAAGAAACAAATTTAAAAACCCACAACATATTTACCCTGATAAACACTTCTGTAAAATTTGAGAGTAATTTTATGATAATTTGAAGTCATATTTTCATCCCTAATCTCAATGGCTACTGTAAATAGTGAAATATTCTACTTCTAAGTAAAAACCTCAAATCATAGAAAAATAATTAAATACTATAAATATATCTATTAACTTATTATTCAGATTGTTTTTTCATTAGGATCATATTTTCCCTCTTCAACAGTTCTATTAATTTTACTTTTTAAAAAGTCCTTAAAACTAAGAAAAAGAAAATAATACCTAAATGTTCAAAACATCTTAGTGGAGCATTTTTTAAGACATCATGCTATTCCAAATTTCTTCCTTGAAAAATAGGAATTTTATAATTCTCAATTTGATCCTTGAGATTTAATTGACACTAATGGTTTCTGTTTAGTAGACAGGCTAGAGTGTTTGTCTCTAGATAGCTTTTACATGACCATTTCAGAATACATGTGACCTAATCATTACTCTAAATTAACTAAGTAGTGGAAAGCTCTTGGCAGGCTTTTTATTTTTTCAAAATGGAAGCATAGGTGACATTCACTTGAACCCAAAGTGCTAAGTCCCAGTTCAAATTATCATATCAACTAGAGGCCCGGTGCACAAAAATTTGTATACTCAGGGGGGTCCCTCAGCCCGGCCTGTGACCTCTAGCAGTCTGGGACCCCTCGGGGGATGTCCACATGCTGGCTTCTGCCCACTCCCCAGGGGAACGGGCCTAAGCTGGCAGTCAGACATCCCTTTGGCAGCCCAAGAGCCCTCGAAGGATGTCCACTAGCCAGCAGGGAGCAGGCCTAAGCTGCAGTCGGACATCCTTAGCGCTGTTGAGAAGGCGGGAGAGGCTCTCGCCACCACCGCTGTGCTGGGAGCCATCAGCCTGGCTTGTAGCTGAGCAGAGCACCCGCTGTGGGACAGCACTGACCACCAGGGGACAGCTCCTGCATTGAGCGTCTGCCCCATGGTGGTCAGTGTGTGTCACAGTGACCAGTGATTCCCAGTTGTTCTGCTGTTAGGGTCAATTTGCATATTACCCTTTTATTATATAGGATAGAGGCCTAGTGCACGGGTGGGGGCCAGCTGGTTTGCCCTGAAGGGTGTCCCGGATTGGGGAGAGAGGGTCCCGCTGGGGTTCTTGGCCAGCCTGGGTGAGGGGCTAAGGGCCATTTTCAGGCTGGCCACAGCCCCTTCAGGGTCAGGGGGGTCCCTCTGGGGTTCCTGGCCAGCCTGGGTGAGGGGCTGATGGCTGTTTTCAGGCTGACCACGCCCCCCAGTGACCCAAGCTCCCAGCCTCTCCTTTTTTTCTTTTCAATGAAAGAAAATTACAGGCCAATATCCCTCATGAACATAGATGCCAAAATCCTCAACAAAATTCTAGCAAATTGTATCCAGCAGTACATCAGAAAGATCATACACTGTGAACAATTGGGACTTAGTTGAGTTAATTTGCATACTCACTCCTGATTGGCTGGTGGGCGTGGCTTGTGGGTGTAGCAGTTTGGCGGAATGATGGTTAATTTGCATGTTTCTCTTTTATAGCCAGGGCAGTGGGAAGATTGACTTCCTCCATCGCAGGGGGCAACCCAAGCTTCCTGCTTGCTCCAGCTCTCTGGCCGCCGCCATCTTAGTTGAGTTAATTTGCATACTCACTCCTGATTGGCTGCTGGGCGTGGCTTGTGGGTGTAGCAGTTAGGCGGAATGATGGTTAATTTGCATGTTTCTCTTTTATTAGTGTAGATTAGGATACATTTTAAATTTTTCTCTCTCCCTTACTCCCTCCCTCTCTCTTACTCTCTCTCTATATATAAAATGTTAAATATCTATAATAATAAATCATAATATGCTAATTATACTGGACATGTTTTCAGACATCCCTTCGGAAGACCTTCCAAATGAAATCAGGGCTGCGAGGGAAGCCTGGGTCCCAGGTGCCAGAGGGAAGCCGGTGCCAGCAGCCAGGGGAAGGAAGGCCTACTCTTGCACAGATTTCATGCATTGGGCCTCTAGTGTGTGTGTGTGTGTGTGTGTGTGTGTGTGTGTATGTATATATATTTATTTGGTTAGGGGACTTTAGAATGTTTCAAATTATATCTACACACAAAAACTTTAAAGCTACCTCTGTACTAATATGCTCACTAATACATAGCTCTGAGCAGTTCCATTATTATGCTAGAAGGCCCCTGAGCAAGGGCATCCTGCTAGTTACTCTCTAAGCAGATTTTTTTTCTGTATGTATATATATATATTTTTAATTTTGGGGAGTATGTTTGTATTTTGATGAATCCATCTCTGTGCAAAAACTCTTTTAGTTTGTTGTCATTTCATTTATTTATTTTTTCTTCTGTTTCACTCGCCTGAGGAGATTAATCAGAAAAAAAAAATTACTAACAACAATGTCAGAGAGTTTACTGCCTATATTTTCTTCTAGGAGTTTTATGATTTCAGGTCTTACATTTAAGTTTCTAATCTATTTTGAGTTTATTCTTGTACATGATGTAAGAAGTTGGTGTAATTTCTTTTTTCCTTTTCTTTTTCCTTTTTTTTTCAGGATTCAGCTCCTGGTTAAAAATCTATGTGACTTTTCATCCCCAGCATAGGCAGTTACAAAGACTTTGCCTACAGGCCTCATGGGGAAAGCTGTCCCCCCAGAAGACTTGGTGCAGTCACAGCATTGCAATCTGAGGGAGTTGCAGTCAAAGACTCAGGTTCTCCTGGATGGTAATGCAGTTGGCATGTTTGCATGCCTAGCCCCAACACCTTCATCGTAGGTGGCTTTATCTGTGGTCTTGGTCAAAGGTGTTACTCAGGTTCCTCTATGGAGGCCTCCTTATGGGAGAGTGAAGGGGCAGTGAAAACCTAAAAAGACACTTTTCCCCACAATGACTCACTACTAAGGGGTTTTCCACTCCTAGCCCTCCCACCTCTATCTTCCCTCTGTGACTCAAAAGTCTGTTCCATACTTCTATGCCTCTGGATCTATTTTGTTCATCAGTTTATTTTGTTCATTAAATTCCACATAAAAGTAAGATCATGTGATACTTGTCTTTCTCTGACTGGCTTATTTCACTTAGCATAATGCTCTCCAGGTTCTTCCATACTTGCTCAAAGGTTAAGAGATTCTACTTTTTTATTTTTGCTCTAGAGACTCGGTGCACAAATTCGTGCACAGGGGGGGTCCCTAGACCTGGTTGGCGATTGAGGCCTATATGGGGTCCAGCCAGGTGGGAGGAGGGGCCGTGGGAGGTTGACCAGCCAGGGGGATGGGCTGTGGGAGGTTGGCTGTGGGAGCACACTGACTACTAGGGGGCAGCTCCTAGAACTGCCCCTGGTGGTCAGTGCATGTTATAGCAACTGGTCAACTGGTCGTTCTGGTCATTTTGGTCATTTGGTTGTAATGGTCACTTAGGCTTTTATATATATAGACTAGAGGCCTGGTGCACAAATTTGTGCACGGGTGGAGTCCCTCAGCCTGGACAGCAATTGGGGTAGATTGGGGCGATCTTGCCCAGTCCCCATCGGGACCGATCGACCAGAGGGAGGGACCGTGGGAGGTTGGCTGGCCAGGGGGAGGGGCTGTGGGAGTGCACTGACTATCAGGGGGCAGCTCCTGCATTGAGTGTCTTCCCCCTGGTGGTCAGTGCATGTCATAGCAACCAGTCAACTGGTCATTTGCTTGGCCAGTCATAATGGTCACTTAGGCTTTTATATATATAGACTAGAGGCCTGGTGCACAAATTTGTGCACGGGTGGAGTCCCTCAGCCTGGACAGCAATTGGGGTAGATTGGGGCGATCTTGCCCAGTCCCCATCGGGACCGATCGACCAGAGGGAGGGACCGTGGGAGGTTGGCTGGCCAGGGGGAGGGGCTGTGGGAGTGCACTGACTATCAGGGGGCAGCTCCTGCATTGAGTGTCTTCCCCCTGGTGGTCAGTGCATGTCATAGCAACCAGTCAACTGGTCATTTGCTTGGCCAGTCATAATGGTCACTTAGGCTTTTATATATATAGACTAGAGGCCTGGTGCACAAATTTGTGCACGGGTGGAGTCCCTCAGCCTGGACAGCAATTGGGGTAGATTGGGGCGATCTTGCCCAGTCCCCATCGGGACCGATCGACCAGAGGGAGGGACCGTGGGAGGTTGGCTGGCCAGGGGGAGGGGCTGTGGGAGTGCACTGACTATCAGGGGGCAGCTCCTGCATTGAGTGTCTTCCCCCTGGTGGTCAGTGCATGTCATAGCAACCAGTCAACTGGTCATTTGCTTGGCCAGTCATAATGGTCACTTAGGCTTTTATATATATAGATAGTATTCCATAATGGAAATGTATCACAGATTTTTTTATCCACTCATCTACTGATGGGCACTTGGGATACTTCCAGATCTTAGCCATTGTGGATTGTGCTGCTATGAACATAGGGGTGCATACATTCTTTCTGATTGGTGTTTCAGTTTTCTTAGGATATATTCATAGTATTGGGATTACTGGATCAAATGGCAGTTCCATATTTAATTTTTTGAGGAAACTCCATACTTTTTTTCACAGTGACTGTCTGCATTCTCACTAGCAGTGCACTAGGATTCCCTTTTTCCCATATCCTCACCTGCACTTGTCATTTGTTGATTTGTTGATGGTAGCCAT
Source organism: Myotis brandtii (assembly GCF_000412655.1). NCBI lineage: Eukaryota > Metazoa > Chordata > Mammalia > Chiroptera > Vespertilionidae > Myotis > Myotis brandtii. Next base: position 212,211 of record NW_005371298.1, read on the forward strand.
TTTGGTGTGAGGTGATATTTCACTGTTGTTTTAATTTGCATCTCACTGATGATTAATGATTTTGAGCATTTTTTCATATGTCTCTTGGTCATTTGTGTGTCCACTTTGTGTTTATTTAGGTCCTTTTACCCGTTTTTAAATTGGATTGTTTGACTTCCTTTTGTTAAGTTGTATGAGTTCCTTATATATTTTGGATATTAATCCTTTATCAGATATATTGTTGCCAAATATGTTCTCCCATATAGTGGGATCCTTTTTAATTTTGCTGATGGTTTCTTTTGCTGTGCAGAAAATTTTTATTTTCGTGTAGCCCCATTTACTTATTTTCTCCTTAGTTTCCTTTGCCCTAGGAAGTGTAGCCACAAACATATGAGAGATGTCTGCGATTTTGCTGCCTATAGTTTCATCTAAGGTTTTTATGGCTTTGTGACTCACATTTAAGTATTTTTATCCATTATGAGTTTATTCTTGTGTCTGGTGTGAGGTGGTGGTCTAGTTGCATTTTTGCATTTATCTGTCCAATTTTCTCAACACCATTTACTGAAGAGACTGTCTTGACTCCATTGTATGCTCTTGCCTCCTTTGTCAAATATTAATGGGGCATAATGGCTTGGGCTGTTTTCTGGGTTCTCTGTTCTGTTCTACTGATCTATATGTTCTTGTGTGAGTACCAGGCTATTTTGATTACAATGGCTTTGTAATATAACTTGATATCTGATATTGTGATTCCTCCAACTTTCTTCTTCTTTCTCTATATTGCTATAGGTACTTAGGTCTTTTATGGTTTCATATAAATTTTTGGGACATTTGTTCTAGATCTGTGAAATATGCTGCTGATATTTTAATAGCGGTTGCATTGAATCTATAGATTAATTTTGGTAATATGGACATTTTAATGATGTTAATTCCACCAATCCATGAACAGGAATATTCTTCCTCTATCTCTTTTCAATGTCTATATTGTTTCTGAGTACCAGTCATTTACCTCCTTGTTTAAGTTTATTGCTAAGTATATTAATTTTTTATTGCAGTGGTAAATGAGATTGTTTGTTTAGTTTCTATTTCTGAGAATTCATTATCTATAGTAATAAAAGTGTAATATGCTAATTAGACTGGACATCCTTCTGGATAACCTTCTGGATGAAGGTGGGGTTGTGAGGGAAGCCTGGGTCCTGGGTGCCAGAAGGAAGCCGGTGCCAGCAGCTGGGGGAAGGAAGGCCTACTCTTGCATGAATTTTGTGCATTGGGCATCTAATTGGTATATAAAATGCCATTGATTTCTCTCTGTTAATTTTGTATCCTGCTGTGTTTCCAAATTCATTTACTAAATCTTGAATAATTTTTGGTGGAGTCTTTAGGGTTTTCTGTGTACAATATCATGTAATCTGTGAATAATGAGAGATTGACTTCCTCCTTTCCATTTGGATGCCTTTTATGTTTTCTTCTTATTCCTGTTCTTAGGGGAAATAGTTTTAATATTAGTAACTATTGATAATAAATAAAACAAAAAAATTATTCTCATGTATTTTAATTATTTTAACAGAATCAGTTGTATTAAGATATATAATTATTATCTTATTTAGAGTATATGTACATTTAATAGAAGTAGAGTAATTCACTTTATAAGATTAGCATTGCTAAAATTATGAATATTATAGTTCTAAACAATCATATATATAGTGTTGGTCATAAATTTAGTTAAATATTTCCTATAAAAAACACATTTTAAATTTAAAATTTGCTTATTATTCAACACAAATAGACAAAAAACAGAACTAAATAAAAGTGCATTAAACTACAAATGCTGATACTAGAAATGGATATGAAACAATGTTATATCATAATGCAGTGACTGTTTGAAATACTATTAATGTCTACTTTGAATAAACTTCACAGTATTTAGAAAAAGAGTGAGAAATATGGAAGGAAAGACAGAAAGCCATATATATTCTACATACTACATAGAAAAACTTTTCTTATCCCCACCCTACAACATAATGGAAATATTATAAATTTCTGTAAAATCACATAATAAAAATCATAATATCTAATTAGAATTATATTCCATTCTAATAAATATAGAAATTAGAAAACTCTAAAATAAAGTTAAATTTCATTTCAATAATTAGTGTAGCTTTGCTTTAGTAAAACTGCATTATAAGTGTTATATTTATAATATTTGAAGTTCAAATTAACATGAGGAATGTTGTCATGGGTGTGTTGCATGTGGGCGTGCATGTGGTGTGAGAGATTTAGGAAATTTCAATTTATTAACAGATTTCCTTCTGTTACATTTAAAAAACATTTGAAGTGTAAATTTTCTTTTAGAAGTGGGTAAGATAAATGCTACTTTATGTTATTTATTTAACAATCACTTTTTAGTTACTACTGTATGCCTATAGAATATTCAGATCATAGTACATTAAAATGATAATATTTTATTGGTAACTATACATGTGAAAGTATAATTAAATTAAAAGACAAAAAAGTATTGCCATGTTCAAAGTTTGAATACCTTGAAGCTTATTCTAATAACTTATTGTCTCATATACCTTTGCCAAAAAGTGTCTAATTATAACACTAAACTTGCTATCTTTCCATTGTTTATAAAACTGCAATATTTCTAAAAATGTAAAATAAAAGCATAATAATCATGCTCTGACTATAGTAAATACGTTAAAATATTTTTCACAAATGTTCATATTACATAAGTTCAGAATGTGATTATTTTTCAACTAATAATGGAGTCTAGCATGTCCCTGAGGCCTAGGGCACAAGATCTGTTTGAGAGACTGGGGTATGTGGTATCATTTGTGATAAGGAAAAGTGAGCATTGCAAGGTAGGAGGAAAGGGACTACACACCGGCTATCACTTTAATTTTCAGAGTAAGACACTTTGTGTAATTTATTTTACCTGATTCCTCCTTCCCCTTTTCCCATTCCAATTATCTCTCTTATTCAACTCCTATTACAGATCTCAGCCGCTGGCAAAAGTTGCACACAAAAATGATTCCTCTGAGGCTGAAGCTCGTGCTCATCCCCAGATTGCTCAATAGTACCTCTACCTCTTGTAGTTTGAATTCCCAGAGCACATCGCCCTTACTATAGCAGCTGGTGACCCCAAAATGATAAGGGGAAGCAAAATGTTCCAATTGCTTATGGTAACTTTACTTGCCCAAGGTCAGAACAACTGAGTTATCTGTTTAGCAATCCCTGGTGAGGAATTATACTGATTTTACCTTTCTTCTGAATGAGTCTGAAACTCCAAAACGCCTTGTAAAAAACAGACTGTGAATTTGAGAATACAAATCATCTTCATGACAGCATTGTCTTTAATCTTAAGTACTAAACTGAGCATTCTGTCCACTATAACGTAAGCAATGATTTGCTTGAATAAAAGTAGCTAAAAAGAACATGCATTGTAAGCCCTCTGGGATTTGGTGACAGCGTCTCTTAAATAAACCTAGCAGAGGAAGTTGCAGGGAGAGAAGGCACGGATAAATAAAGAATAGCCTAGAAAGTAGCACAGAAAGGCAGGTCTAATCATTAAGCTAATCAAATAAATGGACTAAACTTCTCTTATTTTTTTCTGGAAAATGGCAGCTTCTTTCTTAGAAAACTCTTAATCATTACAAATTTCATGCTCAGCTAATAAAAGTTAGTGATTATCCAATTAGTAAGTGGCTCTACTGCTTACATGCTTAATTAAAGATGTTTGACATAATTTCTCTTTCCTAGGTCTTGGAAGCTTAAGACTGAGAATTGATACTGACGATTCAGCAACTACAGAATGTTAGGCTTCTCCACCCTTCAGCATTACCTTGCCCTTCCCAAGTAGTTCCTATCGATAAGTAATAGCCATAAATGAGAAATGCTTTTTACGTGTGTTCATTCAATTCTTAAAAGGTTAGAAATATGGTATTATTCTGCTAATATTTTCTTATGCAGATGAAGAAATTGAGGCTCATAATATCACATAATTATTCTAAAGTCTTATTTATAATAAATAGAAAGCAGGTTTCTGAAACCTGAGATTTTCACACTTCAAAGTCCATTGTCTCTCTGTTCAAACCAATCTGTGGGTAAAGTATGCATTATAATAAATGAGACTAGTATATTGTAGAAATTGACTGGCTTTAGGAGGAGAAATGCTGACTTTTTAAATTATCTCAACATTAGAATCACAATTTAAACAGCACCCACAAAGAACAAAATATTGAATGTTAATGAGAACATATAATGTTTAATGGAATGTATGGAGAAAAATATACTAAGGAGGGATGTAAAACACCCAAGGAGATATGTGTATCTCCTGGTATCTCCATATATACATTTGCATACATATACATACTTTGGCATACACAAACACAAACTTTAAATGCAGTTCTTTTATATTACCTTATTTAGCTACTATACAACTATTTGTTAATTTATGTTTTTACACAGAACTTGGGTTAATCAAATTAACTAAATAATCAAATGTATTGATGGCTAGCATAAATTTATATTTATGTATAAAATATGTAGCTATCTCTAGTTTTTATTTTTTAAAGTTTTTTAATATTAAATTTATTGGGATGACAATGGTTAATGAGATTATAAAGGTTTCAAGTGTACATTTTTATGATACATGATCTATATATCTCATTGTGTGCCCACCACCCAAAGTCAAATCATCTTCCATCACCATATATTTGGTTTCCTTTACCCTTTACTACCTGCCACTCCTTCCCTCTGGTAACCATCATAGTTTCAAGTTTCTATTTTTAAATTTTACCCAGTAAAACTTTCAAAGATCATAAGAAGTAGCTGCTAAAAATATATTTTTTTATTATTAAACTAAAGGTCCTGTGCACGGAATTCGTACACTAGGGGGGTGTCCCTCAGCCCAGCCTGCACCCTCTCACAGTCCATGAGCCCTCAGGGGATGTCCAACTGAAGGCTTAGGTCCGCTCCCTGCCTAAGTCAATAGTCAGACATCCTTAGCACTGCCCCCTCTCACAGTCCATGAGCCCTCAGGGGATGTCCAACTGAAGCCTTAGGTCCACTCCCTGCCTAAGTCAATAGTCAGACATCCTTAGCACTGCCGTGGAGGTGGGAGGGGCTTCCGCCACCCCTACTGCGCTCGCCAGCTGTGAGCCCAGCTCAGGGCTTCTGGTTGAGTGGTGGTCCTGCTGTGGGAGTACACTGACCACCAGGGGGCAGCTCCTGCATTGGGTGTCTGCCCCCTGGTGGTCAGTGCACATCATAGTGACCGGTTGTTCTGCTGTTCGGTCGATTTGCATATTAGCCTTTTATTATATAGGATGTTTCTTAGGGAAATAGGTATAATGCACAAAAATACGACACATGGCTTATCTAAAAGCATAGGAAACAATTTTACAAGTTTTGTTGAATTAGTGTTTTGTTTTGTTTTAATCTTGAGACACCAATGCTGTACTGGAAAATAGTTGGCAATATTTTTGGAGTGACAATGACTAAATTATTTTATTTTAGTAGCCTTACTGTTGATTTTAATGTAATGGGGCATTGATATAATGCCATGCATCATACTATAAAATACAAATTTTTGGGAATCTATATCTCATATCAATTGGAAATGTTTTGGGAAAACAGTTTTGGATTTTTTTCTATTTTTTTTTCTTTACTCCTTTCTATATATTTTATCTTTGAAAAGTCCCTTCTCTTCAACTTAACACCATTATATATTTTCTGGGTCAATTTACTTTTCTAAATTTAAATTTAAGCTATACTTCCAAAAAAATAATGCAAACTTTAAGTAAATATTAACTTAAAAAACATATAAAACAGTACCCTTTTAGAAAATTTGAAACTTTTATGTGAAACTTTTATATATTTCAGCTATATATTTTATTAGAAAACTATTCCTTGTTATATAAGTTTAATGATTATTTTTAAATATAGCCTTAACATTTTAATTTAGCACTATCTTTAAATGCATAAAAGAAAATCACACGATACTTGACATCCCATATTTCAAGTTACATAATACTAGTACATGTTGTTGGTGATCCTATATGATGCATTGAATTAGTTATATATTTCTGTTCAACAAATAACCCTTAAAATTATTGGCCTTTGATACTTGACATCCCATATCTCAAGTTACATTATACTAGTACATGTTCTTGGTGATCCTATATGTTGCATTGAATTAGTTATATATTTTCTGTTCAACAAATAACCCTTAAAATTATTGGCCTTAAACAAAAATATTAATTTATTATTACTTATTCTGCTTGTGAGTCAAAATTTCAATCAGAAAAGAGCACAGACATTCTCATTGTATGAGGCGTCAGGAGGAAGCAGTAAACCCAGCAGTGGTGGCTTCTGAAGAGGATGAACCACAACATAGCTGGTGGCTGGTTTTGTCTTTAGCCTGGGAACTTAGCTGGAAATTTGGTCAGGAATAAATAGATGTGCCCTTTCTACATAGCCTGGGCTTCCTTAAAATATCTAGGCAAGGTTCCAAGGGTAAGTGTCCCAGGTGAGAGAGAGAAAGCAGGGTAGAGTCAATATTTCCTTTTCTGTTCAACTTTTAGAAGTGAAGGCAGCATCACTTACACTGCATTTGATCCTTAGGCAGTGGCAACGATCTGTCCAGAATAGGTTTCAAGAAACAAAGACCCCCTCACTTTTTCAGAGAGGACTGTCAACTTTATGCTGTATGATTATGTAGGAAGGGATAGCTTACCATAGTTTGTTTTTTAAGCCACACAAATAGAAGTAATTCCAACTCCCCCTAACCCCTTTGGTTTATTCCATTATGATATCAGCTCTTAGCCCAGGATCTTATTGTGTAATTAAGGTTCAAGTTCTCCTTTCTTGTTGTTCCTGGAATGCAGCTCTTTCAGTACAGTTTCTAAAGATCCATGAAATTAAGAGAAAAGTGAATATGCTCCCCACATACAATTTGCAATGGTTATACAGACATGGCTTCACAGACAACTCTGTTTAATGAGAGAGAAAAATGAAGTCACACAAATATGACCAGTCCATAGAAATTATGAAATTCAGCGGAGTATATGATATATGCTGATTACTTGATTTGGACCTATTTCCTGGGAATAATTTTCCATGGCTGTTTGATGTACACTCTTTTTTCTTGGCTACCCTGTGAGCCATTTTTCCATCTCCATAAGATGTGGCCAATGCTTGCAGCTGCATATTTTTCTCAGCCTCCTCCTGTTTGTAGTTTGGACTCCAAAGGTATATTTGTATTTTGTACTATCTTTACCTCTGATACTGATCTGTTAAAAATGTGTCAATATAAGTCGCTTAAAATATTTGTGAGTTCTCTGTGGGTCTTATGGGGGTTTTTCCATAAAAAAAAACACATATAAAAATTTGGATGAAATATACTCTTTTCTACATTGGATTTCCTATAAAGCAGCTGTAGAATAATACTATAAACATTCTTTGAGGGGACACGTATTTTCTGTTTAAGGCACCGACTTAAAACTTTCTGAGATCTAAACAAGACTTTTACAATCACAATGTCAGCTTTATTTTTAGATTGTTTGTCATTAATACCCTTGATGTAAGATTAGCTCAGAAGTCATTTCATAATTTTAGCATCACTGATCATCTACAAGGCTAGGAATGAGAAAATTCATTTTAGAAAAAGAAAGCCATAGTTTCTTTATGTTTATTCACGTATTGTTTTTTTTAAAAAATATATATTTTATTGATTTTTTACAGAGAGGAAGGGAGAGGGATAGAGAGTTAGAAACATCGATGAGAGAGAAACATCGATCAGCTGCCTCCTGCACACCCCCTACTGGGGATGTGCCCACAACCAAGGTACATGCCCTTGACTGGAATCGAACCCAGGACCCTTCAGTCCACAGGCTGATGCTCTATCCACTGAGCCAAACTGCCCAGGGCTACTCACATATTTTTAAACTTATCCCTCTGCATTCATATTTTACTAAATTCATTTAGAAGAATCAAATCAGTAACTTCAACAGAAATCTTGTTAACTTCTCATTAGGTACACTTTTTTAAGATGATAATTAATTTTTTTTCCTTATTTTTCTTTTTTAATGATTTTCTACCATCCTATATAATCCCAGGGCTATACACATATTCTTAAGCTTATCCCTCTGCATTCACATTTTACTCAATTCATTTAGAAGAATCAAGTCAGTAACTTCAAAAGAAATCTTGTTAACTTCTCATTAGGTACACTTTTTTAAGATGATAATTAATTTTTTTTCCTTATTTTTCTTTTTTAATGATTTTCTACCATCCTATATAATAAAAAGCTAATATGCAAATTGACTGAACAGTGGAACAACCAGTCACTATGACACGCACTGACCACCAGGAAGTAGATGCTCAATGTAGGGGGAGCGCCGCTCAGCCAGAAGCTGGGCTCATAGCTGGTGAGCACAGCAGTAGTGGCAGGAGCCTCTCCTGCCTCTGCGGCAGCACTAAGAATGTCCAACTGCCAGCTTAGGCCCATGGAAAGCAGGCCTAAGCCATCAGTTGGACATCCTCCAAGTGCTCCCAGGCTGCGAGAGAGCACAGGCTGGGCTGAAGGACCCCCCTCCCCAAGTGTACAAATTCCGTGCACCGGGCCTCTAGTTACATAATAACACTTATAGAATCATCCAAAGGTCATCATACTTCTGCTAACTTTATCTTCAAGATCATTTTAACTTTAACGGCCACTTGATCTCAAAGTCACTGACCCAAATTTCAGGGTTATTTTTGTTTTATTTTCTCTTGTTTGTGGCTACACTCTTAGTTTTGTAGCCTTAAGTAATGTATGTTAGTTATTTATCACTATGTAACACATTATCCCTAAACAGTAATTTAACAGCAACAATCTAACAATTTCTATAGATGGGATTTCAGGCAGAGCACAGTGAACACTGCTTTTTTTCTCTGATCCACAAGGCATACTATCTCATTTAGGATACTTGAAAGCTGGATACTGGAATTATCTGAAGGGTTACCACTTAGATTTTTGGTAGTTACAGAAAGTGTTGGTTGAGTGACTTAGCTAGAGTTATTTTTAGAGTATGCACACAAGGACCCTGAGGAGACTTACGTTTCCTGCAACATGATGGCTGGGTCTGAAACAACTGTACCCAGAGAGAAAGAGGGACGGCCAGAGTGATTTTACCTTTTGTAACCTTGTACTACCTTTCAGCTTCAAAAGTCATGCAGGATAAATTCTATCACATTTTCCAGAGTAAGGTATTCTGCTCTGTCCAGTTTTGAGTAGGAAGAGGAATCCTTCTTTGGTATAGGTATGTCAACATCATAATGGAAGCAGAGTATATGGAATTGAATATAAATGGGTGTGGTCATACTTGGAAAATGCTATCTTCAGCATCTAGCACCATGAGTTGACTAAAAAGTATTAAGAGCATGAGGAATTTCAGAACTCATGAGAAAAATCTTATAGACATAGCATGTTGTGCAATAAAATAGTTACTTTAATCAAAGCACCTATATTTCAGAATATATTGAAGTACGGGTAAATTTTCTGTCAACACTTTTATGTGATGCATTTTTAATGTTAAGAGTAAAGGCATAGAAGAATATGTACATTCTCAGATTACTCTTAAAAATTTCATTTTACCAAGTGATTCCCAGCTACTTTATAAAAGGTGGAAAATCAAATATATATATATATGAGTTTCAATGGAGGTGAAATTTTATAGGTGTGTATGATGTGCATATTTTTAATAAAATTACAAGCTGTGTTAATGTTTTAATTGAAGTATTTGGTAATATATTAATACAAATTATCATAGTTTTGTGTGTGTTTTTTTCTGCCAGCAAAAGTCTCCATTCTGCCTAACTGTGGTCATAGTATTTAGCTAAAGGTTTGAGACAGTAATGGTAAAGCATAAATGAAAATAATGCATACCCAAGATTTAAAGACACACAGGAACTTCATTCTTAACTCATTTCTTTCTATAATTTCCTGGTGTTCAGTGAAAATATACTGAAATTATGGCCAGAAGAAAGTTTCAGAAAGCAGAAATTTGAGCTGCTTGCCCCAAAGCTGTCTGCTAAAAAGATTAGAAAATTTGGATGATCTACGATCTAAAATTTTATATTCTGGTCGAAAATGTAGGTTGAAATATAATTCCCATGAAGTCTGTATACTTTTACTAAAGGTGAATCAAGACAAACAAACCAACAGACCAGTAACGAATAAAGGCATAAAGGCAATGGATTTACACTCAGTTAGCTGAAGATAAAAAGTATTCTCTGAGTGAGAAGGCCTCATTTCTCGCACAAGAAGCTCTAACAATGCCTATCATTTATCGCAGCCTTGGCACTTAAGGTAGGTGAGTGGCAGGCAGAACACAAATCAAGTAACCATTATCATTATCATCATTCTCATTCATCAAGAGCATATCAGTGCTTTGTGCATATGTTGAATGAAAAAAATCCACTATTAAGTGTGGATTGATGGGTAAGTTCACCTACCTCAGAGTTTCCCCAGTGAATGACCTCTTAGAAGAGATTAGAACTCATCATAAACACTGTCATTAGTGTAATCAGTAGAATTCCATTACACTTGCTGCTTATTTGTCAAATATGCTTCAGTTGAAAGCTGAATAAAAAAGTCTCATGTGCTTTGTCTCCCACAGGTCCTCACGAAGCCAGCAACCATTGTCCCTTCATGAATGATGCTCCTGTGATAGGCAGACTGTCTGGACTATACAACATTCCATGTCCTTGCAGAAAAGTGAGCAAAACTCCACAAAAATTACCTGGGTTTGTTTTCCCTATTTTTTAAAAAATCTTCCACAGTGCAGTGGGATCATTGCTTTTATAATGCATACCTAAACAGGTGTTGGTAAAGCCTGGTTAAAAAAAATATATATATATATATTTTTTCTTTTTTTTATTTCTTCCCCCACCCCCCAGTGTCTTGTGTCCATTAGTTATTCTCATATGCATGCATATAAGTCCTTCGGTTGATCTCCTACCCGCCCCCCCAGGGTTCCCACTGCAGTTTGACAGTCTGCTCAATGCTGCTCTGCCTCTGTATCCATTTTTATTCATCAGTCTATAATAGTCCTTATTATCCATAAATGAGTGAGTTCATGTGGTATTTTTCTCAGCTTCCCAGGGGCCGTCTCAACCTCACCAGGGCCGATTCAACCTCAATATATATATATATTTTTTACCTCCTGACTTTCCAAAAGGCTCCAACTACCTCTTTCTGATTATCCCATGCTCCACCTAGGAGTGTAAATTGGAACTCTGAGTTAGTGGAGTTTGCTTGAGACCTGCTGTGTACTATGTTATCAGTGGTTATTTCAAAGTCCAGCACTAATAAACATTCAACTCTATTTCCTATAAATGATAGTTCGTTAACTTTCACTATAAGCCTTAGGACTGTACAAGAAAAACTTTTGGCTGCTAACTTTGAATTTGAATAGGGGATATTCAAATTTGAAACTCTGTGTGGGCAAATTTTATCCAATTGGCAGTAACACAGCACATTAAGAAAGACTTTTCTGCTATTTTTTTCCTTTGTTGAATATTGCTTTCCCATTTTTCTTCTGCATTCTGAAGTACAATATGCATGTAGACATGAACTATTTGAAAGTACTAATACAGTGGGGCCGTGACTTACGGGTGTCCCGACTAACGAGTTTTTGGAGATACCAGCTGTCTCTCGGCCCAATTTTTGCATTGAGTTGATAGAGTAATTTGAGTTAACGAGCTCCTTAACGAGCTTCTTAATGAGCTCGGTCTCGGAACGAATTAAACTCGTAAGTCAAGGCCCCACTGTATTAAGAGGCAACAGCTCTGGACAGCATAAAAGGGAGATAAAGCCAGGGGGTCTTGTTTAGGAGATTATGAAATCAACTGGAAATCGATTGATTATAATAACCGCCTATATTTTCAACATTTAAAAATAAGTATATTTCATAGCTTGATATTTCAGGAAGAGTATTTGTGCTTAAAAGTATGTGGAAAGCACCATTGATCAATATTGTCATGATACACTATGCTATCTATATATGAGGATGTATAAGGCACTGATATTTGCTAATAACTAAAAGGATACGTCATTAGTTCAAGTGAATCGATAATTTCATCCTACATGTGTGGAATACTTTCAAGTCAATATACTGTGAAGTGCCTCAGCATTAACTAAATTTCTATAGATAGGATGTCTTGTATATTATTTGTGTAATGTTTCAAATAGAAATTACACTGAAAATCTATTTCCTTTTAAGGTTATATAAAAGAAAACAAGAATTCCATTAATAAAATATTAAAATTGATTAATTTAAGTATATGAGGATTAAATCTATCACAACAGTAGCATGATATTATCTTAGATTATTATGTTCTTAATGCATCTCTCCACTTGCACCTACTCTATCATGTTGAATGCAGTAGGTATTTAAATATTTAGTGATTGTAGGGTCATATCAATGTACAGAAGAAACATATTAAAACTTAATTTGGTAAATCACAAAAAAATCTATCTTAATCATCATTGTCAGTTAATCAAAATAGTCAAAGCATGAAATTATAAGTAATGATACCTACATAATTCACACATTTTATGTTAAATATATAAATATATTAATGTACAATCATTATGATGATCTTACGTTGTGGAGAGTGTTTTCTTTAGAAATTTGTCTTATTTTTTGTTTGTTTTATGCCTAAACAACACTCATGAAGGGTCATCTATAATTTTTTTTTCTAAAATACTCAGTAAGACAGAATAATTTAGTTTTTCATACTTACAGAGTTTTACAAATTGTTTAACTTAGTTTTTCATGAAAATGATCATTCATTTTGCAATTAAAATTTTTACCTTGTTAAAAATATTTAATTAAAAACAGAATTATAGAAACAATTATAACTAGCATATAGTGGCTTGTAAAGAAATGCAGCTCACTTGTAAGAGCACACAGCTTAATAAGTTGGAGCAGAAGTGCACATGGGGTCATGAGAAAAGGAATTTGTTATTTCTCAGTGTGCCAGGTGCATCTGCCAGGAAGTATTATAAAAAGGAACAAAGATAAACAGTTAAGACTGAATATTAATTAAGCCAGTGATTTTGTTAAGTTGGGGTTCTATTGTTCACATTGGTGGACCTACTTCCCTCTGGCCCTTAGAAATAGTATTTATTGTAGTGCAATGTGTAAGGTAGGTGTTCAATAAAAGTTTGGTGCATTATTCAGGAGTTCCATATTGGCTAATGAGACAGTGTAAGCAAACTAGAAACATGCACTTTTTACCATGTGTTTATAAGCAGAATTATCTATTTTCAAGGTCTTAGACTGGCAGGCAAGCTAACACCATCACTGAGAGACACTGGGTCACAAGCTATTTGGACTTTTTCTCTGTCATCATTTTACTCTCACCACTGTTTCTAAAAATTGAAACAAAGATTAGCTGAAAGCTCACGCTGAGAAGACATATAGTGTGAGTTATTCAATTTGTTGTCTATGTTATTTAAGGTGCTAGAAAAGTAACAATATCCTATTAATAAAAGACAAAAAGGGTAATTAACCGTTCCTCCGCTACGCTTTCCATTGGCTAATCAGGGCGATATGCAAATTAACTGCCAACAAAGATAGCGCCCTGCAGCCACGCAGCTGAAGCGAACATGAGGCTTGCTTGCTCTAGTGATGGAGGAAGCCAAGGTTCCCTGTCTGCAGTGGACTGGCTCTGAGCCCAAAAGCAACAATGTTTCAATTATAGAGGTAAATTAATCTCAGAATTAAAAAAAAGAAAAAAAGGAGAGGCTGGGAGCTTCAGTTGGTGGCCAGCCTGAAAACGACCCTCAGCCCCTCACCCAGACTGGCCAGGCACCCCAGTGGGGACCCCCACCCTAAAGGAGGTGTGGCCAGCCTGAAAACAGCCATCATCCCCTCATCCAGGCTGTCCAGGCATCCCAGTGGGGACCTCCACCCTGAAGGGGATGTGACCAGCTGCAAACAGCCATCAACCCCTCACCCAGGGTGGCCAGGCACCCCAGTGGGAACCCCCACCCTGATCCGGGTCACCCTTCAGGGCAAATCAGCTGGCCACCACCCATGCACCACGCCTCTATCCTATATAGAAAAAGGGTAATATGCAAACTGACCCTAACAGCAGAATGGCTGGGAATGACTGGTCACTATGACACACACTGACCACCAGGGGGCAGACACTCAATGCAGGAGCTGCCCTCTGGTGGTCAGTGCGCTCCCACATGGGGGAGCTCTGCTCAGCCACAAGCCAGGCTGACTGCTGCCAGCAGTGGTGGTGGGAGCCTCTCCCGCCTCCTCAGCAGCGCTAAGGATGTCCGACTGCAGCTTAGGCCTGCTCTCTGCTGGCAAGTGGA